>NC_064642.1:687020902-687326819 GCF_023864345.2 Schistocerca serialis cubense | reverse complement strand
TGTCGTGTGACTAGGGCCTCCCGTGGGGTACAACGTTCGCCGGGTGCAAGTTTTTCATTTGACGTCACTTCGGCGATTTGCACGTCGAGCCGGCCGCTGTGGACGAGCGGTTCTAGGCGCTTCAGTCCGGAACCGCGCTGCTGCTACGGTCGCAAGTTCGAATCCTGCCTCGGACATGGATGTGTGTGTTGTCCTTAGGTTAGTTAGGTTTAAGTAGTTCTCAGTCTAGGAGACTCATGACCACAGATGTTAAGTCCCATAGTGCTCAGAGCCATTTGAAACATTTGCGCGTCGATGGAGATGAAATGATGATGACTAGGACAGCACAACACCCAGTCCCTGAACGGAGAAAATGTCGAACCCGGGCCCTGAGGATTGACATTCTGTCGCACTGACCACTCAGCTACCGGGGCGGACTCGGAAAATATTGCACCGTTTTGATGTGGTTCATCGAGTTCTTGAGATGGAACGCCCTGAATTAGCTCCAGCTCGCATTCTGCTTGAGGTGTTTACATTCGAAGTATTTCCAGTACAATCCTGCCTCGGGCATGGTTGTGTGTGATGTCCTTAGGTTAGTTAGGTTTAATTAGTTCTAAGTTCTAGGCGACTGATGACCTCAGAAGTTAAGTCGCATATTGCTCAGAGCCATTTGAACCATTTTTATTTCCAGTACCCTCAGTATGCCCGCCCGGTTAGTTGTGGGTCTAATGCACTGCTTTCCAGTCGGAAAGGCGTGCCGCTCCCCGGCACGAATCCACCCTGCGGATTAGTGTCGAGTTCCGGTGTGCCGGCCAGTCTGTGGATGGTTTTTAAGGCGGTTTTCCATCTGCATCGGCGAATGCGGGCTGGTTCGCCTTATTCCGCCAACACTTTCTCCACCTACGCGTACACCATAACTACTCTACCACGCAAACATTGGGGCCCGAACCGCACAATAACCCTGGGTTCGGTGTGGGGCGGCGGTGAGGTGAGTGGACTGCTGTATCCCGTTGTGGGGTTCTGTACCACTGCAGGCTGCGGCGGGGTCGAAGCCTTTCCGTCGTCTCTAGGTCCCGAGTTCCATACAACACAATACAATATCCTTCGTATTCTCCCCTGAATCTCGAAGCTCGAGCCATGGACGTCCGCTGGCGTACGTATTACCCACATTAATGAAATGTGTGATGATATTTGGGGGTAGGGGTGGCCTTTCCCATGAATATTTAACAACAGACTACGCTCAGCTATGCTGATGACGACGTGAAACATGTTGTTTTTCAAGGAGGCGTCCATTGATAATCTTAACTGATAATATCGTGTCACTTCAGTTCACGATCTATGGTTCATATGCTGCGAATAATCGATAAAACATCAGTTGTCCGTACCGGATGAGGTGCAGAAGTGCTTATGGCACTGGATTCTCGCGAACGGAGGAGAGTTCGGATCCACGTCAACACATGCAGATTTAACCTTTCCGTGGTTCTCTATAGGCGAATGCCCGAGTGATTCCTCTGGAAAGACCAAAGATGATTTCTTACCTCATCCCAGTTCAGTGCTAGCGTGTGCTCAGTCCCTTAATAGTCTCATCGTCCATGCCGCGTTAAACTCTGCTTTGTGTTCTCTCAGTTCTTCTTCTCAGGCCCTTCTCAATAAACTGGATCATCAGTTGACCCTGCACGGTTTACCAGGAAGGAAACAAAAGATATATAGGCCTCTTTCTTCAGTCAAAACAAAATAAAAGATTTTTTGCAACGCAAAACGGAAGCACCTGCCAATCTCCACACTGGGGGGTGCGGCAAAGTGTAAACAGCTGAAACGGGAAGGACAGTTAAAGAACGTATTAAATAATGCGAATGCCACATGCCCCTAAAACAAATTGTGGAAGTTGGGGTAACGCAACATCACGAAGACTGTGATCTTGACACTGATTTCAGTAACATACGTCTGCAGGGTAAGGAAACCAACAATTAAAGAAGAAAAGTCCGAGAAGCGACTAAAATAGAGCAGACGGCTATGGGCTTCCGGCTTGGTGGCTCCCCACCACCAAGGAAGTAAATACGCGGCCGCCATATGCGAGCAATACAAACAACGTCTCAGAAACCACCTCTCCGGATCATATTATTTTTTGTACACATACGCTCTCTCTGGCTCTGCCCGTTGCGCTTCTATCCAATGACGGTTGCCAACCTGTAGCAGTAAGAAGCATTTTAACCCTTAAACGGCGTGATCGGAAATTTTAACACTAAATGCGCTGCGGAGTCCTGGGGACCCCAAAACAAAACATGTGTATTGTGCCTGGTAATGATTTTGTTGTTGTTGTTTTGAGACTTACACGTAATCAAAGGCGTACAAGGAAACAAAATTCTTTTTATGTACAACCAGTTTACGAACAAACCAAAGGGAAAATGGAAATTTTTGGAAATTTGTGGTAAGATCTTATGGGACCAAACTGCTGAGGTCATCGGTCCCTAAGCTTACGCACTACTTAACCTAATTTAAACAAACTTACGCTTAGGGCAACACACACACCCATGTCCGAGGGACGACTCGAACCTCCGACGAGGGTAGTCGCGCGGACCGTGGACAAGGCGCCTGAGACGGCGCGGCTACTCCGCGCGCGGCCCCGAAGCGAAAAAAATCGGAAAGTAAAGGTATTGCAAAAATAGTCAGTTATATTTATTTTCCAAGAAGAGCTGACTAATAAAAATGTCTGAACTATAAGAAAAGAGCATAGCCTACATTTATTTCTATAGGCAAACTGAAAAATGTCCACAACGGTTCGTCTTCATTTTCAGTAACATGTATCTCTTCTTCATTATCAGGCTTGTCCCCGGAAGGTTCACTTGCTGTTTCGTGACCGCTTGCAATACTTTTTTCGACGGTAATGTTGCCCTCCTCACAGGATCGACATTTTAAGCTGAACAGTCAGCATCACATTCACCAAAGTTAGGATTTGTAGCGGCAACTTTTTTTATTTTTTTATTTTTTTTTATTTTTTTATTTTTTATTTTTTATTTTTATTTTTGCTCAGTAAACTGACAATATTACACTATTCATTCGCCTGTGCACGCGACATGTCTCCCCACCCTAAGAAGGAACTGAATAGGGCATGGTCTGTGATCAACAAATACGAAAGTTACTACAATTTCATACTTACCTGGAGTCCTAGAGACTACGCAACGCCGGTTAACGGTTGAGGCTCTTCTCAAGCGTAAGCGCGGGAAAATTCCCTTTCCATCCAGTGACGATGGCCAACCAACGGTAGACACAGGAATTTTACCCAATAATCACACTTGTTCAGCACAAGGGCAGAACCCGACGCTGCTCCTTGACAGCATTCAGTTAACTGTGGACGCCACGAGATCCTGAAGAAGAGCCCAGCAGATGGGTCGAAACATCAACAGAATAGAAGAAATCACCCTAGCAACGTAGAAGATTTTACCTCCAGTGACAACGGCCACGAAATCCCGTGGACTTACACGGAAACATACTCGCCAGTGAGAGAGCTGGCGTTCCACTATATCAGCTATTCGTATGAGTAGGAAGCGTTCCGGAGTATTGAGAGCAGCGATTCTAGGCGGAATTATCCCGAGACCCGTGGTTTCATTTGGTCCGCCAACCACAGATGTGCTTTCCGTACCGGTCCAAATACTTACTTAGTGTGGTGTCGTCCGAAGAGCCAGGTGCCAAGACTACGGTGGTACCTTGCGACGAAACCACAAGTAAACATAGTCTCTGCCAGAAGCAAATACGAAAAAGAGACGGTGGCGTACAGACGCCCAGAAAAGTATCCACACGCCACCGAATCGGCTCGCTTACTTACGTCTGAGCTCAGTACCATCAGCGATCATCGCTCAAGACGAAAACATCGTCTCGCTACCGAGCCAGTAGTGCATAGGTTCTACTAGAAAGAACTGTCGATGAACGTTTATCGTTAATTGTACTCAGTGCGAAGAGACCAGTTTCGCATTCTGTATCAAGCGATACATTATTGTTCCATGACACAATACATTAATGTTCCATGACACAAATAATAGCCTATTCATGACACGGTAGTAGACACAAATTGTTACGAAGTTAAGTACATCGTCTTGATTATGTTATAATAAAGTGATCTAGTAAACTGACCCGAAAAATATCGCAACAATAAAGAAAAAATTACTGTAGAGTAATGAAATTTCGGGAACATATTTAAGTAATTAACATTACAAAATCACAGGTAATGTAAACGCGAGGTTATCGATTGCAAATGTGAAATGCTGAGACATTAGTAACCCGTCTAACCACCAGACAGTTGAATGCAGACATGGAAATATGCATGCATTGTGTTGCACAGGTGGTGGATGGAATTCCATGCATGTTGCACTGTTGCACTTCGTAGGTCAGTACAAGGACGATTAATGCTGTTTGTGGATGATGCTGGAGGTTTCTTGCGATGATGTCCCTTGGGTGCTCGATTGGAGACAAATCTAGTGATCAAGCTTGCCAATGCAACATGTAGACACTCTGTAGAGCATGTTGGCTTGCAACAGCGGTATGTGGCCGAGAGTTATCCTGTCGGAGAATGCTGTTAATGAATGAGAGCACAACATGTCGAATTACCAGACTGACGTACAAATTTGCAGTCAGGGTGCGCGAGACAACCACTAGAGTGCTGCTGTCGCCATAAGACAGCGCACCCCAGACCATAACTCCAGGTGTAGGTCCAGTGTGCCTAGCAGGCAGACAGGTTGGTTGCAGGTCCTCAACTGGCCTCTTTCTAACCAACACACGGCGATCACTGGCACCGAGGCAGAACCAGATTTCATCACAAAATCCGATAGACCTCCACCCTGCCCTACAATGAGCTCTCGCTTGACACCACTGATGTAAAAAAATGGTGGTGGTTTGGGGATCAGTAGAACCCACGCTACAGGGCGACTGACTCGGAGCTGTACCTGAAGTAACCGATTTGTAACAGTTCTTTGTGTCAATATGGTGATGACCGCCGCTCAGATTGCTGCTGCAGGTGCAGTACGATGCACCAGAGCCATACGCCGAACACGATGGTCTTCTCTCTCGGTAGTAACAAGGGGCCGTTCTCAGCCCAGGCTTCTAGCGACCGTGTATCCTCCTGACCACCGCTGGGAGCGCTCATGTACAGTGGCTGTATTCCTGCGAATTCTTTCTGCAGTATCGCCGAACGAACAACCAGTTTCTTGGAGCCCTATTGCACGACCTCGTTCACACTCGGTGACGTGTTGATAATGGTCTTTGTCACCTTAGATGCGTTCTTACTTACATCAACTCACCACGTGCAGACTAACGCTCAGCGCGCATTTAAAGCATATCTGATTTGCATCCTCATAGATGCGCTATTAGCGCCAGTCTTATTTGTCTGACGCAGAATATCAATAGACATCATCTGTCAGATGTAGAAACGCGCCTACTAACTTTCGTTTATGTCCCACAACTACTTCTTGGTGTGGCGATTTTTTTTTTCCATCAGTGTATCTTATGTGTTGTAGTATCAACTTGACCACTCCAGGAGTAAATCTGAGAACCCGTGACTGTATCGACTAGAGTTATTTCGTCCGGTACTCACTCAGTTTTCAGATATCCAACATCTTCAGCTCTATTACAAGTTCGTAGGATTCCACGGACGGTGTCGATTTGAATAAAATACTTTTGGGTGTTAGGTCGCGTCATTATAAAACTCTAAAGCAGCTACACAACCGACGTTTCGACAGTCTTTGCAGCGGTTCTGCTCAGGGAACTGTGTTTTATAATGACGCGGCCGAACGCCTAAAAAAATTGAATCAAATTGACATAGCTGTTTAACTTTACAAATTGCTAATAGTATACCCTCGCTGGCTCTGAGCACTATGGGACTTAACATCTGAGGTCATCAGTCCCCTAGAACTTAGAACTACTTAAACCTAACTAACCTAAGGCCATCACACACATCCATGCCTGAGGCAGGATTCGAACCTGCGACTCTAGCGGTCACGCGGTTCCAGACTGAAGCGCCTAGAACCGCTCGGCCACACCGGCCGGCATACCCTCGCTGGCCTCCGAGGTGTAGTGAAGTATTGCTTTCCTATCAAATTGTGGTAGCAGACTGGAGTCCCCTCACCCCCTCGCCATTTCGTCCATGGACGCATGCTTTAAATGTGCGATTATTGGGCGTATCTATAGTAAACGATAGCTCTGTGTGTGTGTGTGTGTGTGTGTGTGTGTGTGTGTGTGTGTGTGTGTGTGTGCGCGTATTAACGCTAGTAAGAGTTAAGTCTATGAGTGATGAATATATCCAAGGATGTGCTAATTGTGCACGCGAGTGGAGAAAAAACGCTGCCTCCAGTTTAGAGGTAAAGAAAACTACTCCTGCTCCGAGAAATTGATATTCTCTGTTCTGATGATGTTTTCCTCCATCATCACGGAGGGATTGAATTTATACTCAGTCTACTGCCGCCTCCGTGAAGTCGTCCTTGGGCTTTGAGGCATCCCCGCGTAGGAATCTGCGGCGGCAGACTTCATCAGATAAGAACGGTCTGAGACTCCGGTGCCGGAATGTTTACACTGTGCTCGAGACGGGCGGCGCCGTCGTCCGCCGCACTCGAGGCTCGGTGGGACTAGCGAGGTCTCTGGCGGAGGTCCCATTTGCATCGCCGGTAATGTAGCCGCCGCCGCCGCCACCGCGCTGGCCGAACGAATTACGAATAAGTCGGGCGGGCGCAGCATTTGCATGCGTCGGTGCGCCGCGCCGCGCCGTCGCTCCCGCACGCTGCTTGCAGGCTGCGGTTAATGCAATTCGGTGACGCGCGCCGGCATAATTCCGATGGCGGCTCGCTCCGGCCTGTATTGTTGTTTGGAATTAGTTCTTGTTAATGCTCGCCTGTCGGTAATTTAGTTTGCAAATTTCGCGCTATAAACCGCGCCCGTACTCGGCTTTCTGTACTTCTATTCTCTCTCTCTCTCTCTCTTTCTCTCTCTCTCTCTCTCTCTCTGTGTGTGTGTATTACGCTCTGCGTTCGTTTGAGCGAATGAGCGAACGTGGTCTTTTGTGTACCAGTCTGCGTCTGTGCTGTGGTCGTGCATGTATGTGTGTGACTCTGTGTGTGTGTGTGTGTGTGTGTGTGTGTGTGTGTGTGTGTGTGTGCGTGCGTGCGAGAGAGAGACAGAGAGGGAAGGAGAGAGTGCGCACAGAGGTGAAACGCCTAGAGCCTGTGTATTTTGAGCGACAATAGGCAGCTTTCAGTCTTAGTGAAATATTGTTTCAGCGTAGAGGCAGTCGCGATGACTGCGGACAATTATTTTCCATAACCTCGGAGCAGCCTCGGCCTAGTCGATATCCAGCGCCGCGGCCTGCTGCGTTAGACCCTGCCTGGTTCGCCGCTGGTCGGTATCTGGCCTCTGCATCTTGTGTGACTCTTGCGTTCGCCGCGCGGGGTTAGCTGAGCGGTCTTAGGCGCTGCAGTCATGGACTGTGCGGCTGATCCCGACGGAGGTTAGAGTCCTCCTTCGGGCATGGGTGTGTGTGTTTGTCCTCAGGACAATTTAGATTAAACAGTGTGTAAGCTTAGGGACTGATGACCTTAGTAGTTAAGTCCCATAAAATTTCACACACATTTGAACATTTTTGAATGAAATGAAATGATCCGCACTGACTATAAATACTTTTATGAAAAGTCATGAACGGTTTCATCCTTAGATGACCTGTACAAAAATAAATAAAGAAAATTTTTTACAAATAATTCTCAACAATGGTGCGAAGAATAAACGAATACTCAGAAGTAGTGTCAATAGCAAAATTTAAAGAGCAATCACAGATATTATTTTTATCAACTCAGAGCGGAGAGATAACTGCCATAGTCCTACTCCACGTCAAGTTCTAAACACGTAGCGCTATAAAAGCGGAAAAATGGGAATTGGTGGTAAGGTCTTATGGGACCAAACTGCTGAGGTCATCGGTCCCTAAGCTTACGCACTACCTAATCTAACTTAAACTAACTTACGCTAAGGACAACACACACACCTATGCCCGAGGGAGGACTCGAACCTGCGACGGGGGGAGCCGCGCGGACCGTGACAAGACGCCTCAGGCCGGCTAAAAGCGGTAATCCAGAGTTGAAATGAAAATTATAGCACAGAAACTATAGAAATAAAACCTGGATAAAGACCATGGCGAACAAAGGAAGCACCTAGACGATTTCAGTGAATCCAGCCTTACCATGCCACGAGCAGGAAGGTACTTCAGCAATACTGACCGTTCTGCAATGAGGAAGACTCCAGGCGGAGGTTCGAGTCCTCCCTCGGGCATGGATGTGTGTATTTGTCCTTAGGATAATTTAGGTTAAGTAGTGTCTAAGCTTAGGAACTGATGACCTTAGCAGTTAAGTCAAATGGTTCAAATGGCTCTGAGCACTATGGTACTCAACTGCTGAGGGCATTAGTCCCCTAGAACTAGTTAAACCTAACTAACCTAAGGACATCACAAACATCCATGCCCGAGGCAGGATTCGAACCTGCGACCGTAGCGGTCTTGCGGTTCCAGACTGCAGCGCCTTTAACCGCACGGCCACTTCGGCCGGCGCAGTTAAGTCCCACAGGATTTTACACACATTTGAACAATGCTGAAGATGTTTACAGGTGGCGTCAGAGGCGACGGAGACAAAGATATCGCTATAGATGGCGTGAAGGGTGGGTGGCGGCTGCACATGTGTTAAAGTACCTAAAAAATATACGTAGCACAGTATAGAAAAGACTGAGTCCCATTTATAAAAAAAGCTGAAAGAGGGCAATTAAAATACAAAATATTATAAAGCCTGAACGGTAATGAAAATTCCCTCTTTCACGAATATTACACCGTATTAGTGGAAAAACGCAAAAGGCTAATCTGGGAATCTAAAGACCACTGATAATAAAATAATGCGGCCTATGACAATAAAACACCGGGCACTAGGACTAATGCGTATAGTTTGTACCGAACGCTGCTGTAAAAAGTAAACTCTTAAACTTCCTCCAGCACCTGTTAAAATCAGACAAGTTTGCGTCTTCTTGTTTTTGCGATCTTGAGTCCGAAGATTAGATTTCTGAACTCCTCCACCCTAGTCTGTCCTGTGCAGACCTCTCCATCTCTCAATAATCACTACAACCTACATCCATAGGAGCCTTCTTACTACGCCTAGGACTCCCCTACAATATTTTACTCCACCTGTTTCCTCCATTACCAAACTGACTATTCCCCCCTCCTCTTTTATTCAAGTTGTGCAATAATTTCTTTTCTCCATAATTCACTTCAGTAACTCTTCATTATTCTTCTGCAGCTCCCCTTTTCAAAAGCTCCTACTAGGGCTATTCGAAAAAAAAAAAAAAAAACCATTTGAGTGTGCATGAAATGGAAACTACATCGAAAATCCCAAGAATCTTAGCACAGATGTGTTGGGCAGTGTCTCTAGTATGCCCGTCTACTGCGTCACGACCGAGCGAGGTGGCGCAGTTGTTAGACACTGGACTCGCATTCGGGAGGACGACGGTTCAATCCCGCGTCCGGTCATCCTGATTTAGGTTTTCCGTGATTTCCCTAAATCACTCCAGGCAAATGCCGGGATGGTTCCTCTGAAAGGGCACGGCCGACTTCCTTCCACATCCTTCCCTAAACCGATGAGACCGATGACCACGCAGTCTGGTCTCCTTGCCCAAACAACCAACCAACCAACCTACTGCGTCACGTTGCTCTTTTCAGTTCTGTGCGCACAGTGAGCACGTAAAGATACCTAGAAAACAGTGTCTTCCACCAAGTTTGAGGATCTGGTGAGAGATTACGCTTGAGGTCATGCACCCTGCATAACAAAGGTCTCATGCGTTCCCTTCTTCATGACAATATTCTCGGCCGCAGTCTGCAGGGGCAATGAAGATTCCTCTGCAGCGTTTCCGATGGGAAGCGTTTGATCACCCACAATAAAGCCAATGGCTACCACCTGAGTTTGATCTCTGCTCACATGAAGTGCTCGCTATGAAGACAACATTTTGTATTCTGATATAGACAACGAGCTGTAAACCAGCTTAGAGAATTGACGGAAAGCACAGGCGGCTGCCTTCTGTGAAGAGCGTATAGGAAAATTGGTACAACGCTACCACAATGTCTAAGTCGGAGTGGAGACTATGTAGAGAAGTAGCTGGAAGGTGTAGCTCACTGTTCCAAATAAAATATTTCTTATTTTCGCAGTGGTTTCCATTTCGTGACCGATCGGACCGTACTTTCCGAATAACCTCGTGTTATCTTCTTGTGTCAAATGTTTATCGTTCATGTTCAACTGTCATGTCATATGCTGTTTTTCAGAAATGTTTTTGTTGCTATTGCGTCTCAATTTTATATTCTCTTTACTTCGGCTGTCGTCAGTTAACTTGCTGCTCAGGCAGTAAAAATCATCGACTATTTTTGTACCAACGTTGGGATTCGAACCTGGGTCTCCTGCTCGCTAGACAGATACGCTAACCACGACGCCATCCTAGCATTGTGGCTTCGCAAAATTGCACAGACTACCCTAGCATGTCACCCTCCTCAATTCAAATTCCCATTCACGCCTCAGCCCGCTTGAAAAGGTCTCTGGAACCATTAGTTTCATTTGATTAAAGCACCTACGCCTGGGTTTCAGGCAAGACCCCCATTTCGTTCGATGCTGAGGTGCTATTGCAAAACAGCTGGAAAGCCTCTGCATTGCGGTTCGAGCTTAGGGGGAATACTAAATCGACTGAGGGGTGAATTGGAATTTGGATTGAAGACAGAGGTGTGCTAGGGTAGCAACGCCACTGTGCCAGGGTGGCATAGTGGTTGACACATCTGCCTAGTGAGCAGCAAACTTTGGTTCGAATCCTCGCCTTGGTGCAAATTTTCATTCATCGCTTCAGCCTGTAATTACACATCAAAATTTTTATTCTTCTCCCTGAACTCTAATTCCCATTCCTAATTTTTTATTCGTTTCCTTTACTGCTTGCGCAATTTACAGATTGAATAACGCCAGGATAAGCGACAATCCTTTCTCATTCTCTTCCCAACTACTGCTTCTTTTCCAAGCCGTTCGTCTTTTACAGCTATAGCCCGGTTTCTGTACAAGTTAACCAACAATTCACAGTCGTACTTTCAGTGTACGCTAGTATGTCAATATGTCTCTCTGCTTGTAACGAGTCTCTTTTAATTCCGGCGATCCAAATTAGGTTAGCTACGTAAAATGCGTCAGACTGCGATGATTCCTATGGAACGAATACCGCCGACGCCTTTCCTCATCTTTCCGAAAAGCGACGGAACATTCAACCTTTATCGTCTATCCTTCTTCCTCTTTAAGCTGACGCTCATTCAAATATTCCTCTCTTACTCCATCTTTTTGGGCATGTACCCTGTACTTCAAACCTAATAGTCCCGTTGAAGCCCTTCTAGCCATCATCTGGGCGGGAAAAGTCCTAACAATCACACAATCCTTTCGTCAGTGCTTAACTTCCAGCTTCACTGGTAAGCTGTATCTTGGCACCGTATCTGAGGTTGCTAACACACGCCAGTTTGGCAGCGTTTGTCTCCTCCGTACCCAACCCCCTGCATATCCTTTTGCTTGGAGCAATTTGATCAAAAATATTTTTCCATCAGGAGCAGGAGAACTACGGTCGAAAATATGGATCAGCACCTGAAAGAAACACCTGACTTTTACGCAATGTGTCACAGAGTGAAGAGGGCATATAAATCGGATGGAGATGTTAAGCTCGTCGATACCTATGATGATATTCTAAAACAGTAAGCTATATACTAGCACCGGTCTTCCCTCCCACTTTTCGCGTTATAGTCAGCAATCAACATTATTTTGCACAAGTAGTCATTAAGTTTCTGGAACCACGTGTATGGTAAGTTCTGTGAGTCCCAAGTAGCCACTTAGAATAACGCGGCATTGATAGGGAATATAGGAACCATATTTTTAGTATTCACGACATTTTAGGCGTACATCTTTTTGAGATCCCGTAGTGGTGTCATGGAACGAGATGGAATGGTTCGTCATAATTTATATTAGACACTAGTCACTCTTCACTTCGCAGACAACAGGTTGATAACTTATAACAGATGGCGATAGGTGCTCACGTTTCTGAAGCGCTCCAAGACAAACTTAACACTGTTCAGTTAGTGTCTACTGTTTTTTAAAAAAAATGGCTCTGAGCACTATGGGACTTAACTTTTGAGGTCATCAGTCCCCTAGAACTTAGAACTACTTAAACCTAACTAACCTAAGGACATCACACAAATCCTTGCCCGAGGCAGGATTCGAACCTGCGACCGTAGTGGTCGCGCGGTTCCAGACTGAAGCGCCTAGAACCGCTCGGCCACAGCAGCCGGCTACTGTTTTTTAAAACATCCTGAATTTCTCTTGTGATACACTCAAGTTCAAACAACTGAGTGTCACCATGAAAAACGTCGGTTCATTGTAGGTAAGTTGGCAGCCTGCTAACTGACATAACGGAAGGAAGAAAGATCACAGTGTGACTTATCATCGATGGTGAGGTCGTTAGGGACGGAGTATAGGATCGTATATAATCAGGATGTGTACGGAAATCGGCCATGGCATTTTGAAAGAACATTTTTCTTAATGGGTTTATGAAAATCGTGAAAAATGAAGTCTCGATATGACCATGAGCATTTGAAACTGGCTTATTCTGGATTTGAGTCCAACGGTTTAACCACTGCGCTACATTGACATATCTAACAAGCTTTGAAAAATCTTGCTTCTTCATACTAGTACCTCTCTCGCGTTCGTCATTAAAGAAGCTAAATTGTTTTAAGCACATTTGTTTCACTCCAATAGTAGATGACATTTGAATGTTGCAACGTTGACTGATTTTCCATTCTGTTATTTAAAGGTATGAATATCAAGAATGCTACCCTACCCGGCCGAGTAGTGGTTAAAGTTTTGCGACTAAAGGGATGCATCATCTCCCTAAAACTGTGTCAAATGTTTCGTCGTAGTGCCTGGTGCCTTTTATCCTAAATGGACGCCATTTTTGCGTTATCTATTGTAAAGTCTAGGGAAGTTATTTCCGATTCATCCAAATTGTGTATGGGTATCATTTGTACAAAAAAATGGTTCAAATGGCTCTGAGCACTATGGGACTCAACTGCTGTGGTCATAAGTCCCCTAGAACTTAGAACTACTTAAACCTAACTAACCTAAGGACAGCACACAACACCCAGCCATCACGAGGCAGAGAAAATCCCTGACCCCGCCGGGAATCGAACCCGGGAACCCGGGCGTGGGAAGCGAGAACGCTACCGCACGACCACGAGATGCGGGCTATCATTTGTACAGCGAGAGTTCGATTGTCAGTAGTTTAAAACATTGAGAAATAACTTAATAATCTGTTGCTGTAAGGAACTACTGGTACTCCATTCGACTGTATCGACAAAGGGCGTTCAAATAACGCAACGCTTTTTTTTCCTCGGCTAATTTCGGTAGAAAAAATACGGAATTTGTTGCGGTAAATGGTGTAATATTCCCGCTTCATGAAGTTCCAACAGGTGCCGGCGCTATACGTAGTCTGAAAATGGCTTCGACAACAGATGTGCGTTCCAAGCAGAGAGTTGTTACTAGGTTTCTTATGTCAGAAAATCAGAGCATCGCAGATCTTCATAGGCGCTAGCTGAATGTCTGTGGAGGGCTGGCAGTGAACAAAAGCAGGGTGAGTCGTTAGCGAAGCGTCTCATGATCGGAACACGGTTGCGCAAACCTGTCCGATCTCCCGTGCGCCGGCCGGCCGCAGAAAGCTGTGACTAAAAAGTGCGGACACTCTAGTTCGAGTTGATCGACATATCATGACAACGCAAATCCTCACAAAAGTCTGCGCACCCTAGAGGAGCTTCACTGTTCTTCCTCATCCACCCTGCAGCCCGGATCTCGCACCTTCCGATTTCCTTTCTGTTTGGCTGAATGAAAGATGCACTGCGATGGAAGCAGTACTTGTACGATGGGGAGGTTCTTGTGTAGCTTTACAGTCTCCTACGTCGACCAGCAGAGTGGTACCACACAGGCATAAAGTCCCTCCCAGTAAGATGGCGTAAGGCCACCGCATTGAACGGGGTTTGTTTTGAAAAATATGATTTTTTAGCCAAAAGTGTTGGGAATAATATGGTGTATTGGAATCCTAAATAAAACTAACTTGCCGTCAGAAAAAAATGTTTTGCATTACTAACTGAACACCCCTCGAACTTGGACGCGGTCTAGAACCCATGACAAGCAAAGAGCCGTCGGACAGTGGCGATAACACACAACAGAAAAGAGCGTGGAGGTCTGTCTTCATAAAGAGCGTAACCAACAGTGCCGAAACATTACAAAGAATTTTATTGGAGATGACGCGGTACTGGAAACGAGAAAACTCCACGTCGCGAAGTGTGAAACAGCGCGACAGCCTGGCCGCGCCGTATCGCCCGCATACAGACGTGCGCCACAGGGCCGATGTGAAGAATTCGCCCACTGAGAAACGACTGGCGGCAGCATCCGCTCTATTTCGCTCGCTATGTTTGAAATGTAGAGGCGGGTCCTCTTGATAGCCGCGGGCGGCGTTCTGCTGATATATCTCACCCCTGCCGCGGTCCCGCGGGCATGTCTCCGGCGTTATTGGTCTCGTGCATGGAGTCCCATTTGTGATTCGACTGCCGGCGCACTTTCTCATCTCGCCGCGAGGGATGACGGCCTGCGCGCGGCGATAGCAGTCCCGTCAGAGATGTCGCATTTCCGCCTGCCTTCCCGCGCACACGTAGAACCTTTCTGTCGCAGTTGTTGGGGGTCCTGTGCGACTGCAAACAAGCACACCGCAGTGTGCTTTGTGTGAAACTGTTATCGTCAGAGTAATTAATCATTCGTGTATTCTGCGTTTTAAAATCGGATGAGGGAATATCGGTTTGAAATTACTATCTTCGCGTCGTGTTACTGAAGGACTTACGACGTCAATTTTGTTCAAGCAGTTGTGTGAATCGGAAAATCAATACGGCTTAACACGGCCGCCACAAAACAGAACAAATATTACGTTAAATTACGTTTTTCTGGGCCCGCAGCGTGATGTAAGTCTCGTAATGACATTATAAGTATGAATCCAAGTCCGCTCCTTCAAATGAATTTCATTATTACAATTGCCCATTTTCGGCTGTGATTGCCACTGTCAAGCTATCAGCGAATAGTACATAGAATTTTATTATTATCTGTTTTTTTTTGTATTTACATGTTATGGCTGTATTGTGTGTGTATACATTGGTACTTACGTCTAGTTATTCTTGATTTCCATTTCACATCGATGGATACTGTCGCTTATCAAATTGCTGTCTACCATTTTGTGATCAATGTTTGTATTTTAGCGAATTTGTGACAGCCTATTTGTCCTTTTTCACATCAGCGGATGCTGTTCAGCGTGTTTTAGTTTATATTTATATGGTAACGAATTTATGGCAGCAGTTTTTTTACCATATAGTTTCGTTGATGCAACTGTGAAACTGCTATCAGAAATTCGTTACCAACAAACTAAACTAAAATACGTTGGACAGCATCCACTGACGTGAAAAATGCCCAATAAGCTTTCACAAATCCGCTATTTACAAACAAATATAACAGAATCATAGAGATTAATTTAATAAGCGACAAGGAAGTCAAGAACCACTAGACATAAGTACCAATGAATACATACCCCATGTGTCCATAACATGAAAACACAAAAATAATTTAAGCAAGTAATGTATTATTCGCAGATAGTTTGACAATGGTATTTTTGGTAGGAACGGGCCTTTTGGTAGGAACGGGCCTCTCACAATAAAGAAACAACTGAAGCGGCGAACGTGGATTCATGTTTACAATTTCATTACAAGAAACATTACATTCGTACTGACGGAAGGTAGGAGCGTTGGAGTTTGTCCCATCTGCATGAATGCCATTAGGGAAGGAGCTCTAACTTAAGTGGAGAACGAGGGGAACAAATCCGTCGGGGTCTCATGGGTAAAACTATCCGAGCATTTGGCTGAAACGACTTAAGAATACAACGAGCGACTAAATCTGGATGCCCGTTAGCCACCTGAATCATGGTCCTGAAGACCAAAGTACTGTACACTCTTGTTCGAAACTCAATTACAACGTGACAAAGATCCATTACATAAGTAAATATGGGTAATTACAGTTGTTTATAAACCCTCTGGAATTTAGTGCGAACTTATAAAGTTAAATAATTTAGTAGTGGTAGGATACTACTATCGAATGTAGTCTGACGTGGTAACTCGTACGCCTCACGCATCGCTGGTTCTCTGGGACTTCCGAAGCAGCGCACTTTTCGTCCGGCAGAGGCATTCTCTGTTTTACCATCACCATTGTCCACGCGCTACCGAACGCATGCCAGTATGCGAAGACTGTCGTTGTTCCGGTTTTCTGAGGAAGGGCCTATCAGATTAATTGAACAGTTTACTAAAACGATAAATCATGAGCTGGAAGTATTAAATCGATCTGTGGATTAATAGTGAGTTATTATTCGGTTTATTCGAGGAATCTGTGTGTAATTACCTATTGAAATCAATAAACGGAAGAGTACTGTCCTTTTTAACCAGTGGCTTCCATTGACGGACATATTATTATTTGAAATGATATAAAGAACAACCTACCGTGGACAGTTACAACACGACAGACTGATTCTGAAAAGCAATACAACAGTAGCAAACCTCAGTGTGAAAGTGGAATACGTTTAAGTTAATACGAGCATGGTAGTGTCAAGGCATAGATAGTGTTACTTGCAAAAAGTCAGTACACGAAGTAGAACGATGAATATTGTTATTCTTTTAAAGCAACATTTTCCACCTGAATTTCAGAAACTTATATTCATAAAACGAAGAGATACTGTTTATCTTTAGGCAACACAGTCGCATTCATTTAGCAACGATGCTTCTTGTCTCTGTTAACCATCCCGCACCCATGCCCGATCATCACAACTGAAAATAATTATGAGGAAATGGCGGTTACAGTAGCGATAAACTTCTGTCGAGATACTAAAACCTGCGCCAATATTTCGAGACACGGACGTCAACAAATCTGCCCAAATTTTTGGCACTCAAGATCTGTTCTTGTAAGATATTTCCTCGTTTTCTTTAGTATCATCGTCACATTTCTTTAAAGTATAAAACTGTACTGCGTACTCACACAAAGAAAGTATACACCATAAAGCGAAAGCTATATCTTGGTCTTCTTAGTTCGTAGTGAACTTAGCGGATACTGTAGTAGGGTGCATGTGCTGTTACTGATACTTAGTATCCGTGCCTCTAAATTCACGAAAAAGTTAATAAACGGTAACTGTGGCAAAAATTTTTGAACTATAGCAATATGTCTCGTTACATGAAATTGTGAGCACGCAATGGTGTACTGAAACAACAAAGCTTCTAACTCGTTCTGGTTTTAATCATGGCAAAACAGATGCTATGGTATACAGGGCAGTAACAAAAGCTACCGGTTTAAGACTCTTCATGACAGTTACAAATTAACGTTATCACTTCCGATGTAATTCAAACTGAAGGTAAAGAAGCTTGGAATGACCGTCCAACGAGATTACACTAAACAATATCATCGTTGTTTGAGTAATAACCTAAGACAAAAAGTATATTTTAAACTGTTGTTTTTTAGCTCGTCATCCTACGCTGCATTTGTACGAACTGCTAGAGAGAAGGAGCTGATGAAGCGAACGGAAAAAGCGTCGTATGTGTCTCGCGAAGAGGAAAATTAATGTCTTAAAAGAGTCTCATTTCCTTTCTGCTATACCCTTCACAGAGATAGTTGCAGATCAAAAGCTTTGTCTTTAATTAGTATCACATTTCGAAATTTTTGGGCCGTCACCTACTATTTGATCTTGTATCAGAGATAGCTGTCCTTTATAAGATCTTGGAAACTGAATTCCTTGTTTCTAGTCAGGGAGACATGAATATCTGCTTGTAGATATAACCGAAAATTTACAGTTTGAAGGAAGAAGCATTTATCACAATCCTTAATGATTGACGTGTAATTCCGACTGTATTTATGCTACTCACGATTTCTTACCGATTAAAATTTCTGAAATTATTGAGAAAATCCTCTCTGTGATTTTTTTTCTAACTTATAAAATGCGTTTTTACTCTTTATGGTCTATTTGTTAACCAGCTTGTCAATCAAAAGTATCAAAATGTTATCTCACTTATGAATAAGTAACACTATTTACAGTCATTTTCTAAGGAATACATACTGCAGTACAGATCTTATTGCAGGAACAATGACAATGGCACATCAGAAACCAAAAGATCAACAATAGGCAAACTGACATTTTATATCTGTTATTCAAAAAAATGTATATCATTATCTTTTAGCTTGTTAAAGTAATTCCATATACCCATTTAGCTAAGCCAAATTTAGAAGCAAACATATTCTATAGAGGCCAATCACCATTACCTGTTTCTGAGGTTAAAAGTTGGGGATATTTTTACGAACAGTTGAATCGTTATTTTTTAAATTTATAACCTCCTGTCAGAACTTTTACGTATGTCGCCTCTGCTACGACTAAAGTCCAGTGCAGAAAGTCTTTTGATAGATTTTTCTTTCGTCCCAATACACATCCCATGTTCTGTCTTGTAACAGCCCTTTCTTATTTTTGCCATTAAATAACCCAGAGAATTGTGGACTCCGGGTTACAGGTGTGGGCAATTGTTTCTCATCTCCCTCATAGTATGAGAATATGGAATATTTCCGGACAGTACGAACGGTACTCACCACTGGAATTCGCGCTGGGCTACACACAATTCATCATATTTGTCCAAAGCAGGCGGGATACGCACTTAATCCTCGCGGAGTTCGCCATACGTCAATATATGCAATAACTGCCTGACAGGTTAATCCGGGCCGCCGCGAATTAGTTATTGCGCACAATTGGCGACTCTTTTATTGGGTATGTGACATCCGCTCTTGGAGAGAGACTAATGCGGGTATGTGAAATGAGAATTTTTGTATTGCGCTTGTATCTCTATGTCGGTGAGCAATACAAAATAGCAATTACTGTGCAAGCCTTCACAGCTGTAGAAACAACTGAAGCGCGTTAGCTAAATTAAAACGTACGGCCGCGACTACATTACATCTTCTAGCATAGTATCCACTTACAATAGGATTACAATGAGTCTTCACTGAAACAATATTACTGTAAAATTTATGCACTGTAATCAGTTTTACAGAAAAATAACACAGATGTTAATGGAACGGGACTTTCAGATGCTCTTGAAACCACGAGACGTTCATAAACATATCGTTCCCCATAAAAGAGGATAATGATACAATCATTAGCTCTCCAATATGTCTCTCAGATGAAGCATTCGATTGTTTATTTTTTATAATATTACGCGATATTCTAAAACCATTTAGTGTATTACGCTTTTGTGAGGAGATACCGAGATGGACAATGCAATGTCAGGCAATGTTATTAACAAAGTTCGAAATATAATTCTGTGATGAATATTTCTGAAAATTTTTCTAATTCAACGTTGTTTATATTTACGTGTCGTTTCATTTCCTTTTTTAAAAAATTTGGGAACAATTGTGCTCATCAGTTCATATCGATGAAATAATTATTACTTCGCACAGTCTTTAGTTCCGAATTTCACATACGTATGCGGCCTCCAGTGAGTGTTTCAATTATGTAAATCTGATACACCTCCTGTGACAGTGGACATCCGGTCGTTTGTGCATATTAAGGTCCGTTCTCATGCCCTTACGTTGTCAATTAATTACATAGTTTTTGTCTCCATACTTGCCGATACATTTCGAGAGTCGCTATCGTACCACAGTGTAACACCGGTGTAACAGCTTTACAGCATTCATATTCTGTTTACCAACTGAGTCTGCACAATTTGTTTCGAGTAATGCCTTCCCCATTCTTACGTTCTCTTCAGTTTCTGAATTTGTATATCGATCCAGCTGTATCACTTTACAAGATTCTTCCTGCTACACTCAGCGTCAAACTCTTAAGCTGATTTTCTTATTTCGCACTCGATATACATAACGTATAACAGTTACATGAAAAACCTACTATGCAGCGTTTTAATCTTTTATCAGATATTTCTGTTATTGAGACGTTTAGTAACTTACAGTCCTTTACCTATGCTACACTCAACATCTCTTTTGCACTTAGATTTTTTCTCTGAAATTATTCAAAGGATTACAGTTCCATTATAGATAACTACAGTACGTCTGATCGAATTTATATAGTTCTCATCTGTTCACAAAACACTTTTTTTCTAAGGTAAGCCTCATTTCTTTTTAAGACACTTAGGAAAAGTAAAAAGTGAACAGTGTGAAGCTGTGGTCCGAGACACCGTTACCTAAGTTGTACAATTTATACCAGATGTGAATAATTATAACCAGAGCGTCATACGCCTGTGAATGGATGATCTTGCTCGAGAGTTGCAGTATCTTGCACAGTCTCGTATACCTACAATGAAGTCGTACAGTCGTGCTTACATACGATCATATAAGTTCAAAAATGGTTCAAATGGCTCTGAGCACTATGGGACTTAACATCTGTGGTCATCAGTCCCCTACAACATAGAACTACTTAAACCTAACTAACCTAAGGACATCACACACACCCAAGCCCGAGGCAGGGTTCGAACCTGCGACCGTAGCGGTCGCACGGTTCCACACTGTAGCGCCTAGAGCCGCTCGGCCACCTCGGCCGGCGATCACAGAAGTGTCGGATGTCATTTTATAGATGCTGTTTAACTTTACTTGTACCTTTTGTCGTAACTGGTGAATGGATGCGTCTCTACCGAGAGAGAGAGGACGTACTGTTTAAGACAATGGACTCGCATTCGATAGGACGACCGTTTAGATCTCTGTCCGATCATCCTGATTTGGACTGTCCGCGATTTCTCTAAATCGATTAAGACAAATGGTTCCTTTGAGAAGAACACTGCGAACTTCTGTCTCCTTCCCTGCCTAGCCCGAGCGATGTAATATCATAGTCTTCATTCCTTCCCTTACTGGAATTTTGTACTCAGAGTCCGTCCAGACATTCTAGGAACGGCGAAAAAATTGACTTTGCATCTAACCTGTACTGTAGAATGTTCTCGCAACAGATGCCGTAGGTGTAAGAGCAATGGTAGCCTGTGAGTCCGCGCGCCAAGATGCCAGAAAATGGTCTCACTGCCTAAAACCAGCCGGTAGTTGCTGCTTTGTTGTCCGACGCCACACTAACACATCATCGTCACTGATCCCAATGCACACTTTGCTCTAGTCGCTAAACATGGTTTTGCACAGTTCATCGCGAGCTGTTGCGCCTTGCGTCTCACCACCTCACAAGGCAAGCACGGTGATGCAGTTAGAAAGGAAGCCTGCTAAGCGACACATCTCTTCGTAGTCCCCTTTCCAACATATGGTTCCTTATCTCTTTAACTGACACGCTAGTTGCAGCAATGATTTTCATGGGACCGCAGCAGAAATTAGGACCAAGCCGAACCAGTCCGACCACGTGCTTAGAGCGAATTAGTCCACGGTTGTAAGACAGTACAGCAGTGATTCTGCAAGACATGTATTCGACAAGGCCTTAATAGTTTTGTGGAGGTATGTGGCGCCAGATATCTAAGCCCAGATCACACAATTCCCGTAAATAACGGTCTGGCGGTTTGTGGGTGTGGAACTGTCGCCAGGTATTGTCTCATATGTGATCCATCGGGTCCAAATCAAGCGAATTTGGTAGACAAGACGTCGACGTCAGTTCATTATCGTGGTACTCAAGCCAGTGCAACACGAATTTAAGCTTGTGAGACGGACAGTTAACCTCTGGGAAGGTACTATAGCCATCAGGAAAGACATAACTAATAAAGGGATGCTGGTACTCCACAGGTCCACAAGTCCCATGGATGCCCAAATGGATGTCATCAGAGCACAATACTGCCGTCACCGATCTGCGTCTGTTGCACATTGCATGTTTCGAGCAGCCGTTCGGCTGGGATGACGGCGTATCCGGACACGAGCATCGACCTGGATTAACAACAAACGTTCTCTTTAATCCAAGATCCAATCGCGATGATCCTGCGCCCACTGCAATCGTAACTAACGATGTCGCTGCCGAACAAGGATCATCTGCTGCGGAGCTCCATGTTCAACAATGTGTGCTGAGCGGTGTGCTACGAATCACCTGTCTCTACACCAGCACTGTACTCTGTCGTTAAATCTCCCACAGATCGCCACCTGCTCTGCTTTATAGAGCAAGCAAACCATCTTTCCATAGATGCTCACGACAATAGATCCGAACAACCGAGCAGCTCCGCCGTTTCCTGAAAAATATTCTAAAGTATTTTTTAATGTGCTCAACACTAAGTTACAAGGAAACGGGACGATACGATACAAAGGGAGCCTACTTTTAGAGGAAAGATAGACATGTTCAAAAAAAGATACTGGAAATCGATAATTCACTCACTTTGCAAAAATACTTGAAAATAAAATGAAGAATCCCGAAATAAACAAAGTTTTTATGTTTCATATCAAATTTCTGAATATACCCGTGGTTTAGGGGTAGTGTCTTTGATTACTTTCTCTGTCACGGGTTCGAACCCCGCTACCGCTTAAATTTTGAATAAAAATCATCGGAAATGGCGGCTGAATACTTCCGGGATAAGAACTCGCCCACATTCTGCCAACGGCCTTGCCAAAGAGAGCGGAGGAGCGAAGAGACGTTTAGAGCACTCTCTTGCCCTTGGGGTGGGAAACTGTCCCTAGAGGCGGAAGAATCAGCAGTGATCAACGACATGAAAGGCAGATGGTAATGGATACCACTGCATTAAGGACACGTAACGTGTATCCATAGGACATGTGCTCTGTAATAAAAAAGTGCCATAATGATCTCTCCGCTGGCAAAAGATTCCGGAATAGTCCCCCACTCGCATAAACGAGCATGAGAAAAAGATTGAATAACCTACGAAAGAGCAATGTTCTACCAGTCGGGGCGTGGAATGTCAAGAGCTAGGAAATCTGAAAAGGGAAATGCTAAGGCTCAATCTAGATATATTGGGGGGTCAGTGAAGTGAAATGGAAAGAAGACAAGAAGTTCTAGTCACATGAGTATAGGCTAATATCAAAAACAGTAGAAAATAATATAACGGGGGTAGGATTGGTTATGAATAGGAAGGTATGGCTGACAGTCTGTTACTGTGAACACTTCAGTCATAGGGTTGTTCTCATTAGAATCGACAACAAACCAACACCGACAACAACAGTTAACACGTGTACACGCCGACGTCGCAAGCCGAAGACGAAGAGATAATGTATATAAGGATGTTGAACGGGTAATTCAGTACGTAAAGGGAAATAAAAATCTAATAAGTCATGACAGACTGGAAGACGGTTGTAAAGGGAGCAATATAGAAGAAAAGAGTATGGGCTTGGTACTAGGAATGAAAGGGGAGAAAGACTAATTGAGGTCTACAACAAATTTCAGTTATTAATAGCGGATACACAGTTCAAGTATCACTAGAGAAGGAGGTATATTTCGAAAAGGCCGGGAGATACAGGAAGATTTCAGTTGAATTACATCAGAGATTCCGATACCAGACGTTGGATTGTAGTGGTTACCCTGGGGCAGATATAGACTTCGATCACAATTAAGTAGTGATGAAGAGTAGGCTCAAGTTTAAAGACATTAGTCAGAAAAATCAATGCGCAAAGAACTGGAATATGGAAGTACTAAGGAATGAGGAGACGAAGTTCTCTGAGACTGTAGATACTGCGATAAGAAATGGCTTAGTAGGCAGTTCAGTTGAAGAGGAATGGACATCTCTGAAAGGGGCAATCATAAAAGTTGGACAGAAAAACATAGGTACAAAGAAGGTGACTGCGAAGAAAGCATGGGTAATAGGAGAAATACTTCAGTTGGTCGATGAAAGAAGGACGTACAAAAATGTTCATAGAAATTCAGGAATACAGAAATGCAAGTCACTTAGAAATAAAATAAACAGGAAGTGCAGGTAAGATAATGCGAAATGGTTGAACGAAAAATGTGAATAAACCGAAAATGAAATGATTGTCAGAAGGACTGACTCAGCATATAGAAAAGTCAAACGAACCTTTGGTGAAGTTAAAAGTAATGGTGATAACATTAAGAGTTCAATGGAAATTCGTCTGTTTTAAATGCAGAGAGAGAGAGAGAGAGAGAGAGAGCAAAAAGGTGGAAGGAGTACACTGAAGACCTCTTTGAGGGAGAAGACTTGTCTGATGTGATAGGAGAAGATATAGAAAAGATAGGGAATCCAGTATTAGAATCAGAATTTAAAAGAGCTTTGGAAGACTTTCGATAGGACAGCCAACATTCCATCAGAATTTCTACAATCATTGGGGGAAATGGTAACAAAACGACTATTCACGTGTGAAGAAGAATTACGGGTCTGCTGCATGGAATGAACAGTATAATGAGTACATATTGTGGACTGAGAGTAAATCGAAGAGAGACGGAAGTAATGAGAAGTCGCAGAAATGAAAACACCGAGATACTTAACATCAGGATTGATGGTCACGAAGTAGATGAAGTTATGGAATTGTGCTACCTAGGCAGCAAAATAACCAATGACAGTCGGAGCAAAGAGGACATCAAAAGCAGACTGACACTGGCAAAAAGGGCATTCCTGGCCAAGAGAAGTCTAACACAGGCCTTGATTTGAAGAAGAAATTTCTGAGAATGTACGTTTGGAGCACAGCATTGTACGAGGGCCGTTCAGAAAGTAACCTCCGGTTGATTTAAAAAAATACACCAAGTTAAATAAAAATATTTTAATATATACATCTTACAACTACATCTTTGCACTATTTTTCTACATAGTCTCCATAGCGATTGAGGCACTTATAGTATCTCTTCACAAGCTTTGAAATTCCTTCTGTATAAAAATCACCCGCTTGTGCCTGGAGCCAGCCTGTGACCGCATCTTTGAGCTCTTCGTCGTCATCAAACCGCTGTGACCCGAGCCATTTCTTCAAATGCATGAAGAGTTGATAACCACTTGGCGCCAGGTCTGGGCTGTAAGGTGGATGGATGATAACGTCCCACTTGAAGGACTCAAGAAGGGCCGTTGTTCTGCGAGCAGAGAGAGGACGGGCGTTATCGTGCAAAAAAACGATACCGGAAGTCAGCATACCACGGCGTTTGTTCTGTATAGCCCGTCGTAACTTTTTTATTGTTTCACAGTACACGTCTTGATTAATGGTCGTACCACGTTCCATGAATTCAACCAACAACACTCCTTTGGCATCCCAAAACACCGTTGCCATCAGTTTTCTGGCAGAAAAATCTTGCGAGGCTTTTCTTGGTTTGGTGGGCGAATTTGAATGTGCCCACATCTTTGATTGTTCTTTTGTCTCAGGGTTCACGTACTTAATCCAGGTCTCGTCACCGGTCACGATTCTGTTTAACAATGGTTCTCCTTCGTCCTCATAACGTGACAGAAAGTCTAATGCAGAGGCCATTCTTTGAGTTTTGTGGTGGTCGGTAAGAATTTTGGGCACCCATCGTGCACAGAACTTACGATAACCCAATCTTGCTGTCACTATCTCGTACAAGAGAGTCTTAGAAATCTGTGGAAAACCAGTAGACAACTCCGACATTGAGAAACGTCGATTTTCACGAACTTTTGCATCAACTGTCTGAACGAGTTCGTCAGTCACCAATGATGGTCTACCACTCCTCTCTTCATCATGAACGTTTTCTCGTCCACTTTTAAATAAACGTACCTATTCACGGACAACTCCTTCACTCATAACTCTTGGTCCGTACACGGCACAAAGCTCACGATGAATAGCTGCTGCAGAATATCCTTTGGCTGTAAAAAACCTTATGACAGCACGCACTTCACATTTGGCGGGGTTTTCTATTGCAGCACACATTTCAAACTGCCACAAAAACTAAACTAGCGCAGGTACGACGTTCACTCGACCACGGCTTGATGCCGACTGACCTGTTGAGTGCGTGAACGCACAGATGACGTCGCTACTCCTCCCACAACCCGCACTGTGACCAATCGGTTGTTATTTTCTGAACCGCCCTCGTATGATAGTGAAACATTTACTGCGGGAAAATCAGAAAAGAAGAGAATCGAAGCATTTGAGATGTGGTTTTACAGAAGAATGTTGAAAGTTAGGTGGACTGATACACTAAAAAAAAGAGAGGACAAGATGGTAGAACGTCTGTTAAGACATCAGAGAGCAACTTCCATAGTACGAGAGGGAGCTGTAGAAGGTAAAAACTGAAGAGGAAAACGGAGATTGGAATACACCCAGCAAATAATTGAGGAGATACATTGCAACTGCTACTCTGAGATGAAGAGGTTGGCACAGAGGGGAATCTGTGGCAGGCCAGCAAACCATTCAGAAGACTGATGACGCAAGAAACGAAAAAATCAAATTTTGGCAAAAAATTTGCCGAAAGATTCGAAGACTTTTCAATGATACAGAAATTTTGGGATAAAACGTTTCGGAAAAGTATACAAATGGCAAAAAAACTAGTTTTTATACGCCTATTATGTTTGGCCCCATATAAGTATGTGAAACATTTTTCTCAAAAATGAATTTTTTGAAACATAAATATCGTTCAAGATTAAAGAACACCCACCGTGATGACGCTCTTCGCTTAACTTGCTCCCACAAGAACTGAACTTTAAGAAATTGACTCAAGACCGAATATGTAGTTCCTCGCATTCATTTGCTAATCTCTCTCTTATAATATTTTTTTTTCCCTGCTTGTTCTATAATATGAACAACCATAAATAGACTAAAGTCATTTTGGCAAACGAAAATTTACCTTCACTTGAATTTTTTTCGTTTTTCTCTGGACCTTGATAAAATTTTATTAAAGCATCCGAGCCCTAATAACATGTACTTGCCGACGCTTGATTTTATATGATATACATTGATGTGCCAAAACCTTATGACCACCACCTAATTACGTGAGTGTTTCTGTGTGGCAGGGATGAGACATATCCGTATTACGTGTTCGGAGGTATGTGTTACCAGTCATAAAAGCAAAAGTCTCGCAATACCTGTTGAATTACGGCCTGTTGTTTTTTAGGGTGCAGAGTTGGCTACCAGTGACGTCCCAGCGGTATCAGGCGAATTTGGTGGCAAAGAAAGCAGCGTTAGTTTATGCACCTCAAGTCACTGTAGCCCGATTCTGACACTGTGACATGGACAGTTATCCTGCTGGAAGATGCGAATGCCGTCGGTCAGAAATATGAAGCATGAAACTATGCAGGTGGTCTGCAATAATGTGAACGTAGTCTGCAGCTGCCTTCGATTACTACCACAGTTCCCATGTCAACTCAAGTGAATGTCCCGTATAGCATAATACTGCCTGCGTCAGTGGCCCGGTGCATATTTTGACAACCTCTTCGCATGCGGACACGACCATCGACCTGGTGTAATAAGAAATGTGATTCGTCTGACCAGGCGACACGTTTCTGTTGATCTGCTGTCCAATCTCGTGTTCACTGGAACATGTTCTCGCAGCCAATTGTTCAATAGTGTTCGGTGTGCCTGCACCAGCTTTATAGTGTGTCGTCATGTACGTAACGAGCCCGACCTCCACGTGTTGTGTTGAGGTGTGATCGTCCAACACCTTGTCCCCTGCTCACGGTTCCACCGTCCTTCAGCCACCTGCCATGGATGCTCTTCACACTAGCATGTGAACGACCAATCAGCTCGCCGTTTCTGTGATGCTAGTTCCCAGGCGCCGGTCATAAAAGTCTGCCCTTTGCCAACGTCGCTTTGTCAGTCGATTCCCCCATTCGCGACCGTATCGTAGCTAGATCGATTCCCCATTCATCTCTGTTCCACTTACACAGGTGACTCCGTGATTATGTTACAAACTTTTTAGCATGACGGAGAAGGGTAAATGTGTCAGTCTGAGGTAACGGACCATGGTCTGGGAACGACCGAGCCTAAGGTTATAATCGTTGTGATACCTGTGACATTGGACCTGTTCTACTGCAAGCTCTGTGCTGTCCACATTTTGGGAGGGGGCTAGTACGGACCAAAACAAGAAAAAACGCCCCGTAAACGTGAGCTCTAAAGTGTGTACCTTAAGAGCTATGAGCATCTGCACATCTTCGTTACTTTGAAACATCTCTTATACTGCATAAGCGATCATAGCTCTTACGATGTGCTCTTTAGAGCCCTTGTTTAGTGGACTTTTTTTCATCTATTGGTCCGTACTACCTCTTCCCAAAATATGGAAAGCAAGGAACTTGCAGCAGAAGAGGTCTGCTATCAGAGGTAACAAAACGATTTTCGCTTATAACTTTTCGACTCGACCGTTTCAAGACCAGGTTCTCTTACTTCAAATTGATACTTTAACTTTCTCCATCATCCGTGAAAGTTTCTGACATCATCACGGAGTCACCCTGTATATTTTCCTTGCCGTGCCAACAACTCGCAACGGAATCAGGTGGAATCCAATATCGCGGCGGGTAGTGGTCGTAATGTTTTGGCTCTTATGTAGGATGGATGGATGGAATATATGATTTAATAGCTGTTGGTTTACGTGACAGAAACCAATAAATTTGGAAACCAATATCTTCAGAATATCATCTTGTACTTAAATAAGTGCGGTGTTGAATCGGGTTTCTAATTGCCACTCTGGATGCAATGTGGCCGGAGACTAGCAAAAGCGTCCTGTCTGATGCGGCGGCATGGGACGGGTTTGTATGCGATCTCATCTGTATCGAAGACAACGAGCACGTTGTGCCATTTGTTTGGGCCATATGACAGATTGACACACACCACACTTCAGTTATATGATCACTTCTTTCGAAGGACCATCCAAACTTCCGGAGGCTTACAGTATAACCGTTTCGAAATTGAGTTGGTTACAGGAACTGCTTTCCTTGGGTCAATCGTAGCATGTCCACAACGTTTATCTATTCAGTCCCGATGTGCCTGCTATATTTACTAATCCAGTACAATCCTGTAATCAACAAGCACTCGTTCAGCAAGTCAAGTGCAGCTGTTATGGGCTCACAGTTCCCACACTCAGTTCACGCTCAACAACCCTTTCACAGCATAATGCTTCGAAAGGTTGCGTTTCTGTCAGCATTTCAAGAAAATCTGGCTCTGCTACGACACGTCTTTACAAGTACTCCCCTAGAGTAACTTTAAGACATGCTGATAAGTATTTTCTATAGGTGCCAAATGGTCGCTCGTAAACAATTATGTAAAGAGAATCGAATTGTCTCTACTTAATTCGTTAGGCATTCTGATACTTTTATCAGTTTTGTTTTTGCAGCTCCATTTTGATTGTTATTTCTTACCATAACATTGGCTCAGTGGTTTGGTGCTAGTGTTCCAACCGGGCGCCAGTTGGGCTGCTTGCGTATCACTGTGATACCCTAGTTATCCAACAGGGGAAAGGGTACCTACAGTTTAACGTGGAACATGCACTACGTCAGGCCTGGAGGTCCAGCGCTATTTTAGTGCGAGCCTGGAGATCGAAAGATAGCGGGACCGAATCCCGGTCGGACCGCGGATTTTTCAGTTCGCCTTTAACCTGGTATCACCAGTCACTGCTGTGTAGGTATACCAGAAATGGCACGTGTTTCCAATTCTACGTTAAACTGTGGATCCTCTTTCCCCAGTTGGATTACTAGGGGATTGCTAGTCGCCGAAATGTCCTCCAACTGAAATACTTGCACTAGGTAATTGAGCCACAAAAAATTATTATTGTTACTGTAACATTTACGTCTTTAATATTATAATAGTACTGAAATACTAATTATTTTAATAGTTCGTTGCTGATACTATGCAGGTGTTTCCCTAACACAGAAAAGCCCCAAGTGCACGCCACATGTACTCTGCTACCCGATTAGCCGCTTCCTTTACGTATCGCATGCATGAACTAACCGAGCAGCGTAACGCAATGGTCAGCACACTGGACTCGCATTCAGGAGAACGAGTGTTAGAATCAGCGTCCGCGGCCATCCTAATTTAGGTTTCCCGTGACTTCCCCCACTTAAGGCAAGTGCCGGGATAGTTCCTCCGAAAGTGCACAGCCGCTTTCCTGCTTCATCCTTTCCTAATCCGAGCTTGTGCTCCGTCTCTAATAACCTCGTTGTCGACGGGACGTTAAGCACTGATCTCCACCTCCACGCCTAAACTACTGAAGGGAGCTATACAACACTCCACATGATAGCGAACGTCGAGAAATTAGCTTCCGAGAGCGACGCAACTTCGTCTGAGCCCCTGCTTTAGGCTTTCTCTAGGCTCCAGACCACCATCGGTTCTGGGAACGACGCTCCAAATAATTAGGCGTGCTTTCGCCTCGTTCAAGAGACTGACTGGCTGTTTTCAACAATTCAGCCAACCGTCTAAAATCTAGAGGACCCGAGGACAGTCTCAGAACCCAGGAGACAATCATCATTCATGCCGACGTGATTTACGATTTTTATTTTCTGCAGCTGCGAAAGTACACTGTCTTTTATTTATGCAGGTGTTTCTATATGAGAAACTGAACGAAAGAGAGTGTTTTATGAGACTTAGGAGCGTTAGAAGAACTTAAATCCGTTATTGATTCAAATTTTTTGATCGCTTTACTTATTGTTATTTGCAAATATAAAGCAGTGAAGTGGATTCAGCTGCTCAACAACTAATCAAAATGTCAACCACTACCCTCTATGCAGAGAGAACGTGCACAAGTTAGTTAGCCGTCAATTGTAAATACTTGTCCAGTATTTTCTCTCACTCAAATCTCCTAGTTCAAAAGACATACTAACTAATTGCATTAGCAATGGAATAGCTGCTCTTACACCTATCAGAAACTCAAATTTCATTTAAACTTTTCTCGTGAATTGTTCATAGTAATCATTTTTCTGATAACTGTTGCAAAAACACGTCGCGCGGTGTAGACAACGCCAGGCCCTGAAGACGACAGTAAGCACGCAGAAACCGAAGTACTGCTCGTAGCGTGGCGTGATTGTGATCTTTAGACAGACTTATGCGGAATGTATGTCACGAAAGTTCGGCCGCTTCCGCCGTTGCACGAAGTATTTCTGAGTTAAAAAAGAAAAAGAAAAAAAGACCGAGTTGTAAACAGCCTTGTTCTATTTGCTCGACCCGGCGAGCGCACTGCTGCAACTTTACTCGCGCGGCCTCGCGTGTTCCGCACCCATCGCGGCTCTCCGAATAAACCGGTCGCCCTCGCTGAAAATACAACGGAACAGGGAGGAAGAAGCTCCGCGCTTTCGGAATACAATTAACTCATAACGCGGTCACGGTACGTCGCAAGAACATCGATCTGCATAATGCTCGCGCACGTCGCGGCACTGCTAAACACTTTAGTGCCTTCGTCACGCAGGTGTAGCGTGCCTCCTATTGCAGGTGCCTGCGTAGGTCCGGTAAGCCCAGAACCCTCAGTCGACTCTCGATAGTCTGAAACTAAAGGGACCAGGGAAGAAGTTCAAATTACCGAGAATTCAAACAATCGAGAGGGACGGAGGAAAAATTCAAATATACGAGAGTTTTATTCAAAGTAAATTTTAGTAAATTAATCTTTATTTTAATAATGTGCAAAATAATACGCACAGTCCACATACAGTATATGAAAAACATACCAATAAAAGCGTTACACGTCATTTTGAAAAATAGTCGGCGATTTGCTTTCGAGAGAGCGACTTGCGTCTGGTATTGTCCAGTGAATTTTCGATGGTGGTGTGAGCTGAGAAAAAAAATCTTCACTCGTTACCGTTCTCAGGGCGAAGGAGCGTACGGTAAGGACAGATGGGCTTGCCTCGCTCCGTGTGACTGGAGTTGGCGGCTGCTCTTCTTTATCTTCCTCGTCCTTATCCTGACAGGCCAACAGTTCGGCATCGGTTAGAACACCATGGACACCGATGTCATCGTCAACACGAACTAAATCCTCAAAAAGATTAACTCGCCACAATTGGGTGAAGTGCCCCCCCCCCCCCCCTCCGAGTCTGGCGAGACGGAATTCTTTAATTCTCCCGACTCTGGTGGCTGTTTCACGCTTTCTTTTTGCATTACAAACCTGCACTTCCTGAAACTGTTATAAAGAATTGTAGGGCTGACATTTTTCCAGGCCTTATCAATCACTGTTATAGCGATCAAAACTGTTTTGTTTGCCTGCTCACCTTTTCCAGTGCTATCCAGCACAAGCGAAACAATTTTTCCGCCGTGGAGAATTTTAAAATTTTGTGGTATGCCCTATTTCAACGGTTTCAATCTTGATGTATTGAGCGGGGAAAGAATCAATTTTGCGTGATCTATTGATGGTGGGTTGTTATGTATTGTGCAATTATCCAAAAATGGTAGAACTCTGCGTTCCTCCTTTGTCGTATCAATGTTTCCGACGTAATTGATTCATTAAACAATTCTGCAGTCATCCACGATTTTTTCGTTCGAGCGGTAACTTGTAGGAAACGACTTTATTTCCTTGAAGGAGTGTGGTTTCGCAGATTTCCCTACTATCAGTAGTTGCAACTCCGGAGAGCCGTCCAACTTACAGGATAGAACAGTTACTCTGTTCTTGCTCAATTTTCCTCAGAGACACTTTTCGTGTTAGAATGCTAAGGTGCGATCAGGAAGACATTCATATAAAATGTCCGCTTTCGTCTGTGCTGAATGTGTTGCGTTCAATACAAAGGAGACTTCCCACGCTGGCACTCTCTCCGCAGATTTTTTAACATCATGGCGTGGTATTTTTTGACATTTGAGAACCATTTCTGACTTGCCGCAAATCATTCTGTCACGACGGACTGAGCAAAACATTTGGCGTCTTCTGCAACATGAAACCACCCACAGAAACGTTTCGTCCTCAGCACTGATTTATCCATTTAAGCAAGCATTCCTCAAGACGTGAAAATTCGCTCTAGTTCATGTTTCTCCCTGTGTGAAAGACATTTCCGGTGAAACGATCTTTACTTTTTTAAATTATCTACACCTGGTAAAATAACGAACTTTTTTGCAACATCTTCTTTTTTTGGAAAATCCACTTTCTACACCTCTAATACCAAGCTTTTTCATGAACTGCAAAACACTTCTTCCTTCTAACATTCATAGTGTTTCACAGTTTGAGGAAACACGAATTGACTACTACACAGTTAGAAAGCAGACTGCAGACTGAACGGGAAACAGGGCGGAGAAACAAACGACAGTTGGTCCGAGCTTGTACTTGTAATCAGAACAGGAGGGGGCTTCAAGTTATAGATTGTGCGGGATCCGTGACTTTAAATTACAAAGTGTTGTCGAGAGGCCCTCACCACACAAGTTACGAGGAAGCCAAAACGCCTTTATTTCTTTTTTTCAATTTATCAAGTCATTTTCAACGAATTGGGAAAAAATTTCGAATTACTAAGAGTTTGAAATTATCGAGTGTTGACTGTAGTTTGTTTTTATGCTTCCTTGATTACAATGCTTTTTTTAGATTTGGAGCAAAAATTGTTTCTGGCTGGTGGTGCTTGTTTTTGTCAAGATCTTTTGGCAAGTCTGTCTCGCTTTCCTCTGTAATGGACAGATAACACGAGCAGACTGGGGCGTCGGCCGTTTGCTTACGTTAGTTTTGTGCAGCGTTGCTTTCGTAGCAAAATCTCAACTTTCATACCCGTCGCATACGGATTTCCCAAGCTTAAACAGTTAATACGGCTGCTCTCTTGACTCATGCGAACCACAGCGTATTAGGGGAGATAGCGCAGTTAGGAAAATAATTCTTAGTAACGTTAAAGAAGTTAAGAAGTGGCTAGTTTTTGCTTATAGCGCAGTAGCTACAATTACTCAATATTTAAAATGTTTTATGTCACCTATTGAAAGATAGAAGCGCTTGTGCGAAAATTTGCCTTCCACGACTTTCGAATAAGCCATTTATAAAACACTGGAGACAAGAAAGTGTGGTGTCCTCTATTCCTCCCCAGCCCTCGAAACGGCACATGAATCAAGCTTACGCTTTATTTTTTTCTGTGAAAATATACTTAGAGAGTTTCTTAGTTCTGGACTGTAAAGCGAAAGGAACAGCATTTTAAACCAGCTAACTTCAAATTATCACTATCACTGAGCAACCGTGGGTCTGTATTTGACACAGCAGGGGTCGTACATAGAAACTGATTATTAGTCCGTTTCATTTATCAAAACAGAGGCCGTATTTAACAATATGAAACGCCTTCTGTTATTTACAACTATAGATGGAACTCATCTATGCTGGCCGCTGTGGCCGAGCGGTTCTAGGCGCTTCAGTCTGGAACCGCGCTGCTGCTACTGTCGCAGGTTCGAATCCTGCCTCGGGCATGGATGTGTGTGATGTCCTTAGGTTGGTTAGGTTTAACTAGTTCTAAGGTCTATGGAACTGATGACCTCAGACGTTTAGACCCATAGTGCTCAGAGCCATTTGAACCATTTTTTCGCTATTTGTTCCCTGTTAAAGAGGAAGTCACAAAAAGAGGCAGCTAGCGATCTATCGTCGCAAACCTTTAAAACTGAATGGGAATCACAGAGGAGAAGGATGAGAGCTCTCAGTATCTGTTACGTAGTCGCATAATCAACGGGTACCGCAAATTACAAGACCATGCAGAAAGAATTTAAAGAGTTAATTGTCGATGAAACAGCTAAAAAGTATTGCAATCGATTGACAATTTGTTCGTGATTCATTGTTCTGTAGATCGACACGCATTTTGTGTTAAATACTTAGGCATGGACATTGTGATGGAACAGGTGGTGTAAGTAGTAAATTTTCTGAAGTCGCATGCATTATTACATCGCCAGTTGCAACAGTTTTTGATGTAAGTGAGACGTTACATGTTAATGCAAAGTACGTTGGGTTGGTCAAAGCACATGTCTGGAACTGGTTTTCGATTTAAGACGCACTGTTTTATTGAATTTATTAAGGAAAAAGAAAAGCAAGGATGGAAATAAGAAGAACCAGAATGGATTGCAGAACTTGCATTTTAAATAGAATTGCAAGGCGAGAAGCAACTTAGCGGAAGTGAATGCATTTAACAAGAAAATTACTTTGTAAAACAGACAACTTCTCATGAGGAACACCATTCATTTCTTTAAGCTCACTGGAAATACAGGAAAAGCAAAATTTGAACAATCCATTGTGGCGTCGAAAGAATTACAGGGATTGCTTTCTAAACGTTTGAGGACAAAGGGACGATTACATCTGTTTTCGAGCGATTTTTGCCGTTTCAGTTGAAACACACCTATGAATCTGCAGAATAAACTGGTCGATCTGTAGTGTAATTCCCATTTAAAAGACAAATTCTATTTTACGTTAAAACTATCCAGGAATTTTATGCTGTTTTCCTCAGGAAGAGTTTTCGGGGTTCCATATTGAGGTTGCAAACGTGATATCAGTGTTTCGATCAACATATGTGCATAAAAGACTGTTTCTGATTATGTAACTAAGTCATGATTACGTGGCAACCTGAGTGATGAAAGTCTGTGAGCTGTCTCACCTGCCGGTATACGGGCAGTTTGTGCCAGATATAAATTTGATTACGTCCTCAGCACGCCAAAATTAATTAAATAATACTATAAATTCGTTTGGTTGTGGTCTGTGTTGTTGAGAAAAATGAAATATGAAACAAAGCGGCACGCGGTGCTTTCGCAGTTTCCTCTCGCTTCCCCCGCTTTCTGCTCAGACAGCGTGGCGTGGCAGAGGCGGAAGTGAGCACTCGGGCAACAGAGACTGACATGCGGGCAGTGTTTTTGGCTGCCCTGGTTTATATCAACGGCCTTCAGAAACTGCCAGTGGCCGGAACAATACAGCAGTTCGCAGATGTCGGAACAAGCAGTCAGTTGAGAGACATCCTCGCTTGTGCTGACTAGGAAACGAAGGCCACATCAACTGGAAGGCAATCACCGTGTAGAGCTACTAGCCAAGCCCACAGCAAGTACACTGTCTCCAAAGCTAAGAGCCTCTTTCGCTTGGTTCGCTATTGAAACTTTTCATACATTTTGCGGTCACTGTGCTTCATTTAGTCGAAGGAATTCCTCGAAATTTTACACTGTGATCGTTCTACGCATATATCAGTTTTCTGACCTTGGAATTCGTCGTATGTGAGCTACGGAAAGTAGTGTACCTCTGTGAATATTGGTTCAAATGGCTCTGAGCGCTATGCGACTTAACTTCTGAGGCCATCAGTCGCCTAGAACTTTGAACTAATTAAACCTAACTAACCTAAGGACATCACACACATCCATGCCCGAGGCAGGGTTCGAACCTGCGACCGCAGCGGTCGCTCGGCTCCAGACTGTAGCGCCTAGAACTGCACGGCCTGAATATTGGTCTGAGTGACAAATGTTACGTAACTTGACGATTATTTCCAGCATTATCTGTACGGACACATCAACAGTCACCGAATATATTCCGGATGTATCACTCGCTTTAGTTTCTCTATTTTGTTCGGACAACCATATAATCCCTTCAAAGATAAACGTCCCCACAGACTTGGAAGATCCGCTCCTCGTGCTACTGGAGACACCTAACTCTTCAGGCAAATGGAAAAACCACAGATGATAAAATGTCGTGCTTTCCACTAATGGAGGCCAAGATACAAAGTGTGATTCGCGTATGGAGTACGGACAACATAAAAGGCGTCGATACGTAGGGGCATAGACGACAAGTAGAAGAAACAGCCTCTGGACGTGTGGTGCATTACTGTTAATTGCGACAGAAGGGAGTGCGGCGTCTTCGGCATAAGGAGATGAGGCTGCAGCCGTTCCCGTCCTCGGCCCAATACTGTTAATGCAGCCCAGAGTGGAGATAGCGCGCGCGTGCCGTAGGGCACAAACACCGACAGAGCAGCCGATGGCGCTCCCGCGTCTGTATCTTACTTCCCTATCTTCCCAGTCTCCTCCGTCCTATTTGCACCGCACAGGAACGTCATTCTCACTCTCAAAGTAGCCTTCCCTTGTTGCCGAATGAGCCTCCTTTCGGACTATTCTAACAGATAAAGCCGTGGGAAATATTTTGTTTTTTAGTTTCTGTACCTCATTTCTTCGACTAACTACTGTCAGTTTTGTCGAGTTGTTTATACGACGACCATCATTCTAATGACTAACACAAAACATGCATTTGAGTTGCAGCAGTAAGATCACTATTGACGCCAACTGGAGTTGAAGGTTCAGTTATACGTTGTATTTCGATTAGCCACAGCTTTAATAGCTCATGTGCCATGTTCGTCAACTTCTAACTCTTCGAAAAATTTCTAACATACACAAACATACACAAAACTACATTTATAATAGTAAGACACTAGTGACCTTGCAGTGTTTAGTAGAAGGTAGAAGATTCATATTTGGGATAGCGGGGTTCAAATCCCTGGTTGGCCAGCAACATTTAGAATTTCGTGGTTTCCCTAAATCGATTAACAAGGAGGCCTGACAGAGAGAGCCTCTTCGATTTCCTCCACGCGTTAAGATTTAAAGCTCAGTCCCAGGAAGTCAGTGCGACGCAATTCACTTTTTTAAAAAACCGAAAAAATAGCCTTTGAAGATGACAGGATTTCCGAGTGTTGTTAAGTGCGAACCTTCCTAATGCAATAGAACAGTCGCCGACAGGCGAAAGAGTGTCGTACATCTATGTAACTGTGAAAATGCCACTTCGATTCTCATTAGTAGCATTTCTTTAAAACTCTCTTCTATATTAATTATCAAATGGAAATGTCATTTAACAAATATTGGATCATAACTTTTAACACTGACCGTATGAAAATGAATTAAAATTCGACAGAGACATCCGAAATTCGACGCGGCAGGGTAGCCGAGAGCGCTATCGCGCTGCTTCCTGGACTCGAGTAGGCGCGCCGGCTCCGGGTCGAATCCGCACGGCGGATTAACGACGCGGGCCGGTGTGCCGGCCAGCCTGGATGTGGTTCTCAGGCGGTTTTCCACATCACGCTAGGTGAATACCAGGATGGTCCCCACGTTTCGCCGCAGTTACACGCGTCGCAGACATTTGAAACACGTCCGCACTCTTTCACGATTTACACTAGACGCAGACAGTTGGTGTACACTGATTCCGTCCTGGGAGTACGGGGTGGCGGCAGGAAGGGCATCCGGCCATCCCTAACACTAACATTGTCAAATCGTTGTAACCACGCCGACCCTGCAATCACTGCGGGACTATGGTGTAAGCGAAAGAAAGCGAAAGAAGAGACATCCGAAATTCGTTGTTAAATAATTACATAAATAAATATTACTGTTCAATCTCTGGAAATAAAACAGTATTTTATTTTCTATTTGATGCTTCACATTTTTATACAAATTCTTAATTCGTTGTGAATGCTAGCATTTTTCTTGTGATTAGCAGTTGACAATAAAGATGTTACTTTTATCAAAAATATGATTCAATATTTGTAACTTAAAATTTTCGTTCGTATATAAATATGGAATATCAATAAAAATAAAAAAAATTCTACTAGCGAGATTCCAACAACTGATTTTCCGATTACTAGACTCTCACACAACGTACTACGTTTGTAAATTAAAAAGTTTTTGTATTTAAAAGCGCTGTGAAATGTTTCTATCTGAAAAGAAGACTTTTTCGAGGCTTTTTCTTTTTAATACTTGCGGCGTACTGTTTTACGAAACTGGTGTCAGCGCACTGAGCCCATAAGTATGAAGAAAGTCGAAGAGGGCCAATGTATAAGGTCTCTTTCTAAGATGAATGACTGGTTCCCCTGAGAAAGACACGGCCCATTTCCTTCCTTATTCTTGCCTTATATGAGTTTGTTCTTGAGACTGAATGGCGTCGTTGTCTACACAGCGTTAAACCGCAATAGCGCTCTAGTAGCACTTGTAACCGCCCTGTTAAATTGTTGGAAGCTTAGTCAGCCGGTGTCGCAATCTTGAAATGAGAGTTGTTATGGTGGTCGCGTAATAAGTATTTCGCGTGAAGCGCCGTTGCGACACAGGCAAAGGTCAATTGTGGAAACTAAGCCACTGGATGTTACAAGTAAAGCTATTATAGAATACTCCAGACTGACTCCACAAAATAAGAAGGCACGTACATTCGCGAGTGAGTGGTTCAAAATAAGAATTAATACCGTAAAGGAAATGGGTCGTAAATATAGTTCCGTCAGTACACACTCAGTTGTATGCGAACGTACGATCAGGATAGAGGCACGTACGTTCTAAGTATTATCATTCCCCGTAGCCTAAATGAAAAGAATTGTGATGAAATTGCATTTATTCGTCTAAGAAGGAGAATTATTGGGCTTCCAAATTAAATGAAAAGAAAGACTGCAGGTTCTGAATGTCGTGGCAAATACATCTAAACTGACATTGGTGGCCACGAAGGGAAAGAGATGAATACATTCAAGTACCTCAATTGTTGAACAGCGCCGTCGTGAATATCGTCGCCTCCATCTATATTCTCCATATAAAATTAAAATAATAATAATCTCCCAGAGTTACAGGAGCTGGGATCCGTGGTATCGTAAATCAGAAAATATATTGACCATGAATTGCCTTCATTGTATAACACCATTTCACTTCAAAATTACACAACTCGCCCTATCACCAGGAGAACAACGAAAGGTAACTAATAAACTAATAAACGAAGAGCGTAAAGCTTCTTTTGTCCATCAGTGTCAAATATTTTTCACATTAATCTTTGGTAAGAGAGTCGAATAACTATCTGTCTGTTTATCAATAAGAAAAAATTATCAAGTTTCTTTACACACTGTCGTTTTGCTCAGTTTTTACCCCACTGCAGTTGACACGCGGTAGAAATACAATCGGTGCCCTTTACATAAAGCAGTATTGTTCTTATTTTACCGTCACGGTGTTCAAGAGAGAGGTATATATTTGAACTATTTAATTAGAGATTGCTGCTACCTTAGAGAGAGAGAGAGAGAGAGTCCCCACAGCGAATGGAATAAGTCGTCGCGCCACGTGGCTGTGATGTCTTCTGATCTAGCACTGGCTGTCGGCTTGACAGCGGAGTGTAGTATCGGCAACTCACGTGGTATCAGCGCATTTCATCGTGATCCGGTAGTTGGTGCCCGGTGCACGGGACACTACACTCTCAAGGTCAGACAGAAACCGGGCTTTTCACATCGCACCTTGTTGATTAGAGAGTGCACAAGGACACCAGCACAGGACGCTCGAACCGTGGAAATCGTCGCGTGACGAGAGGCCACACACTTAAGTGTGACTTTCCGAATAGTTATTACTCTTAGATGTAGATGAGATGATGCGCGTAAGTTTGTTCACCTACCTTTCCCCCCCCCCCCCCCAAGTGACCTGTACTTAACTTTCAGCAAGGCAACGCTCCCAAATTTTGTTTCTGAATGGTTTGATGAACACTTGACGCACGTGAGGGTGTTTGTGGAGCAATCCAGGCCACCCAATATCGCACCGATTGGGAAGATCTGAGACGGTATTGAGAGAGGTGCATCTTGCATTCGACTCCGAACTATGGCCGTAGGCTGTCTCTGAGCCGCCTCAACGCTTTCGGAGTTTGATGGACTGCATGCTTCGACACGGTACCACGGTCACCACGCCACAAATAAGACATCTTTAATTGCTCGTGTTTTTGTGTAGGAGAAAATTACATGTTTTTGACTCTTTTTAGAACGAAATGAACGTAACTTCTTTTCAGCACACTTCACTCTAAATTTCACAATAATAGATAATTCTTAGTGAGCTAAATAGATCCAGTGTAGCTGGATAGAAAATATCTCTAGATCAATTTTACGTACAGTCTTCATTCTCTGAATGTCTAATACAAGCCGCTGCCAAAGGGTGTACAAACTACTTTTCTTTCAAAAAGTGTTATTAGCGATGCAGGAATCACATTATTTTCCACATATTTTGCAGCAATAAAATGAATGTCATAATGACTGTAACTACATAACTTTGCTAAGGATTATTAGCTCGTAGTTCTGAGTCGATCCCTGAAATGAGCTGTGGCGGTGCGATGTACGTGTTCGAAACTTGGTTAATAGACTGGTTACGTTGTGACCCCCCTCTTTGTTGCATTTTCATAGTTGATCATAATATACACGAATATCCTTTATGTGGAAAACTACGTTAAATTCGGCGCAAACGTAGATCGAGCTACGCTATAGAGCAATCCGATAGCACAGCCGTATCTCGCATCCACTTTCAGAGGCTTCGCCAGCTCACCTAACTTAGCTTAAAACCTCGGGCTACGCTGCACACCAGTAGGCCTCCCCTGTCACAACAACCAAGGATTCAGGAGAGGAGAAGGCCGACAATATGACACTCTAGCCAAGTACTCAGCAACACAAGTAGTTGGAAATAAGGGAAGAGTTCATAAACTATTTACTAATCATATTATAGTAATACTGACTGGCCCATGTAGGCGGAATGTCGAATCAAAGCAGGCGCGTTGGACGTAAGCAAGAGCAGCTGACCTCAGCTGCGTAGCAGATTCGTGTCGCGTCACAGAGTTACGTCGTAGCCCAAACATCCTGTTTCGCGAGCAGAATGGGCGGGCCTGCCCGGTGACACACTGGCCGTGTTGCACCAGTTCTAAGTTAAGCGCCGACTGACTGACTGACTGACTGACCTACCGCCGACGCTAGGCGTCTGCAATAGCTCAGGGGCGCGCGGCAACAGAAATGCGGACCAAATCTGTTGTCCGCACTGCTGTGAAAGGACCTTTGCAGCAAGCTGAAAGGTTATAGAACCAGGGACACAAAAAAAGTACACACTATGCAATAACTTGGACGCCTCCCAATACTGATGACACACTATTGGTGAAATGTTGGACCTTATTGTCGTATAATTTCCTTAAGCTGCTTGGTAATCGCCGGGCGACGGTCGTAAACGTTAGCTTTTGGATTCCACCACGCAAAGAGATCAAATGGTACAGTGACATTCTCGAATATGAGCATGGTACGCCTCCGTGGTCGGGATGTACCGTCACTGCCTCGTAAAGCGGAAGTCTGCTGTTAGTGAGGGTTGGAACGTGTATCGGAAAGACAGATTAGACGCCATAGGAAATGGTGTCTTCATTGCAGTTGTCTACTGAGGTCGAAGTAGAGTGTGACTGAAGTTATTTGGACATAGGGGAAATGAAGTTAATTGTGGGGTGTTATCACCGGCCACCGGGTTCCACCGTGACAGTTCTAGAATCATTCAAAGGGAGTCTACATTCTGTATCGCAGAAGTACCCGGATCATGCTGTATCAGTCGGAGGCGACTTCAACCTAACTAGTATAGACTGGGATGTCTATGGATTCATTACAGGTGGTACAGACAAGCCGTCGTGTGAATTACTTTTGAACACATTATCCGAAAACTGTCTTGAGCAGATAAATCGACAGCCAACGCGTAATGGTAATATTTTAGATCTGGTAGCGACGAACAGACCAGACCTCATCGACGGTGTCAGTGTTGAGACAGGGATGATGTTGTCATTACGACTATGGTTACGAAAGTTAAAAAGTCGGTCAAGAAGGCTAGGAGAGTATTCTTACTAGAAAGAGCAGATAAGCAGTTGTTACTCCATCCCACTTAGTAAATGAATCGACTTCATTTACTTCCGGTACGATGGACGTGGAAGAATTATGGGCAAATTTTAAACACATTGTAAATCACGCATTGGTAAGTATGTGCCGAAAAAGTGGGTTACGGACGGAAAACACCCACCGTGGTTTAACAGCGCAATTCGGAGAATGCTCAGGAAGCAAAGGCAGTTGCACTCGCGGTACAAGAAAGATCGGAAGAATGAGGACAGGCAAAAGTTAGTAGAGGTTCGTGCTGCTGTAAAAAGAGCGATGCGCGAAGCATTCAACCACTACCACCGTCATCCCTTAGCACAAAATCTTGCTGAAAACCCAAGAAAATTCTGGTCTTACGTAAAATCGGTAAGCGGGTCGAAGGCTTCCATCCAGTCACTCACTGATCAGTCTGGCCTGGCAACGGAAGACAGCAAAACGAAAGCTGAAATTTTAAATTTAGCATTTGAGAAATCTTTCACGCAGGAGGATCGTACAAACATACCGCCGTTTGAGTCTCGTACAGATTCCCGTATGGAGGACATAGTGATAGACATCCCTGGGGTTGTGAAGCAGCTGAATGGGTTGAAAACAAATAAATCGCCAGGTCCTGATGGTATTCCATTTCGGTTTTACAGAGAGTACTCTACTGCATTGGCTATTTACTTAGCTTGCATTTATCGCGAATCTCTTGCCCCACGTAAAGTCCCAAGCGACTGGAAAAAAGCGCAAGTGACGCCTGTATATAAGAAGGGTAGAAGGACGGATCCTCAAAATTACAGACCAATATCCTTAACATCGGTTTGTTGCAGGATTCTCGAACATATTCTCAGATCGAATATAATGAATTTCCTTGAGGCAGAGAAGTTGCTGTCCATGCATTAGCACGGCTTTAGAAAGCATCGCTCCTGCGAAACGCAACTCGCCCTTGTTTCACACGATATCTTGCGAACCATGGATGAAGGGTATCAGACGGATGCCATATTCCTTGACTTCAGGAAAGCATTTGACTCGGTGCCCCACTGTAGTCTCCTAACTAAGGTACGAGCATATGGGATTGGTTCCCAAGTATGTGAGTGACTCGAAGACTTCTTAAGTAATAGAACCCAGTACGTTGTCCTCGATGGTGAGTGTTCATCGGAGGTGAGGGTATCATCTGGAGTGCCCCAGGGAAGTGTGGTAGGTCCGCTGTTGTTTTCTATTTTCATAAATGATGTTTTGGATAGGGTGGATAGCAATGTGCGGCTGTTTGCTGATGATGCTGTTGTGTACGGAAAGGTGTCGTTGTTGAGTGACTGTAGGAGGATACAAGATGACTTGGACAGGATTTGTGATTGGTGTAAAGAATGGCAGCTAACTCTAAATATAGATAAATGTAAATTACTGCAGATGAATAGGAAAAGGAATCCTGTAATGTTTGAATACTCCATTAGTAGTGTAGCGCTCGACACAGTCACGTCGATTAAATATTTGGGCGTAACATTGCAGAGAGCCGGCCGCGGTGCTCTCGCGGTTCTAGGCGCGCAGTCCGGAACCGTGCGACTGCTACGGTCGCAGGTTCGAATCCTGCCTCGAGCATGGATGTGTGTAATGTCCTTAGGTTAGTTAGGTTTAAGTAGTTCTAAGTTCTAGGGGACTGATGACCACAGCAGTTGAGTCCCATAGTGCTCAGAGCAATTTGAACCATTTTTGACATTGCAGAGCGATATGAAGTGGGACAAGCATGTAATGGCAGTTGTGGGAAAGGCGGATAGTCGTCTTCGGTTCATTGGTAGAATTTTGGGAAGTTGTGGTTCATCTGTAAAGGAGACCGCTTATAAAACACTAATACGACCTATTCTTGAGTACTGTTCGAGCGTTTGGGATCCCTATCAGGTCGGATTGAGGGAGGACATAGAAGCAATTCAGAGGCGGGCTGCTAGATTTGTTACTTGTAGGTTTGATAATCACGCGAGTGTTACGGAAATGCTTCAGGAGCTCGGGTTGGAGTCTCTGGAGGAAAGGAGGCGTTCTTTTCGTGAATCGCTACAGAGGAAATTTAGAGTACTAGCATTTGAGGATGACTGCAGCACAATTTTACTGTCGCCAACTTACAATTCGCGGAAAGACCACAAAGATAAGGTAAGAGAGATTAGGGCTCGTACAGAGGCATATAGGCAGTCATTTTTCCCTCGTTCTGTTTGGGAGTGGAACAGGGAGAGATGATGCTAGTTGTCGTGCGAGGTACCCTCCGCCTCGCACCGTATGGTGGATTGCGGAGTATGTATGTAGATGTAGGTGTAGATGTAGACTCAAACTTTGGGCAGTGGCACTGGTTTTAAATGTCGTGCTGTTGTACGTATGTCCTACACTGACACCGAATATTAAATGTAAACAATGGTAACGTGCGATGCATGAGAGAGTTCAGCCATCACCACTGACGCAATGGCTGCAAAATGCGGTCACCAGTCTGTAAACTGGTTTGATGCTCCTGTTCAGGATACCCGCGTCTCTCCATTATCACAGTAACTAAGCATCGAAAACGCGTAAATCTGTGCTGTATTATTGTCTGCGAGACATCATGGGCAGTTTAAGCCGCCTGTCGGAAAGATGCTCTTTCTCCCGTTGCCGGCCAAATACTGACAGTAAGAATTTCATCCACTAGCAGGTTTGGAACAGGCTTAAGCCCGCTGCTCAGGGGTGCACTAACGACCTCGGCTGCTGAGGTGGGTAACTAATCACATGTCCTACCAATCTATCGCTTCTTTTAGTAACGCTGAGCGATAAAACTCTTTCCTCCCCAATCTGATCCAGTACTTCTTCATTAGTTCCTCGATAGACTCATCTGATCTTTCCTCTCTAACCACTTTCAAAAGCCTCTTTCTCCTCTAGCCTATATTGTTCATCGCCCTCGTTTCAGTACCGTATAAGGACACACTTCGGATAAATACTCGTACTTTGAGAAAAGACTTATATGTCGGCAAATTTCTTTTTTTAAAGAACACATTTATCGGTATTACCAGTTTGCGTTTTGTATCAACTTTATGTCTGCCGTCGTCACTTATTTCTCTTTATACCACTTGATTTAATTGAGCGACAGACAAATACTTTTAGTTTCAAAATGTTCATATGTGTGTGAATTCCTAAGGGACCAAACTGCTGAGGTCATCGGCCCCTAGATTTATACACTACTTAAATTAACTTATGCTAAGAACAACACACACACCCATGCCCGAGGGAGGACTCGAACGTTCAGCGGGTGGAGCCGCGCAGTCCTTGCATGGCGCCTCAAACCGCGCGGCCACGCCGCACGGCTACTTTTAGTTTACTTTTGTTAATGTCAGCCTTACCGTGTCCTGTCAAGACAATCTCTATTTTTTTAATTGATTTTTCCCAGTTCTGTCTGTAGCAGAACTACTACGTCATCTGGAAAAGTTCTTCCTTAGCTTTAACTATTTTTCCAAATTTCTTCTACACTGCTTGCTCAATGTACAGCTGAATAACATGGTGGCTAGGCTACAACCCTGTCTGAGAAACTGCGATCCATCCAAGCATGAATCTTCAAAATGAACGATCAGCGTTCGCAACGAATATTGTGAAAGCTTTTTTGTTTTTCTTTCGATCAAACATGAGAGCACATACAAAAATTCTGTAATGTGGAGACATACTGTTTGTGTTTCCATTGCAGATTTGTTGTGTATGAATTTCTTTCATTGGTGAACCGACGGTACGCGAAAGATCAAGATTTCCTTCGATGAATAGGGGCCTATAATTCTGTCCTTCAGAATCCCGGCCGGTCAGAGTGGCCGAGCGGTGCTAGGCGCTACAGTCTGGAACCGCGCGACCGCTACGGTCGCAGGTTCGAATCCTGCCTCGGGCATGGATGTGTGTGATGTCCTTAGGTTAGTTAGGTTTACGTAGTTCTAAGTTCTAGGGGACTGATGACCTCAGTAGCTAAGTCCCATAGTGCTCGGAACCATTTGAACCTTTTTTTTTTTTCAGAATCCCACACCATACATTCACCGGCCACGGTTTTTGGTGTGCAAGTTGCCGCAGCCAATATGTATTTTCATGTTGCCCCAATAACGCATGTTATGCAAATTAACATTTTCATGTTCCGCGAATGTAGCCTCGTCAGTAAATAAAATTAAATTAATAAATGTGTCATCCCTCTGAACCTGAAGTTGAACCCATCGGCAGAATTCAATGCGACGCATAAAATCCGCACCAGTTAATTCTTGGCGGAGACTGATATGGTAAGGATGATATTTATGGCGATGCAGAACACAAAGAACACTACTCTGGCTCATGCCAGATTCCCTTGGGATTGGACGCGAACTAACGAAGGATTTCGAACCATAGTGGCAAGAGTGCCAATTTCCGTTTCCTCGCTAGTAACTTTCCTTTGCCGGATATCTTCCGATGCGTTAATGATCCAGTTGTTCTGAATTTATCATACCCATATTTAAATGTACGACGTGTGTGGTGAGTAAGTTGAGGATATCTTTCAGCGTATAAGTCTCTAGCTCTCAATGAATTTCGTTGGCATTCTCCGTAAATGAGAAGCATATCGACTTGTTCTTAAAAGGAATATATCATTCACATTCACCTGATTCGACGATACTAGTCTCATCATTCCTATTAGTGTTGTATTGCGAAACCGTCGAATGGTGTTTACATGTCAATGGCGCGTTAGATGCATACGCTGTGTTCGACGAATATTTACTACTTGCACGAAATACGACAGAGAACTGTCAGAGCATGTGCTTCGATAAGTGCCGAAGTGATGAGGAATACCACTCAATCCATGAGAACAAGATTGCAACAGTGCACTGATACCAATGGTCATCATTTCGAACACCTCCTGTAAATGGACGTTCATACCACCTTTGTGACTTTCGTTGACCTTCAAAGACCTTACCGTTACACGTCATTGGATTCGTCTCGATAGCCGCTATCAGAAATAAATTCTAAAGTATAGCATCCCATATAAAATTACGAAGTTGACCTTCATATCTCTGACGCGATCACACCTAGCAACAAAAAACCAACGTCATATTAAGGCCCCCGTTGTCCCATGCAACATTTGTCCCACAAACGTTTCAGCTGCTATCACACTTTCGGAGTTAGTCTAGGTGGCAATAGTTAGTGATTCACCCTGTATATCTGTAATGGATAAGCTTAATCCACTCCTATTTTTCTCGGAATTTCGAATATCTTGCACTGTTTTATATTGTCGAAAGCTTTTTCTAGGTCGACAAATCCTATGTTTTCAATTTTCTTCAGTCACGCTTCCATTATCAAGCGCAACGTCAGAAATCCTCGGCCTCTCTGGTGCCGCTGCTATACAGCACATAAAGGTCGGCAAAGTGGTAAACCAGATGGCGCATAAACGTGCAGTACGCGCTTTACGCCTGCTTTTCACCGCCCGCGAGCACACTGTAGCGACTAGGCATGCAGCGCATAAACAAGACAGGCGCCTACTTCGCGCCGCTGCTGGTTTCTTCCGCGGCGAGTAAAGGTCAGCCTGCATAACGTTCTGACCCTAGCATTGGCAACGGTGGCGTGTACAACCTCCCTGTGCCTTTCCCCATATTTCTCCCGTCTCTGCAAAAGGTGTCAATAGCTTTGCTGTCGTCCTGAGGCGTAGCATTTAGTCAGCAGATGCAAATACCAGGTTTGTATTCCACGGACGCCAGATGTAAGTTGCGAATTTATTGACATTCGAATCCAGCAGCTACGAGTGTTGGTATGTTACAGCTACGAGTGTTGGTATGTTATCTACTGTTTGGTCTTGCGCACGCAGATTCGTCGACAGAAGATCCAGCAGTATAGGCTCTTTAGGGAACAGATTTAGTGTCTGCATTGCACGCCGTTGATCAGGCTGTCAGTACACGAATGACATGCGTAGCTTTTCGTCTTTCAATACTTCACAGATGGCTTTCAGAATGTCCGAAGATTCTGAAAACCCTTCGCTTTTCTTCGAGAGAAAGTACGGGAACAAAATAAAAATGTAGAGTACTCCGCTAGCAGGTATGACAGCTGTTTCAGTAATGCGCTACTGAAACAAAGTAATGAGCTTTCCTCCCTATCGTAACGATTCCGGAAGGAAACGAAGGACTTCCAGATAGGGTGATGTTTATGTGTGTGAAACGACCACTAAAAAATCCCATTTGTTTCGAGCAGCACAAAGACAGAAGCAGTTTTTTTTAATGGCTGAAGCAATTGACTGACGCAACTGGAGATGCCAGCACGCTGCCATCTCTATGATGGCAGCACTCTGCTACAATATAAGGACAATTAGCTTAAAAATGACACTATCTCATAAACAACTCACCGGTTTTTGCTCTGTTCAGGGGCAGAATTCTTTGTAACTACAATGCTTGATCGTGATTGCTGTGTAAATGGGAACCACGTTTAGCTCTGGCAAAGCAGAATGTAATAGTGAGCGAAGAAACTTTTATTATTGAAATTTTCTATGTGTATGTGTAACTTTGCTTTTTTTTTTCTAAGTACCCCCGTAATTTCTTGTCAGTAATAGTATGTTTTTGTGTTACCGAAACATAAATGTCAGTTTTTATTTCGGTTTATTATGCAAATTGGACTGACTTTTCCTGTACGGTATTTACGTTTTGTACGCTACAATGGCATACAGCACGGAAAGCAAATTTTGTGTGTGTGTGTGTGTGTGTGAAATCTTATGGGACTTAACTGCTAAGGTTATTAGTCCCTAAGCTTACACACTACGTAACCTAAATTATCCTAAGGACAAACACACACACACCCATGACCGAGGGAGGACTCGAACCTCCGCCAGGACCAGCTGCACAGTCCATGACTGCAGCGCCTGAGACCGCTCGGCTAACCCCGCGCGGCGGAAAGCAAAGAAGATTGGAATTTAACATCCCCTTGCCGAAGTCGCGAGACACGGAAGACAAACTAGAAAGGACAAAGATGACAAAGAAAAGTGGTTTTTGTCGTTTTCAAAGGAAATATTTGCTTTAAATGGTTTAGGGAGGCGATGGAAAACCTACATAAGGATGACTGGACGAGGATTCGAAACTCGGTACTACCGAGTGAGAGTTCAGCGCAGTTCAATAACTGTGTTACCAAACTAGCTCAAAACAGCACAAGAATTCCGCACTTGGAGTTCACATCGTGGAATAAATTATACGATATAATTCAACGTTTCTAGATCTTTGTTTTTAGTGTGCTGGTTCACTTTTCTGCATTCAGGGCGAGCATATGTTGTCAGGCTGCCCGCAAGGATATAAGTTGGAAGGACATTTCTAAGAAATTGTACTGACGTAGGAGAGATGGAAACTTAGGGGCAAATGTTGTTGCTGCTATCATTATATAAGTTCTCTGGACGCGTTCCCAGCACGGTGAGTCAGCATCTCCCCACTCCCTTGTGGAAGCCCCGCCTTACAAACGAGCATTGATTTTCTACACCTGTATCCGTATTCATCAACTTAATCCACAGGTCATGGCGGAGGGTACATCGTACCAATATTAACAGTTTTGTTTCCTTTTCCATTCGCGTACTGAGCGAGAGAAAAATATTTATCTATCTGCCTTGCACGAGCTCCCATCTGTGTTATATTTTTCTCTTATTCCCTACTTGAGATATTTGAAAAGTCGGCGTGGGAAGCGTTCTAAGTGCTAAGTCTGACACTTGACAGGAGGATGAAAAAACAACGTAGCTCTGTTTGTATGTAACTGATTTGTATCCAAAAGACTGAGAAGGTAATCACCACAGAATTATGCTCTGTTTACCGCATCACCGCAAAAAATAATGTGACAAATTAGAAAATAAATAGGCCTACTCTATTACGAGCGCTCGAAGAGGCAGTCTTGGAAACTATCTGGCTCTAATTGCCAATAAGAAAGTTTTTACTTGCCGATTCTTACAGATAAGAAAATACCATCCAGGCGCTGATAATAATGCTATGTATGTACAAGAATAGCGCCGTTACCGGTTTTGAACCGACATGTTCATCTTCAGACAGTTCTTCATGTCTACATTACACTTGCTATTGTCTACATTAGTTGTTAGCTGTTTTTTTTCAAGAACTGATGTAAAGAACAAATGTAATATAAACGAGAACAGCCGTCACAAATTGAACCTGACGGTTGGAAACTGGAAATGGCGCTATTTATGTACATAAATAGCATTCTTTAACAGCGGCTTGTTGCTGCTTTCTTCTTTGCAGGAATTAACTTGCATTTTCTATACAACCGCGATGTCAAAAATGTCAGTTTTAGACAAAATAGCAGGAAGAAAGTTTGTGATCCAAGTGCTATTAATACTGAGGCCCTACGTTTTACTTGTAACATTAAAAGCTCAGAATATAACAAGCACAGAAATACAGCATTAGCTTTTTCGTTACTAGAAATGTAATCAACAAAAATCACTTTTCGCATATTTTAAATTTTCTAACTCCAGAGCGAAGCACAGCTTGATACAAAGACAATGCGGCATCAACTAATGCATGTCAGAAAGACTTTCTCTATGTTTTCTCACTTAGATCAAGTTTAGAGACATGCAACAGAGTATCTTGAAAATAATAGCACTGAGGAAGCGCTTTGACAACAAACTGCACTTAGAACGTGTTCCATTTTCCACCTTTCAGAAGACGGCAGCAAAAGAATTATCGCACTGTCTTCCTCGAGTAGTAGAGGTATAACTTTGCAACAAGAATGCGCAGGAACAAAGTCGCGTTGCCTCCAAAGTTCTGCGATTATCTCTGTTATATTTTCATACTGTCTAGGCCGATCTGTCAAGGTCCTACACAAGAATCCCAAACGCTGGAACGGTGCTCCAGAATCGGTTGCAACAGCGCCTTGTAAGCGATTTCCTTTGCAAATGTACCGCACATTCTCACAATTCTTTCTACAGATCGTCTTCTATGCGCCTTCCCACTACTGATTTTCCATGTTTAGGCCAACATAATTTAGCTTCTTAGTATAACCACTAAATGTATTCATCTTGCAGCGTGCTCACGATTTCACCACGAACCTTATAACTGGATACGATCAGTTTGTTTTTCTTTGCTGTGCTGATTATCTTGCATTTATCCACATTTTGACAGAGCCGTTATACATTACATCGAAGACAAATTTTGTCCAAGTTTTTCTGAATTTCGCCCAAAGACGATAGACAGCTTCTTCAGCGAACAACCCATCGGTGGTACAGACCAAATCTGACTCCCATCCCCGCAGCCGACGTCGCTGACGCACGCCTGTGTGGTAGCGCTCGATGCGAAAGTACGCCAGTTCGAGTCCTGGAGGTAGACGAAATTTTCACTGCTAATAGGCCTATTTGGCCAGCAAGGGAAGGAGAACTGGAGTAATGTTAATGAAGTGAGGACATGTGACACTGTTGACGGTGATCCGAACGGTGAATGAAAACGTTAAGCTCGGCGGCCCCCTATGTGGTATTCGCGAGGAAGAAAGGCGACAAGCTGCTGAAACCACCCCGTGAAGCATCCCAGCCATCAGTACTACACGAGATTTACAATTGTTTATCGTGTATGACAAGTCGTTTTCATATATTTAAGAATAAAATTCAGTCGTCATTGCACAGATATTTTTACTTCGCTTTACCGGTTTCGACAAATTAATTTGCCATCTTCAGTAGCCTAAAAAACTGAAAACATTACCTGTTGTGACGAAAGAGAAATTCCGACATCAACTGCAATCTGGGAGAATGGAATAGAAGAGGCGCTGTAAGGCATGGGGTTGTAGGTGAGGGAGGCAGGAAGAAATGGAGGTTTCTTGAATCCTTAAAAGCGCTGTGTAGATGACGAACGGATCAAGTAAATAAGTAGGCCTGTGTAAGTAATATCACCCGTCGCAATGCACAAAGTGTATTCGCGGCTACCAGTTCCACAAGGCTGGTGCGGCGCAGTACGTGCAGTATTTGTACGGGCCGGAAGCGGCCGCTCCCGGTGTCCCATTGTGAACGCAGGCCCAACTGACAACTGCCCTCTAGCCCAGCGGGCTGCGAGTGAGCAACGCTTTAGCGCGTACCGTGTTTTCCGTCCGTCAAGGATGCCTGCCTTGCGTAACCCGCCGGCTCGTAACTCATTTGTGGCTTTCGAGTGGGCGTCCTTTTTACAAACGGCAAGTTTCATAGCCAGTATTACTTCAGAATTGTGGAGGACGCACGCGAACGCTGCAGCCAATGTAACACTGTGTACTGTCGAGCTTTCTCGCCAGGAGTTCGTGCTTGGGTGCCGTTTATGTTTAACACAGGAGGCTGTTTCTCGTGTTTTTTGAACTTTCCATGCGGATCACATTACGCTCTGAAGACCTACAGATCCAACATCTGGCATTTTCGCTACTCATTCGTCTCGAACTGTAGCCTTCGGTATACAATCACTTTTATTACAATCACACTTCAGTTACGTAAATCCAAAACCGATCTCGACAAATTCTTTTCTGTGCCACGTTTCACAATCCTCGCATCTCCCCATTGAATCTGCTTCGCCCGCATTGGTCAACGACATCGTCACAGTAGCTTCAAACTAGTAGAAGTCCGTAAGTTGAAAGTAGAGGCATGACGATAGACCATTAAGGCTATCTTACGGCGACTCGGATTAGTGCAGTGCAGTGCAAGTCTGAGAGCAATAGCAGCGTTTTTATTAGAATTGTGTTTAGCTTTGCTCTTTGCTTTTATGAACACATTGGGCCACGAAATACGTATCTTGATTTTTACGTCTGTTGCTCGGTTTGCACCGCACTGGAAATTCAACACGACAAGGAACTGCATGCTACTGCTTGTGAGAGCGTACTGAAACACGGTTCGGTTAAAGTTCGGTTTTGTGTCCAGTCTGCTCAGTGGTCGCACCAATGATGCTTCCTCAGCTTCAAATCACATTGGCGGGTGTCCGCCTGCACGTTAGCTCAGCGTTAGATGCCCTTTGTAATAAAAAAACTGAGTTAATGGATAAATTATGAACCTGAACATCCACCCCAACAAATTGAACGAGCAGTAACGAACAAAATGAGATACAAAAAAAAGGGCTAGCGTTGCTACCTCTGGATTCCGGGATCCCGGGTTCGATTCCCGGTGGTATGGGGGTTTTCTCTGCTCGGGAGCTGGGTGTTTGTGTTGCCCTCATCATATCATGATCATCATCGTCATCATCATCATTCGTGGCAGTGGCTAAATTGGATTCTGTAAAAATTGGAGACTATGTAAAAATTGAGACTTCGTACGGGCGTTGATGACCACGCAGTTTAGCATCCCACAAACAAAACATCAGCAAACATTGGCGGGGACTGAGATAAGTAGTACACTACAAGCCAACACGACGCACCACGAAGGAATTAGTCGAATGGGCCGGAAATCGGTAGATGTGTTGTACATTTACAAACAACCAGATGATTACAATTTCAGTAAAATTGGATGATTTGAAATGGTTCAAATGGCTCTGAGCACTATGTGACTTAACTTCTGAGGTCATCAGTCCCCTAGAACTTGGAACTACTTAAACCTAACTAACCTAAGGACATAACACACATCCATGCGCGAGGCAGGATTCGAACCTGCGACCGTAGCGTTCTCGCGGTTCCAGACTGTAGCGCGTAGAACCGCTCGGCCACTCCGGCCGACTGGATGATTTATTCAAGAGAAAAAGCTTCAAAAATTGAGGAAGTCAGCACTGGTTCACCTCTGGCCCTTATGGACGCTGTTATACGCCTTGATATTGATTGGTAGAGTTGGTGGATGTCCTGAGGATACTGCGCCTAATTCTGCCCAATCGGCGCATTAGATCATCAAAATCAAGAGCCGACTGGAGGACCCTGCCCATCATGCTCCAAACGTTCTTAACTGGGGAGAAATCCAGTGTCGATGCTGGCCAAGATAGGTTTTGGCAAGCACGAAGATAAGCAGTAAGAATTCTCGCCGTGTGTGGGCGGGCATTATCTTGCTGAAATGTAAGCCCAGGATGAAGGGCAACAAAACGGGGCGTAGAATATCGTCGACGTAGCGCCGTGCTGTGCCTCGGATGACAACCATAGGGTTGCTGCTATGAAATAAAATAGCACCCGTACCACCATTCTTGGTTGTGGGGCGGTATGGCGCACGACAGTCGGGTGGGCATCCCAGGGCTGTCCGGCGCGTCTCCAGACGCGTCTTCTCAGGTCACCGGGGCTCATTTCTAAACGGGACTCATTACTAAAGAGAACTCTAGCCAGTGAGGTTCCACGCCGAAGTCGTTTCTGGAGAAAGACATGCGTGGACGACGGTTTCAGTCGGACGAGGAAGTGCAAGAACGGATGCGCTTGTGGATCCGTCAGGGCGCGACCACGTTCTATGAAATAGGAATTTATTGCCTCGTCTGTCAGTGATATGTAACACGTATGGTGATTACTTTTGAATGGAACCATTCCTCGGCCCACTGTGGATGTTTTCAATTGAGTGCCCCTCATATGTTGCAGCTGACACCAAGTGGAGGCTAACAGAGCTAATTACTCGCGCCACGTACAGCCCCAGCACTGATAATTTTTAAAGGCCGTGACACGCGCCGCCAGAGCCGCCGCCTGCCTCTGTGCCCCCGTCAGCTGGCGGCCTCGCGCCAGGCGCGCGTCTGCGCCACAGCTGCAGCTGGGAAGCGGGGAGGCCTCTGCCGCGCGGGAGGTCTGAGCACAGCTCTGCCCGCCCCATTCGACCCGACACAGGTGCAGCCTTGCGTACACAGTTGCCTGGTCAGAGAGCCTTACTGCTCTTGCAGTCTGACATCTGTCGCTCATTACCCTAACCGATTTTGGCCTTAGAAATAATATATGTAGCCAGACATTGTCATGATTTTATCTGTCCCTCACTTCCTTACACGCGTCTTCTATTGCCTGCAGAACCCCCTACAGCACTCTATGTAGCAACGGCTGTCGTTATCCTTGCTCGCAGCACTACATCGAGCAGCAGGAAAATGCGTTTGACGTAACGACACTTGCAACTGTGTGGGGGCCCGCTCTTCCGTCTTATCTCTCAAACTGCTAGTCTAGTGGCGGAATTGCGAAATCCCTCGACTTTTGTTGTACTACTCTCATTCACCTGTTTCAAAGCGCCGTAGTAACGATTACAGTTTTCATGGTCGGCCGTTGGTGGCCGAGCGGTTCTAAGCGCTTCAGTCCGGAACCGCGCGACCGCTGCGGACGCAGGTTCGAATCCTGCCTCCGGCATGGATGTATGTGATGTCCTTAGGTTAGTTATGTTTAAGTAGTTCTAAGTTCTAGGGGACTGATGACCTCAGAAGTTAAGTCCCATAGTGCTCAGAGCCATTTGAACCAGAGTTTTCATGTAACTTCGTAAAACGAGCAGCCGCTGCCGCTAAACTTCCCAATGAATGGATGTAAAATTGACCGCAAACCAGCTATAATTGCGATTGTCACAACCGGTTTCGCCGCATTAAAACAGCATTCTCAGGTGAGCTACGTAAGAAGGAATATTTTTGTAAACCATACAAATTATTTAAACCGCCAGACAAAATCAAAATTAAAACGTACTTACAACAGTGTCACATTAGCGCACCAAGACGCCCCCAACGTTCGTAGTCAAAAATGAAACCCCTGGAGACGGGAAGTCATCAAAGTAAATAAAACAGGACATCAGGGCGAATAGTGCGATGCCGCACTACGAGAAAAATCCATATGTGAGAACAATGAGTGACAACGAAAGACATGAATAAGGAAAGATTAAATTGGGCCCCCCAGCGATCTAAATAACCAACCCCCCTCTCTCGCTCCCCCACCCCGTCGCTTTCTCACGCCCACCCCCCTTCGCTCTCCCTCACATCATTATGAACAAATGTCAAGATCGTAAGACTGATTGCTCAACAAGCCGTATGGAATCCGTATCATGCAGGACACTAAATTAAAACCGCAACATACTGACAGTTATTGACACGCTTTTACTGTCAGCCAGACAATATCAACTGAAAGAGCACCTAACGATGGCATATTTAACACAGTATGATAGCAAAGGACTAAGATGTCTTGAAGTAATATAAAAGGAGAAGCTACACACACCCTGCGTTGGTCGCAAGGGTACGGCACAGAAGGTGGTCAGGTGTGTACTAACACAGAATGTTGACATACTATGGGAGACGCCAGTGAGCGAAGATCGCGACATAAGGCAAACGCGGCGGGATTTTTGAATACGGAAGGTTGAGGAGCTTCCTAACAGTGAAAGAATATATTCAAAGACAGAGCAATAAAAAGGTTAAAGATAAAAATTGCTTATTAAAGGAAAGGTAAATATACTGGTGAAAAAAGTAATACAAGTAAAAATAAATATAATTACAAAGTAGATGAAATTAAAATCCACTCTTTAGGCATATGAATTGTTCATTCAAGGAAAGATAAATGAATGATATAATGATTAAAATAGTAACACACGTACGAATAAGTAGAATCACAAAGTAAATGAAATTAAAATCTAGCTTTTAGACAATCGAAGTTATTCAAAATACCGCAGTGCATTAGTTCCACCTGGTTATTCAGTGCGAAACGGAGATGGGGGATGGGAGGTGTTCTTACAGCTGTCTTCCGGTTCAATTTACTTCCGTTCATTGTACAGAGTTTTCATCTACTTTCGATTCTTCAGCTTAACTTCCATCGGTTGCTAGGGATCCCTTAACTTTATACCGTCTTAGACGTCATCTACAGGAAACGAAGATTCGAAATTCTGCGAGAAAAATATGAAACTGTGATTAACTGGCGCTAACGTAAGACTACTACTCTTCTAATTTCGCTGCAATCTACAGTAATTACCAACTTACTCATTTACAGTTCACGAATACTTCAAACTTATGGATAGTCCTATTCTTTGACTAGATCCCAAGTGTTCCTACAGCATTCGAATCCTTCAGAGTTTTCGTGTCCAAAAAGGATTCAGGGTATCTGAGGCGTTCAGTGGGTCCTTATTTTATTACAGATCAGTAGATAAAAAAAAGTTACGAAAGCAGTAACGATTGAAAATTGGGCTTAAACATTTTGCTGTTATTACTGAGGCTGTTACACTACTTACAACTTTGTTTAGTGACGTAGAGCGTTCACTAAATAGTTGAATAACCGGACATCTGCAACAACCCAATATTTCTCTGAAAGTAACTGACGGTTAACGTAAATCGCTTCAACTGTAATCGATTTAATATTTTGACGGAATAACATTGACTAGTAATTAAAGTCGAAAACCAAAACTCATAATATTAACAAAAAAAAAATATTTTTTTCCGTCGGCACCGTTTTCTCAAAACATTTTCTACTTTGAGGTATGTAATAAATTAAGACGTACTGACAATGGCACGTATGTGCTGAAACATGGTCAAGTAAGAAACTCTGGTATTTACGTGATGCAGAAACAGCCTGTCATCTTACTGCAGTCGCACGAAAAAACAGTTTTTTGTTGGTTGGTTGATTTGGGGGAGGGGACCAAACAGCGACGCGACGTCATCGGCCCCATCGGATTAGAGAAGGATAGGGAAGTAAATCGGCTGTCCCCTTTCAAAGGAACCATCCAGGCATTTGCCTGAAGAGATTTTTGGAAATCACGAAAAATCTAAATGAGGACGGCCCGACCGGGATTTGAACCATCGTCCCCCCGAATTCGAATCCAGTGTGTCAACCACTGCGCCACCTAGCTCGGCCGAACAATTTTTCTCATCGCTTTCATCCACAACTATATCTCCGGTGATCCATATCTTGGCTGCATGGCCTCGAAGACGCGTACTGCAGGAAACAAGCTAAATTTTCACGAAAACGGGAAGCTTACTCTTTCTTTTGAGACTAGCCTAAAGACTTGTTTCCTTTAAGACAGAAGGGACGTTGTTTGCCCGTCCGTGTGGTCACTGTGTTTCTGAAAATCTACCAGACGCGTTTCGTGCACTGCCTGCTCAGATAAACCGTCCGACGTCCGCAGCTGTAGATTTAGCTTTGCCAAAGTTTTCTCATACTACAGAAGTTTAATGGGTTTTTGGGACTCCGAACTACGTCAGCGGAAGCAGTGTGCAGCAGGCTTGCGGATTCTCGTGGAAGCGCGCTCACACGAGCTCCGCTTTGCCATGCCAGCCCTTAATACCCTCCAATTAATCATAGCCATACACTGTGTATAACTGCTGCTAAGTGCTGCTGTCCAAATAATGCGTCACAGTTAAGTGCTGTAAATAAACCGGCATACATTTCCTCCAAGCTGTCACACCTCTCTCGTACTGATACGCTGTCTATGTATAATATACACAAAACCACTTAGACGCGCATAGATATTCATTGTATTTTTTGTACTCATGATTAAGACATTGTTACATTGGAATATACACTAGCATTGTTCCAATGATCAAGAGTCGTTTCTATTACTCTCTCGTTCGATAAGAGGCAGATATAATAAGTGGTTTAGGATCATTCACTTAGTTTTCGGTGCCACAGGAAACGAAATACATCTGAAGTGAGATTATTTATCCTGTTTCGTTAGTATCTCTCTCATTATTCCCATCACTTCTTGCCTCTTTCATCAAAAAAAAATTTTTTTGTTATTAACACTTGAGATGGAATTCTGTCCTCCTACTGCATTTTGTCTACTCAATGTCCCATAAAATGCGTCGTTCTTTATTTTTTCTACTCTCAACACAATTTCTTACCCAGCCCTTTGTTGTTTACGAAATTAACCTTTCCTCATGTATTATTTCTCTTTCTCGGTGACGTATCCAGATGGTGCAGTGGTTAGTACACTGGACTCACATTTGAGGAGGACGATGATTCAAATCTCCATCCGTCCTTCCAGATTTCGATCTTCCGTCTTTCCCTACATCGTTCCAGGCACATGGCGGGATGGCTGCCTTGCAAAGGCACGGTTATTTCCTTCCCCGTCCTTGCAACAACCTGAACTTATGCTCTGTCTCTAATGACTTCGATGTCAACAGGACGTTAAACCGTAATTTTCCTTCGCCCCTTCCTTCTTTGCGATTGACAAGCTTCTACCTTCTACAGACACACTTGTTAAAATGTCTTGGAAAGTTTTCTTTAGATATTGCGTGCGTCTTTGTTCCAGCACTATACAGGACTACTCCTAACTTCATGTTTAAGTGCTTAATCAAGTGTCTACACAGAATGTTGCTTTCTTGAAAAGCGTCCTTCTCTACTACTACGTATGTTTTCAACCGCGCGGTCTAAAGCGTCTTGTTACGGTCCGTGCGGCCACCCCCGTCGGAGGTTCGAGTCCTCCGGGCGCGTGTGTCTGTTTTAGTTTACGTTAGATTAAGTAGCGCGTAAGCTTAGGGGCCAAATTTCCAAAAATTTTTTTTCATATTTTCGTCGCATCTGATGACTTGCTTATTTTCGATTTCAGGAACCTAAAATCGTCTTTCCGATTTTCTGCTTAACTCGCAACAAGAATTGGGAGGTTTATTTAACTCTTTGCCTTGTCGCCAGCATTTTTAACTATATTTTTTCCAGCTTTTATCCACCTCCTTCGACGCACTATTGTTTAATTATCACTGGATGATAACCAAAGAGCATTTCAGAACCACCAGCATCTATCTGACTAGAGCTTGCTTCCGAACAGCTACAGTAACTTACGGGATAAGATTTCATATCAACAGGAACATCCGTACCCTTCACATGACGATTACCAATTTTGACCACCCTGAAAGCAAGGAATCGGAGACGCGTATGATCAAGAACGTTCCTGAAAACAAAGCTTCGCATCGATGTTCCAGACCAGTGATAGGATCATTCTCGCTTCTAAAAACTGACGAATTTCTTACTTCACGAAATACATCAAAACACACAAAACACATTTCTTAATCTGACATCTGATGGAGGTAGTAATGTGGTCACAAATTAACATGTTCATCATTAATTAAGCTTTACATACCTGGACCATTGTGTATTAGTTAGTCACATGTGTCATAATTTCTGAGTTTTTCTGAATTTTTTGGCACATTGCTACAGAATCACACTTGTCGCAGAGGCGATCTGTATTTTCGCTTCGAGTCGGGTTTATTGCTCGAACGGTTGGACCCCCGTCTCTTCAAGTGGAGACAGCTTGTTATTGAAGCTTCCATTCCTGCTCCCTGACGTTTTAGAGCACTTGGGGGCGCTCACTTTCTGTCTTCTTTCGACTCTCCTGTTAAGAGAGCCATCTTCCCGACTATTCATTATCCAGATAAATAAAACTTTTAACTGTACCTTCACAATGAATGTAGCGCTTGTTTTAAACAAACTTACAAAGGAATAAACGCGGCATCATCAACGTTCGATTACTTCGTGATATTTTCTTAGAAGTGCAACAGACGTTTACTGTTCGTTTATAGATCAATATATATTAAAACCACTATTTATGTTTCCTTTCAAGATACAAACATTCCTGAAACAACGTGTGAATTCTCTGATCCAAAACGCAAGCGACATTTATCTTAAACAAAGAAATGTACGTTTCAAGACAGTAGTGTAACACTACGCCTTACCTCTTCCATTTACAATTGCCAAAGAAATTTCCAAGAATTCTGAAATTGCTTCCGACGGTATTCGAGTCATTTATGTCATAATGAAACGAGAATATTATGTCACCATTACAGCGTATTAAGTAAACCAGTGTCATAAGAGGAACGAGTAAACGAAGAAAACTAATTATCCTTCGTTGCAGGAACTAGCCCGGATGCGAATCGAAAGGCAGCATTAAAGTTTAATTGTTCTGAGCAACAGCTATGATGCGAAAGCCATGTAGAACACTAAAAGTTTGTGAAACAATGTACGAGTGAACGCTTAATTTCTCTACGGAGAACAGTAATTGTCAGTTACGACATACACGCAAGCTTTTTCTCGTTCAACTCAATATCTAAGCAAATAAATCTGTTAAGTGCCAAATCATTTGCTGCTACGACAGCGTAACGGAAATTAGATATGCGAGAAAACTTGGGTTCTGGTTAACGCATCACCTTCCTGGTACTGTGCGCCGTTCTGAGTTGCGAGCAGGGTCAGGTTGGCTTTCATTCCACGGATTACCACGTGCTACAAGGAACATCCACACCTTTCGAATCGTTTGTTTCCTACTAATGTTTCGCGGAAAATTCATTGCGCCTTATAAACTGGTGTGGTACTGCTTGCTGACGATTTCTTTGGCAAAAGAGGGGGCATAAATTTCTTCTGTTTTTTATTCATGTCTGCAACAGATTATTCGATTCTGATACGATTTTCACAACATATCATAATCATCTTACTCAATAAGTTATTGTCGTTTCAAGAAAGCTTCTGGGGTGTCTTTCCCTATCTGTTGCTCGTCCTCGTGCTGTCTGTTCCAGGACGAAGATTCAAATAACAAATGAAGGGCGTTCAATAAGTCACAACACTTGTTTTTCTGTGCCAATTTCGGTTGAAAAAATGCGGATTTTGTTATGGGACATCGTGGGATATTCCTGCTTCACCCCGGTAGTTTGATGAAGTTCGACAGGTGACGGCGCTAGCCATCAGAACGGTATCTGTAACGGAGGTGTCTTCCAAGCAGAGATCTGTCATTCAGTTTAATTTGGCGAAAAATCAGAGCATCGCAGATATTCATAGGCGCTTGCACAGTGTCTACAGAGATCTGCCAATGAACAAAATCAGTCGGCTACACACAGCAGTGACTCCTGCAGTGTCGGATGTTGGAAGGTGTGGACAGTCTCTTTCGAAGTGATCGACGTATCACAATCAAACGCCTCGCTGCACTACTGGACGTCCCTGTTGGTAGTGCTGATACACTCGTCCACCAGTTTGGGTACACAAAGGCGTGTAGCCCTTGGGTTCCTCGCCGCCTAACAGAGGGCCATAAAGAGCGGCGAAGGACCAACTGTGCAGAGTTATTTGCGCGTAACGGGGCTGATGGTAACAATTTTTGTCGAACACCGTCACAGGAGGTGAAACATGGGTTCATCACTTCGAACAGGAAACGAAACGGGAATCCATGGAGTGACGCCACACCACCTCTCCTACAAAGCCGCACCCTCAGCCGACGGTCTTCTGGGCCTCTGCCATTTGATGACTTCCCTCATGGGGCAAATATCAACTCTGATGTGTTCTGTGCTACCCTCAGGAAAGTGAAGAAACGACGTCAGCGTGTTCGTCACTACAAAAGTGCAAACGAACTTCGGCCACACACATGTGTGCGCACCGGAGAGGATCTCGCAAAACTTCAATGAACTGTTCTTCCTCATCCACCATAAATCCCCCCCCCAGGATCTCGCATCTTCCGATTTCCATTTGTCTGGCCTAATGAATGATGCACTCGCCCGAAGCAGTACGTGGATTATGTGGAGGTTATTGATGCAGTAAGACGTTGGTTCCGGCGGTGACCAGTAGAGTGGTACGATACGGGCATACGGACCCTCCCAGTAAGGTGGTGTAAGGCCGTCGCATTGAATGGAGATTATGTTGAAACGTATGGTTTTGTAGCCAAAAGTGTGGGGAATAATGTGGTGTATTGGAATTCTGAACAAAACGAACCTGCTTTCAGAAAAAGTTTTGCATTACTTGTTGAGCGCCCCTCTCTTGAAATTTCTGACTGGAAGTAGGGAGGTTAAGTTTGAACAGTTCGTCAACATCGAGGTCACTGTAGGTGGGATGGGGAAAGGAAGTGGACTAACCATTCCTGAGTTCGCTTCAAAGGATCTGGAAACCACGGAAAATCCAGTCGGACTGTTTTAAATTGCGATCTAAAGTTGTGCTTGACGCATGCGTCCATTATGTGAATACTGAGCACGTCTTTTTCACTTCTTAATTTGGTCTTTGCATTAGCTATACAGAGAGATGTGCACAGAACATACTAGCATGGAGAGCTGTCTCGTACGACTCTTCGGACTGACGACCACACAGCCCACTTGTTAAAAATTTATTTATTTTCAAGTTTCGGGCTCAACCCATCGCCACATAAGATGAAAGGATCTAATACACAGCGTTGTTTCACGTGATTTCATTGTTAACATTGAGTACGAATGTGATACGATACTGTTATTAAGTCCTTTTATATGATGAGCTATGCCAGAAAAGCGTAAACAAAGTGGACTGTTGTTATCCGCGACCAAATAATGCAGGGAAGAGGACTTTCTCAGTATTCAAATCAGAATGACCTCTCTTTCTTGAGTAAGCTTACTATTCTCTCTTTCTTGAGTAAGCTTACTATTCGTCAAAGGGCCTCGCCGCGCTTGAAGTAATACACGTAAAACGTGCCACGGCTTGGGTTGATAGTGAAGTAATTGAATCACGCTTGCGCCTGAACAATGACTGCCGCATCAATGGCTGTTTCCTGGGCTACACTAGGAAGGGAACGGACGAGGGTGGCGCCGCGGGAGAACAACGAAGATGTCTTTCCGGCGTAGCGGTGACTGACACTACCTGACGGAATACTGGGCAGCCGTGTACAGCTGTGATGAGTCAACGTTCAGCAGTGTGTGACAGTGGCTCTTCAACGGTGCCGGTGACACCAGAATGGAAACGCTTGCGGGCGGGGAAAACCCATTAGGACTCGAGCGTACACTGTGTCGCTTTGATTAATGTCTGGCAAACACGTAGGGCAGAAATGCGCTTCCGTCGATACGAGAATGGTGCACGAGTTGTAGCCACGAGCTGTCGATCAGCCGTGACAAAGCGTGCCCGCTGCAGGGGAGGAGCCAGTGTCAGACGCCGCCACCTGCGCCAGCATCGATCACTCGGTGCCAGGCGCCACGGCTCCCAACAGGTCGTCGCGGCCTTCTCTAACTTCTCGCTCCTGCTAACCCCGCGCTCTTCCACCAACAACCGAAGGCTACTGCCGCTTTGGAATAACTGTACTGAACAGGCAGTGCACGGTAAAACTATTTGCGGTGCTGCTCTTGACCAAGATGCGGGTAGTTGTAAAACTTATAAATTGCCTTTATTTCCAAGTGATTTAACACAGACTTCTTATCTTCCCCATCAGCACATATATTTCAAAAACATTATATCGCAGGAGACTTCAGTTTGTTGCTTGACAACATTTTACCCTCTACAATCAAAATAGACGCTCCATAGCCTGTGCCGCGCGGGATTAGCCGAGCGGTCTTGGGCACTGGTCCCGGCGGAGGTTTGAGTCCTCCCTGGGGCACGGGTGTGTGTGTTTGTCCTTAGGATAATTTAGGTTAAGTAGTGTGTCAGCTTAGGGACTGATGACCTTAGCAGTTAAGTCCCATATGATTTCACACACATTTGAACCTTTTTCCACAGCCTGTCACTAAACTTCATATTTATTACTGAAGACGAGTTTTGGAGGCTTACGTTCATCTTCAGTGACTTGTTTGCGTCTCGGTCCGTAATCATCGTTCTCAGGAATGCAATACCATTAGTTCTTCAATTTAGTCCATTTTCTCAGTGAATTTGGATGAATCTGAAATTCTCACTTCGCCACCTAAACTAGAGGAAAACATTGTTGAAGTAAACGGCAACCATATGCACAAAAGAAATTAACGGTTTCAGGCACCTAGTCCCCTTCTTCAGAAGGTTATACAGAAAAATATACCACAAATAAGTAGAAAGAAAGGTAAGAATACAAGTGACAACTTGTATCAGTCGCGATAATTACACTGAAGCGCCAAAGAAACTGGTATAGGTATGCATATTCAAGTACAGAGATTTGTAAACAGACAGAATACGGCGCTGCGGTCGGCAACGTCTATATGAGACAAAAAGAGCCTAGCGCAGTTGTTAGATCGGTTACTGCTGCTACAATGGCAGGTTATCAAGATTTAAGTGAATTTGAACGTGATATAGTCGGCCCACGAGCAATGGGACACAGCATCTCCAAGGCAGCGATGAAGTGGGGACTTCTCCATACGACCATTTCACGAGTGTACCGTGAATATCAGGAATTGGGTAAAAAATCAAATCTCCGACATCGCTGAGCCGGAAATATCTTGCATGAAAGGGACCAACGACGACTGAAGAGAATCGTTCAACGTGACAGAAGTGCAGCCCTTCCGAAAATTGCTGAAGATTTCATTGCTGGGCCATCAACAAGTGTCAGCGTGCGAACCATTCAACAAAACATTATCTATATGAACATTCGAAACCGAAGGCCCACTAGCGTGCCCTTGATGACTACACGACACAAGGCTTTACGCCTCGCCTGGGCCCATCAACACCGACATTGGACTGTTGATGACTGGAAACATGTTGCCTGGTCGGACGAGTCTCGTTTCAAATTGTACCGAGTGGAGGGACGTGTACGGGTATGGAGACAACCTTTTAAACCCACAGACCCTACATGTCAGCAGGGGCTGTTCAAGCTGGTGGATGCTCTGTAATGGTGTGGGGCGCGAGCAGTTGGAGTGATATGGAACACCTGATACGTCCAGATACACCCTGACGAGTGACACGTACATAAGCATCCTGTCTGATCACCTGCATCCATTCATGTCCATTGTGCATTCGGATGGACTTGGGCAATGATTGCAGTGCTTTGTATTCAGTTCCTGATATACAGTTAATTTCTCTACTGCCTGTAACTAGTTATCGGAACCTGCCAACGGTCGTAGGTTGAATGTAATTACTTAGTAAGCCACAATTAGTGCCACAATCGTAGCATTACCGTTATAATTAGTAGGGTACACTCAGTAAGTTGCAATTCGTATGTTATTTTCAATAGTTTACAGAAAGTTGGTATAATCATGTAGCAATTAATTATCACGACTGATACAAGACGTCAATGTATTCTTATCTAACTTCTACTTATTTGTGGTACATTTTTCTGTTCAGCCTTCTGAAGAAGGGCACTAGGTGCCTGAAACCGGTAAAGGAAATAAAATTTCTTTTTGCAACTAGTTGCAGATTGCTTCAACAAACAGAAATACAGTTGCTGAAGACGGATAAAATTCCGAAAACATCTTTGATGCAAAAGATATCATATTAAATGTTCTCCAGTTTTCATCAATCAGCTAGACCTTGTGTCTCACTGCAAGTCGGACTAACTTATTTCAGATTAACAGTGGAAATAACTTGCGTAACCCGACAGCAGTTTTGTGTGTAATCGCGTGCCTACTGTCCCCATACATCAGCTGGAGTCTGAGAGTCAGTTATCTTTGCAGATTACAGTATCACCCAGCAGACTTACTGAAATAATATGGCACAGGCTTGTTTTGTGTTACAAAACGTACGCACATATTCTGACTTGTATCAGAGAGAAGGATTTATTTCGTAATGTCAAGGTATTATTCGTAAAAGATGAACTTTGCTGTAGCAGGAATTAAATGCCACGCTCCAGTTAAAGTAGTGTGCATTGTTACTTGGCAGCACAAGCACGAAAGGTGACCGCGGAAAACGTGTTCGCGGCCTGCGCAACGGCATGCAGCGCACGTTATTACATCCGTCGGCGATGAGGAGGCGGAGGGAGTGATCGTGCAGACGGACGAGGCGACGGAACGTGCACCCAGAATACTGATGCTGAGCAACAAAATCGTTTGCAAATTACGAAAGGACGGAAGCGAAGCTGAACGGAGTGGAATTCAAGTTTCTAGGCCACAGAAGAAAGAAGGAGAAGTAAGGGGCTCACAATAACTATTCCATTTACGATATGCATGAAAGTGTTATCAGCCCGCAATTTCTGCGTTAATACGTACGATATGAAGAAATGCGAGAACTACACAGCTCTTGTCACACAGAGCAGACTTTCAAGGCTAACAAAGAAACTGTCAGAAAAATAGTTCTGCCAGTGGGATTTGGTTTTAAGGGGTTCCACAAAAAATGTATTGTTACGCTTGAACGAGAGGGTATAATTGCAAAACGTACATATTACAGTAGATTTTTACGGGAGAATGAAGCATTAGCCGGCTGGAGTGGCCGTGCGGCTCTAGGCGCTACAGTCTGGAACCGCGCGGCCACTACGGTCGCACGTTCGAATCCTGGCTCGGGCATGGATGTGTGTGATGTCCTTAGGTTAGTTAGGTTTAAGTAGTTCTAAGTTCTAGGGGACTGACGACCTCAGAAGTTAAGTCCCATAGTGTTCAGATCCATTTTTTGAAGCATTAGAATCAAAGCAGCCAGGGGCTTACTTGGATTGGAACTTGAACTTACGCTCAATGGCCGTAAATAAATTTTGGTAAAATGACGGTGTGCGAGTAGTACTGTCGAACTAAAGTGTCGGTCAGAGTTAAATTGTTGTGCATGTAGGCGGTGACACGGGTTTCATTACGGGTTCGCTTATCATATGTAACTCAAAAACCAAAAAGTCGAAGTATCAGAAATGGACAACAAATTTTTTAAAAAGTACATTTTCAGGCTGTACCTGATATATCTCCAAGAAGTACTGTCGTTTTTAATTATACTCCATATCATCAGAAGCAAAAAAATTACTCACCTTCCTCTACTCTAAAAAATGAAATGTATGTTGGCTGGCCAATAACAATATTCTGTATGAGTTAGATCTACGGAAAGCCGAACTTTTGGCATTAGTTAACGAGCAACGGCCGACTCCTGTTTATTGCATACCGGCAGACAAAATTTTGCAAGACAGTGGATTCGTTCCGCTCCGCTCCGCCTATATCAGTTGGCATTATTTCTTGTCAAGAGTCATTATAGTCAGTGACTGAATCGTCAGATGAAGAATCGACACCTGACGAACACAACGAGATCATCGTGGAAAGTGGTTCTACGCATACTGCCAGCGACGTTCCGTGAGCAGCTGAGTTAAGATACAGTTCGTCCTGGATCCGCAAAGTGACGCCAGCTGATGTGCCGGCCGTGCTACTTGCAGTACCAACAAAAAAACCAGCTCAACAGTTGGGGGTAGGCAGCGTCAAATCGGGCATCTGGATCTGTCGTGAGGGTGTAGTAGACACGTGAGTGTGTAGTAGACACGTGCGTGTGCAGCCAACTGCAAAGAGAGCGATTCCCATCTCCTAATGACAGAAATTCATGTGGGCGCCCGCCGACTGTTCCAGTCAGAAATTTCTAGCGCAATGCCCAAGGCGTGATAATTACGACGCATATTTAGTGATTCCTGCAGAGAAGCGACAAGGAAATTCTGTACCTCTCGAAACAGTCAGATCGATACTCTGCAGAGCACTGGCGTGTATGAAATACACTACGATTATACGGGCTCCCACATTCGGTTTTCTGTGGATCGATTTTCCAATACCGCTTCTGGTCAGCCATGTGAACATGCCGACATCGATTCTGGAAAGACTCTATAGCATTTGAATTGAGATTGGGTTGTCAGGTTGCTACTTGCTTCTTGAAATATTCACTGTTTAGATGATTTTATGTGGAATGAAAATCTGGTGACCATGAAGCCTTTTCTTTATTTTTTTGAGGAGAAACACATTTTATCTTTCTTTGACGAAACCAGGTACACAAATGCTGAGATAGTCTTCTATTTCCCTGCCTTTATCCCTTTTCTTCACGAGGTCGGCATATCAAATTTCGGGTTTGGCGGAGGGTAATTTAGTGTTAGAGGGTGGCCGGATGCCCTTCTTGTACCCTCCCCCCCTTCGCGTCACCTTCACCCCTAGACGAAATTTGTGTATTCTAACTGTCTGCGTCTAGTGTTATCCCGTGCGAAATTTTTCGAACGTTTTCTAAATGTTTTCGAATCTAATAGCTGAGGCTGGCGTGGGTACCAGCCCGGCATTCATCTAGTCGAATGTGCAGACCGCCTGAAAACCACATCCACGCTGGCCCGCACACTGGTCCTCGTTATTATCATGTCGTACAGATTCGACCTGTAGCCGGCGCACCTCCCCGAATCCTAGGAGAGGTGTGGTAGCGCGCGCGGCTGTTTAATCGGTCATACGAATGCTGAAATAGTTTCTGGATTAGTAAAACTAAACTAACAGACAGCTACCGTTATATACTTCATAACAGGTTAATTTATTAATTATTATACCCACTTTCTCTTACTGGCAAACGCTCGTCTAAACAATGATTTGCTAGTGACAAAATACTTGCTCATTCGGTGTACAGGAATAGGAAAATGTCTTCACCCATTCGGAATATTGGTAGGCATTCGAAGAGTCCAGATCCAGAACTTTTGCTTACAGTAGCCTAATGTTCAACCAGTAATCACTTCGTATTTTTTTTCCTTGATGCACTTGATCTGGCAGGAGTGATAAAACAAAAAGATTTTTAAGTTTCTCTTCTTAAGCAACCTTCTTTCTGTATTAAAAGACTTACAAAGGCATTAACAAACTTACACTAATGAATTGGCTAAGTAGGAGCAGCTGATTTACAGAGCTCAATCGTTTTGGGTAAGTGACACTGGGAAACCGACGTGTAAACACGACAGCGAACATCGCATTGGATTTGGAAATCAGATTTTGGTTTTCCTCAAGCTGTGTCGCGGGTAACCATGGTGATAGATAGGTGGCGCGTGATAGAGCCCCGCTTCTAAGAATTCTGTACGCCAGTACTCCTCCTCCCCCCCCCCCCCCCCCACACACACACAGACACACTCCCCGCCTCCCGACAGTGGCCAGTAACCAGTTTGGTTCTTTGGATGTCGTTTATGTATCCATACATTTAGCCAAACACATATCAAAGAAAAGTATTTGTCTTGTAATGCGAAAATATTTTGATATGATTTAAGTTTATATTGTCCAGTGACGTTAGCGTGACCAACTGTCAAAAGCCTTAATAACCGCCTATTGCTGCACAGACCGCGGCGAAAAGTGCAGGAGGAGAGTCAACGAGGTTTCGGAAGGTACCGATGCGGTTATGCAGCTATGCCGACTCCAGTGCGTGGCCAGCTGTGCTAGGTTTCTGATCCATGATCCGAACAGCCCGACCGCGAGGTGGTCCCACAGATTGTCGATTAGGTTTCAATCCGGGAAGTTTAGTGGCGAGGGGAGTACGGTAAACGCACCCTGGTGCTATTCGAACCACAAACTTACGCTGCGATCTGTGCCACACCTTGCATTGTCTTGCTGGCAGATGCCATCGTGCCGAGCGAACGCAAACTGCACGTAGCGATTGTCGTGGACCCCAAGGATAGATACATACTTGTGTTGATCCATTGTGCCTTCGGGAATGACGTGATCGCGCAGGGAGTGCCATGAAAACTTTCCCCAGATCATAACACTCCCTCCTTCGGCCTAGACTCTTCCGACGACTGCGGCAGGTGCTTGCTTTTAGTTATCTCACACCAACTGACGGGATACCAATTCGATTCTACACAGAGTACGCTAAAGAACTTGCCCCCCTTCTAACAGCCGTGTACGGCAAGTCTCTAGAGGAACGGAAGGTTCCAAATGATTGGAAAAGAGCACAGGTAGTCCCAGTCTTCAAGAAGGGTTGTCGAGCAGATGCGCAAAACTATAGACCTATATCTCTGACGTCGATATGTTGTAGAATTTTAGAACATGTTTTTTTGCTCGCGTATCATTTCGTTTCTGGAAGCCCAGAATCTACTCTATAGGAATCAATATGGATTCCGGAAACAGCGATCGTGTGAGACTCGCTTTATTTGTTCGTGAGACCCAGAAAATATTAGATACAGGCTCCCAGGTAGATGCCATTTTCCTTGACTTCCGGAAGGCGTTCGATACAAGTTCCGCAGTGTCGCCTGATAAACAAAGTAAGAGCCTACGGAATATCAGACCAGCTGTGTGGCTGGATTGAAGAGTTTTTAACAAACAGAACACAGCATGTTGTTCTTAATGGAGAGACGTCTACAGCCGTTAAAGTAACCTCTGGCGTGCCACAGGGTAGTGTTATGGGACCATTGCTTTTCACAATATATATAAATGACCTAGTAGATAGTGTCGGAAGTTCCATGCATAGAAAGAAGGATCCTTTATTGTATGATTATAAGATGCGGAACAAACACTGGTAACAGTTACTTCTGTAAAATATCTGGGAGTGTGGGTACGGAACGATTTGAAGTGGAATGATCATATAAAATTGTTGGTAAGGCGGGTGACAGGCTGAGATTCATTGGGAAAGTCCTTAGAAAATGTAGTCCATCAACAAAGGAGGTGGCTTAAAAAAACACTCGTTCGACCTATACTTGAGTATTGCTCATTAGTGTGGGATCCGTACCAGGTCGGGTTGACGGAGGAGATAGAGAAGATCCAAAGAAGAGCGGCGCGTTTCGTCACAGGGTTATTTGGTAAGCGTGATAGCGTTACGGAGATGTTTAGCAAACTCAAGCGGCAGACTCTGCAAGAGAGGCTCTCTGCATCGCGGTGTATCTTGCTGTCCAGGTTTCTAGAGGGTGCGTTTCTGGATGAGGTATCGAATATATTGCTTCCACCTACTTATACCTCTCGAGGAGACCACGAATGTAAAATTAGAGAGATTAGAGCGCGCACGGAGGCTTTCCGGCAGTCGTTCTTCCCGCGAACCATACGCGACTGGAACAGGAAAGGGAGGTAATGACAGTGGCATGTAAAGTGTCCTCCGCCACACACCGTTGGGTGGCTTATAAATGTAGATGTAGATGCAGAAAACCTGTCGCCATTTCCAGTGTCTTGGCCTACTAATTCCAGCCTTCGTCGTCGACGATGCAGAGGCTCATAGGTAGCAACGTTCGCTGAACGGTCGTTACGGAGGCACAGTTGGTAGCCCCTTGGTTCATCTGGACGGTCAATTCCAACGACGTTGCACGTCTGTTCGCCCGCGACATCTCCGCAGCCGCCACTCACACCCATCATCTAAAGCCCGCGGTGCACCCAAGTTGCCGGTTTTGGATATCGATGTTTGGCCATGCACGGTATACTTAAACTGCGGTGGCACGCGAACATTTTACAAACTTACTAAACTTAGCTGTTTCGGAATTGCTTCCACCCTTGGTCCGACACTCAATGATGAAGCCCTTTCGGGCGACGGATAAATCGCTCCGTTTCTGTATTACGACAACGACCACCCTTCGTCCGCGTTTCCTCGACACCCGTTATGCTGTATACCCTCCACTGCTAACGATGTCACCAGCCATCTTTGAGTGGTTGTTGTCCGTTGACATCGAACACATTAATGTGACTGGACGTCTTTCGTAATACATAAAACCATTGATGCAGATGGTGCCCGCCTGAAGTAGAGATGTTTTTTTTTATATCGTGAACTCCGTTCGATACGTTTTTCAAACTTCTCTTTAGAATTTCCCGGTATGTGCAAAAGAAGTCAATCGAACGTTGTTGCATTAAATGATCAAAATATGTGGATGGAGTCTTCCTCTGACTTCTAAAACTTGTAACCGTGACGTGAGGAGACATTGAGAGATTAGGCCTCACCAGATTTCATTAATATTGTTATTATTATTATTATTATTATTATTATTAGTAGTAGTAGTAGTAGTAGTGGAAATGTCACTTTTATTGTTTTCAGTAGGAAAGGATGAGAGGGAAGATAATGACACCCAACAAATCGAAGTAACAGCAATGTTTCACGTGCGGTAGAGCACCTTTCAAATTTTTTGTGGGGTGAAGCGCCACAGTGACGGGGCAAGAGCAGTCGCAGTTGTACACCCAGTTATTTGATGTTTGTGGTTTTTTTCTAATTGCATTACAATATTTCGTGGATTATATGTGCTTATTGCAAAAGCGTTTCACATTCGGCTTCTCCGCTTAAAAAGTTGTTACACGGATAATATTCCTTACTGACAACTAATCTGGGCCGTTGAGATTACAATTTCCTTCACATAATACCATCAAAATAATCAGTTTCATTCGAAAATGGTCTTGCCATCGGGTACATCAGCATAAGACTTCCATCACATTGGACTTAGTGACTCTATTACAAAAGAACACCTGAGAATATCGTCAAATAATCTGAGAATATAGTCAAATAAAGAACTTTCCTTCGTGTATTTGCAATTTTGCTCATGTTATTAGAAACCTTTCCGCTGTGTTCTCATGGCTATCGGTATGCTAACAGATCCGCCATAGTAACTCTCGTGGAAAGTTACACTATGTCGATCAATTTGACGTCAAGAAACTTTGCTTTGAAGACTGACAATATTTTCATATAATTAAGTCTGTCAGGCTATCCGCGTTGGCTGCTGATGAGCTTCTGGATTGTATGGTCGTGGTCCATGAAAATTTTCTGTTCCTAACGTTGCGTCTAGAGTTGCACCGGACATCTACAGAAGTGCTCCAGATTCGGCAAACATCAACGGAGCCTGGAGCACCTAAACGCAGAAGTTTCATGGACCACGACTGTACAACCCGGAAGCTTCTCCAGCTGATAATATGACGTTAATGTGACGATGGTGCTAATGATGGAAATTAACCGTCGCACTGAACGTTATTCGCATAACAGCATCTTAGAATAAAAAAGACAGTAGGAAGGAAGTAGAATAGAACTCCCAAATTAGAGTTCTACGTCACTTCGACGATGATGTCATTTGAAACGGAGAACAAGTTCGGACGGAAGAAGGAAATCAGATGTAGCCAGGCAAAAATTCAAATCTGGATGTTGTTGATTCCGCAGCAGTAATAATCTGGAACATTTGAAATATTTTGTTGTAGAGAAAAAAGGTTATAGGTTGTTATTACTTCTTTTCTTCCACTCATCTGTTTATTGTTTTCATTTATTTGCTATCAGTGTCGTTGTCGTAATACTGTCTACTGTATATGCGGTAATAAGAGAACAGCCTTTACTCGCCATAACAAAACCAAATGTGGATGACTGGATAGGAATTTGAACGGCCCGAAAAGCGAGTCCATAATTTCTGAGCAATGCTGGAACAGTTGGTCGTACGGTATCAGAAAATAATTATATATAATTTACAAAAAAGATGAACTACATGCATGTGCGGTATCGTTGCCACGTGAAAAGAAGCGGCGACACATCTGAGGTCCCGGGACAAGCTACAGAAGTGGCATTAATTCTGAAAACTTTGTTGGAATGTTTATTTACTTTAACATCACGAGATGTAAATAAGTTTTCGTATACTAAATTAGTAAATTATACTTTTAGGTTTTGTTTATGTTACATCTTACTGAATGTTTATCATTTTTAGAGAACGTGATGTTATATTTCTTTATTAAAATGAATAAATAGACGTAAATGACAACGATTAAATAACTTCACTATGTTAACTGCATGAGCAGCTGTTTGTGGTCCGACAAACCAATCAACGGATGCGTGATATTACTGCTTAATCCTCAGAAAAAAGCGTTCTGAACATTGTTGTAATTCGAGAAGCAGCAGTACACTGTTGATTTTGTAGTGTAAGGTTTCTTTAGTGTGATCTGAGTTGAGACGGATAACTGATTCAAAATGATGTCTCCTATAGCGAAACGAGCTGATTGGTCTGTAAGTAAACGGAGTAAAGTATTAACACTCTATGAAGAAGGTTATACGTATGCAGAAATAGCAAAAAGGTTGGGTCGAGGCGCTACAGAGTCGGGTGTGAGGAAAGTTTGCAACTGATATGAAGAAACTGGGTGGATCAAAACGCTCCCAGAGCCGGTAGAAGAGCAGTCTCGACTAATCAAAACTATCGAAGTATCTGCTGTCTTTCTTTGCAAGGTCGTCGGCATACTGCAAAAGATGCAAATGCCATATAGAAGACATCAGGGGCTGAAGGTTCTGATCGCACCGTCAAGACAGAAACTTTGCGAAAATGGTTTGCAACGGAAGACTTAAAAGAAATGGTTCAAATGGCTCTGAGCACTATGGGACTTAACATCTGAGGTTATCAGTCCCCTAGAACTTAGAACTACTTAAACTTAACTAACCTAAGGACATCAGACAAATCCATGCCCAAGGCAGGATTCTAACCTGCGACCGTAGACTTAAAGGAAGAAGCCTTATCTGAACAGAGTGCAGGAGCAGAAAGGTGTGCAATGGGCATCAGCACAGAGTGAATGGACACAAGCAGACTGGGAGAGAGGCATTTGGAGTGACGAGATTAAGTTCGTTCGTCGTCGACCAGGCGAGGACTTACTGCCTCAGTGCATCACTGACACTATGAAGCATCCCATCAGGGTAATGGTGTGGGGCATCACGGCAACTCATGGCGTTGGACGTCTGGCAGAGTTACAGGGTCACACTACCGCAAAGAAGTACTAAGACGAAGCGTGAGTGTTGAATTTGCTGCTCTCCGTCCGCTATTTCTTTCAAGGTGACAACCATCAGTCGACTTTTCAGCAAGACAGTGCGCCATGTCATACCGCGAAAATCAATAAGAAATGGTTTGATGACCATCAAATTAGTGTCCAAATGGTTCAAATGGCTCTAGCACTATGAGACTTAACATCTGAGGTCATCAGTCCCCTACACTTAGAACCACTTAAACCTATCTAACGTAAGGACATCACACACATCCATGCCCTCAGAATTCGAACCTGCGACCGTAGCAGCAGCGCGGTTCCGGACTGAAGCGCCTAGAAATGCTGTGCCACAGCGGCCGGCCAAATTAGGGTACTGCCTATTTCTTGGCAACAGGTCCGACCTGACCCCAGTAGCGAACTTGTCGTCTAGGCTTAAAACGATGGTTTCCCAATGGAACAGTAACAAGAAGGAGCTCCAAGAGGCCATCGCCAATTCATCGTTCAGAGTGATCAGACCAGAAGATCTTCGACAGTTGGACTCTACGCCGCCCAAATTCGAAAAAATGGTTCAAATGGCTCTGAGCACTATGGGACTTAACATCTATGGTCATCAGTCCCCTAGAACTTAGAACTACTTAAACCTAACTAACCTAAGGACATCACACAACACCCAGTCATCACGAGGCAGTGAAAATCCCTGACCCCGCCGGGAATCGAACCCGGGACCCCGGGCGTGGGAAGCGAGAACGCTACCGCACGACCACGAGCTGCGGACCCCAAATTCGAGGCAGTGATTAAATAAAAAATATGTCCCACAAAATAAGAAGCAATATTGCAATAACCTTTGTACCAAATAATTTGTAACTGAAATAGTTGGATTGTGAGTATTTTGTTCGATTTTTATATTTTTATTTCATGTTTTTTATATTGAATTCTGGTTTTCAAATAGTGGACATTAACGCATGTTTTCCGAAAATCTGTGGTGAATTATTTTGTGTATTTGAAATAGAAAGACTACTGAATGCAGTTTTCAATGAATCTCTACAAAGCGTCCGGAAGTAAGGCTACTGTGTGAGCAGACTGAAGTGTGTGAGCGTGCTAGTAACTGATACATCATGGCAAGAACGCCTGAAACCAGTAAGGACCTCCTGCGCTCAACACGAAGTGACGCGGTGAGTAAGCCACTTTACATAGTGGAAACATCGTATTTCTGAGTCACAAACAGTTACGCTTTCGACGTAAAACGAGGAGGCTTCCAGAGGCAGTCGTTTCTGCATGTCCGTCGAAGTTAGAAGGCGCTTCCGTCGCTCTCGGTGTTGGTAGAAGGCGACGTAAATGTTGAGGCAGTGGAGAGGCGGCGCCTGGGACGTATTGGCACTCGCGGCATCCCCGCGGTGCCATCCATCAGCGCGCGCGGCTGATAACTGAGCGGCGCAAGGTGAAGGCCGGCGGTGGTGGGGGGCGCCCCTCCCCCTGCCCCACCTCCTCCTCCCGGCGGGCCGCGCCGCGACCAGGCCGGGCCAACACTTTCACCTGGCGGCCGCGCCGCTGCTCCGACTCTGTGCGCGCTACCAGACGCCGCCGCAGCCCGCGCCCGATCTCGTCTCGCCGCCGCCGCCGCCGCCCGCGCTAGCGCCAACCATGTTCCGCGCCTTCGGGACCGCGCCCGCCGTGACTCCGACCGCCACCGACCCCTTCTACCCGTGGGGCGGCCTCGGACTCTTCTCCACGACGCCCGTCACAGGAAAAGGTGAGCTCACGCTGCCTGGTGACGCCGAGACGTCTACGAGTGTGACTCTGCGTGTGTAACTGTGTACAACGGGACTGATACTCCACTGTGTACGCGAGTGGTTTGAAACTGGCGCCCGCTCAGGGCGATTCGCCCGAGAGATGCGCTACATGCGTGCCACGATTTTTGTAAATGGCACGCTGCTAGGAATTTTACAGATAACGCGGCTTGTTTATAACGACACATCGCACGCCATTCGTGAATGGACGCACGCCATTCGTGAATGGAACGCGGAAGGGGGGAGAAGATAATGTCGCTTGCGGACTACGGTCGTAGATTTAGTCACAGAACGAGTACAAAGCAACGTTTATACTGCTACTTGCACATAAATTACGTAAAATAACTGTCAGGCCGCGGAAACATCAAAATCGGTCTTGCTTGAGACTATGCATAGCGCAACAGTAGAAAATAGTAGAATGACAACTCGCGACCGTGGCCATTTTGGAGGATTATGATGTCATTTTTAGGAACATCTGATCTACAGTTCTGAATAATGTTGTCATCCTTGCTTAGAGGTGTTATGAAGATAGAGTAATATTATTGTGCATCTATGTTTGCCATGAAAAAGAAAACAATGTGACCTGTTGAAAACCCACAATAACATCATCCAGCTGAACTTAGGCGATTGTTGTAGACCAAATACACCTGAAGATCGGTTATTAACTCTCGAAATGTATCGCGCAATACCAATAAAGTAGAGACTGGTTCCGATCCTAATTTTTTTGTTACTATAAAAGCGTAATATTGCGTTATATTAGCATAATATAAGCACCCTTCTCACAATACAGACATCACTCTTCTCTACTTTTCGCACTCTAGGAAGACGTCAATAAAGCAACAACCACTAGTACTTGTGAATATAATATCTTACATATTTGATAAGATTCATGTCTCGTAAAAATTCCAGGACATCGTCTGGTAAAGCGAAGAGATCTCACAGTTTCTTTCCTTTATTTTTTTTATTCCCACCCGCAGATGAATTTCATTCGCAGTAGTGTACCAATGAATCAACACTGGATACCTGCTGGCCTGAACTCGTGTGATTTTCAAGTCGAGTGGAGTGCTCATTCCACGTGTTTTCTACAGTACTTTAGAAGTAATCACGTCTCTGATTCGCTGCAAGTGCAATGGATTATACGTTTCTATAGATGTAAAGCGACATCAGCTAGACATCAAGCAGTAATCTTGCTGTTTTTGCTGTCAACACGTATTACACGTAACGTCTGTGCGTCTATTTGTTGTGATTCTAACGCAACACGCACTGTTTTTACATTTGGTCACTCGGCTGGACGCGTTCACGCACGATGAAAGTGATTTGTAATGCTGCCGCCTGTGTCTACGGCAGTGCTAATTGTTTAGTATTCTCCGCTAATACAGTGACGGTTGCGGTTTTTTTGTTGTAACGGAGAAGCGAGTGTGAAGTAGCCACTAAGCAAGGCCTGCCCGTCAGTTACAAACTCAGTGGTATTTACAAACAAGCTTAAGGTTGAGTCCGTTCTGGCAGGAAGCCAGTAGCCTTCGCATCAGCTGACTGCCCACACTGCGCGATCGGACAGCGCAGCTGCGCTATATCGCTGAGTTATCTGTACTGATAACCCCAGTTCGCGACGGTTTTTGTTCCAAAAACGCTCTCGGAATCGTGCGGGTTTGGTAGCATACGGCTGCCGGACGGAGCAGAAATAGCCGCAGGACGCAGGGGTCCGCAGTTGGCAGTTCGTCAGGACTTGGGCCGTGCAGGCCACGGCGCTAACGAGGAGACGGCCGCTTCTCGAGTTAGCGGCCGGTTAGCGTCTCCCCTGCAGGTTACACTTCCACAAGGCCCTGCTGCATGCGCAATGGCACGTGGCTTGCTCGCACCGAGCGCGGAAAACTATTCCGCTCCATTTCCACACGTATCTGCTTCAGTCACACGCCCCCACTTGTACACTTCCACTGTACAGAGAAGCTAAAAAATAAGCGTAGATTTTCGGAAAGGTCAGAACTTGTTGTTACGACTATAAAAATTTGTTATAAACCTATGTATCTTTTTAGTTTGATATGCATTTGTGCAGAGAGTACGCTACGCATAACAGACATTGCAAAACGTTAGACTTATTCTTATGTTTATTGTGTGTGTTTCAATCGTATCAGAATTGCAATGTACCGAGCTTAGCGGAACAGCGATGGGACTATTTCTGGAAGAAGGATATTCCAACCCTAGAGCGACGTTTCCGGTCCATGTTCCCCTAATTTATTTAAACTGCTCCCGGGACGGTTCACTAAGTGAGGTTACGTCCAGTCCTCCTGACAGCCGGCCGCGGTGGCCGAGCGGTTCTAGGCGCTTCAGTCCGGAACCACGCGGATGCTACGGTCGCAGGTTCGAATCCTGCCTTGGGCATGCTTGTGTGTGATGTCTTTACGTTAGTTAGGTTTAAGCAGTTCTAAGTCTAGGGGACTGATGACCTCAGATGTTAAGTCCGATAGTGCTTAGAGCGATTTGAACCATTTTCCTTCTGCCATCCTCATCCGAATCTGGTTGTGCTTAGTCGCTAATGCTCAACTCGCCTTGACCTTTCGAAATTCGTTCCGTAAGAGCAGTGCAGTTCGCGTTTCTTGACAACTGCATATGTATGTCTTCTAAGTTCCAAGCTGCAGCTTTTCTGCAGAAGTTTCATTATATATGCTGTCATAAGTAACGAGTGACGAGTAACGAATGACTGGAGGTGCTTGTTATCCAATAAAAGAGGTAATGGCGTAGGACCAGTCCTCCCAGTAATTACCTGGACGTACGGCTTACTGGAAATTTAAACACTTCCTTTTAAAGAAATAAACATTTCTCGCTGATGGTGGAATCTGACTCTGTGAATCACAGCATTCTGCTAGATAATTTTGTTATCGGATTGATGGTATAGCCAGTTAATGGGTGTAACACCTAACCAAAAGAATGCAGAAATTTGTACTTAGTAATTCAGCCAGTATAGTCTGGGAGCATAATTCTGACTAGGGATAAACCACGGAAGGGTTTCCCCAACGTTCAATCTTAGGTCCACTATTGTTCCTCGTATATGTAGACGATCTTCCGTCTAGTATTAAAACAAGCAGAATTAGTTCTTTTGCAGATGAGTTTTGCTGATGGCACTAGTATCGTAATCAATCCAAACAAATGTACAGAAACAAAAGAAATGGTAAACAAAATTCTTGAAAGTTTTCCGAATGGTCTCACCTCAGTTTTAAAGACACAACGTATTAGTGATGTCCATTTAGAAACATTTCAGTCGTCTAGTTTCCAAACTTATTTTATTTGGCTTCCAGTTTCAGCAATTTATTACGACATCTTCAGGCCCCAGACCGACATGTAGGAAGATTCCACTCAGTTCTGATAAAAAACGGGGCCCACAAAAGTATTAGTATATTTCTGCTTGCTATAGCCATACCTTCAACCATCATCTGTCGGCAGATGATAGTTGAAGATATCGCTATAGCAAGCGAGCATCTGCCGACAGATGATGGTTGAAGGTATGGGGCTATACCAAGCAGAAATCTACTAAAACCAGCATTTCAGCCCATATTTTGATCAGAATCGGGGTGCAGTCTTCCTACACGCCGGTCAGAGGCCTGAAGATGACGTAGTGAATCGCCGAAGCTGGTGGCCAAATAAAATAAGTTTGGAAGCTAGACGGCAGAAAGGGGATTAATTTGACATCCTGTATCAAACAGCCGAGCCGTGCAACCATCTCCGATAAGACGGACATAAAGAGACAACGTATCAGTTCTGCACATCTCGGAGTTCTAACACCATGATAAGTGTAACAAACGGTGAGGAAATAATGAATAGGGTGGAAGCTTCAAAATTCCTAGGTGTCCATACTGATAAGATCCTAAATTTGGAAAAGTACATTTTGGAACTCCTAAAACAACTTAGATCAGACACATCTGCACTTAGAATCATTGCGAATCTTGAGGAGAGACAATCAGTAACTTGACATTTTTTGTATATTTTCATTCAATAATGTCATTTGGAATAATGTTCTGGGGTAACCCATTTTTATGAAAATAAGTCTTCATTGCGTAAAAATGTGCTGTAAGAATAATATGTGGTGCTCATCCATAATCGTCTTGAAGATATCTGTTTAAGGACTTGGGAATTCTGACTACCCCTTCACAGCATATTTACTCCCTCAAGAAGGCTGTTGTAAATAATCCACTACATCCAGAATGAATAACGGTGTACGTAATTAGAATACCAGAAGGAAAATTGTCATTCATTACTCCAAATTAAGGTTATCTTTAGCATAAAAAGGGGTTTAGTGATCTAAAATGTCTGACAGACAGCAAAGTAAAATTTCAAAACAAACTGAGAAAATTTCTCCTTGTCAACTCCTGTTCTGTAGAATAATTTCTGTTACTGTAATGTGCAGAAGGTGGTGGATAGTACTTACTAACTCAGAACATCTGTATGTCTTTCTTTCTTTTGACAATTTTTTTTTTTTGAAATGTTCAGAATGTAGCCATATGTACAAATTAATTGCCATGTGAAAGTAAAATGACTCGTTCCACATCATTACGATCTATCGCAAAAAATTATCCATGGATGCACGGTAGCGTGTTCTAAGTAAGGAAAGATCTGGCGTTCGCTTCCTGTGATATTGAGGGAGTATGGGGACAACTATTGCGAGCAACGAATCAGAAAGTTTCACGAAGAATGAGGTTTAGCTATTACCGGGAAAAGCCAATACGATAAATTTGCGGTTTTGCCCTCTAAGATGCTCGACATGTATACTTTAAGTAGATAAGAAGGAGCAATCACTGCTCTTCCAGAACACGTTATTATAGATCGGACGGTGCAAGAAAAATCATTTGTGAGAGAGAGATGGAGGAAAGGTGAGAGGGAGAGAGTGTGAGGGGTGGAGAGAGAGAGAGAGAGAGAGAGAGAGAGAGAGAGAGAGAGAGAGAATCGTTCGTTCGTTCGTTCGTTCGTTCGGCCAAAGCGATACGTTGCGAATTGTGCCTTGTTTATCGTAAGGAATTGCGGAAGGAAGCGACCGCCATACTGGTCAACAGTACTTTCCGCTGGCGCAGTATCTGTCAGCCTTGACTCACATCGGGCCGTGACTGCTTAACGACAAGGCTTATCTGCGGTACTCTTTATTAGACAAGCAGAGCCGTGAACTCGTTATCGCGGGGAGTCAGACTCGAGGTAGTGTGCAGATGGCAGCTAGCTCAGCGCACGGTGTGCAGCGCAGCACGCGTGGCGCAATGGCTTTTTTTTTTCCCCCATTGCACAGCGTCAGCGGCTCGGGCGCGTGTTCCCCGCGCTGCTGCTACTGCTGCTGTTGCCAGCGCCGCTTCGTAAATATTTAGGCGCTTGTCACGGACGTTAAGTATTCAGCAGGCCGTGTCGTCGCCCGCAGGCTAGAGCGAGTTAATGTCGCCAGCCGGTTGGGCAGGAGGCGAGCCACTACCGCTCCTTGTAGCACAAAAAAGGATGGGACCCTTACTGCCTCCTGTTACCCCAGGCTGCGCGCGGAGCAAGGCAACGTTAAACTCCTTCGAACAGACTGAGAGCTACTTGCTCCTGAGGAGTTCAAAAGCTTTGTAGTGTTGTGTTGGCAGAAGAGCCAACACCGTGTTATTAGACGAGGCCGAAATGCATGCATTTTAGCTCACGCAGGGGGGCGTGAGGAGGGAAGGACTATACTGACCTGAGGTCTTGAACATGACAAGGAATTAGTATTCAGAAAGCGGACGTAATTAGTTTGATACTTAACTCTAATCCGTTAATGATGAACTCGCTCTTGACGGTACATGATTCACAATATTATCTGTTAGTAACTGAATATGGCGCCTTGCTAGGTCGTAGCAAATGACGTAGCTCAAGACTATGCTAAACTGTCGTCTCTGCAAATGAGAGCGTATGTAGACAGTGAACCATCGCTAGCAACGTCTGCTCTACAACTGGCGCGAGTGCTACGGAGTCTCTCTAGACTAGACCTGCCGTGTGGCGGCGCTCGGTCTGCAATCACTGGAAGTGGCGACACGCGGGTCCGACGTATACTAACGGACCGCGGCCGATTTAAAGGCTACCACCTGGCAAGTGTGGTGTCTGTCGGTGACACCACATGTAGGACAACGAGAAACCTAACTGGATTTATTCTCTCTAGTTCCATTCTGACATCGTGACTGCAGATTCAACCTCAGTTGCCCAGTTGTTTGTTGCTCGCACTTGTTGATATTCACTGAAGTACCTAGCATGGCTACGAACAATACCAGTCTGTTCTTCAGATGACAGCACCGGACGAGTCTTATTTTCGCTCTAGTTGGGGCACAGTTTCGTCGTAGTTCCACGTCAGCGTGGTTCCACGTCAGCTTCACCTCCGAAATCCCGTTCAGAATCGAAAAATAAACTTTCTTTTTCTAGCACTATTACAATTCAAACTTGTCATCCGATGTCTTCTACATTTCCTTGGCTTTAATACCTCTAAAGTTCCTTTTAAGTACCTCTAAAGTTCCTTTTAAGTCGGCTTTGACTATGGACAGTTGAACTATTCGTTTTTTAAATCGTGAGTAAGAGAAACATGCAATGGTCGATCTTCTCCCTTTGCTTTAGAAAGGCGAGAAAATATTCATATCGCCTTTTGACACTTTCTCGATAGAAAGTTGCCAGCATGAAGCAATATTTGAGAGAAAAGTGCTCCGGTTTTCATACCATTCTACCTAGAGCAGTGGAGCATTGTACGAGTGCGTCCCTAGCGCCTCGAAGTACAGGGTGGTTGCATTTAAACTTTGTCTACTAGAGCCGGTGTAAAAGGAAAACTATTGACCGTATGAGTTCCCTGCCTTATACGAGTGATGTTCAGACTGTGCGCCCCGTTGTTACATAGAAATGTTATTAGCGTCATGAATTGCGGTTAGGCGCCGCTATACGTACAGCGACTTAAGGTTGAAACACAAACATCAGTGTGCATTGCAGCTGCAGGTAGTCAACGTGGGTCTGGTAAAGGTAAGCAGGGCTTTAATCGTAAAGCTGTTTGATCAAAACAACTGCAGTAGTCTGCTGGTCTTCGTAAATATCAACGCATCAAAGAAATACGGAGAGGTCCTCTTTCCGCACCGGGGCTCAAATTAACTAACGATTTGGGAATCGCTCCTGGGAGAGGCCGACAGCTAATTGCACTACAAATTGTTGAAGCGTTACCAGTGCCATAGCTGAGAATGCTGGACGCTATGTGCGATCTTCAAGCAGTACACGAAATATCACGCAGCTGAACGTTGTCTGGGACACCGCTCGAAAAGTGCTGTGAGATGGTACCTGTACAAACTTCCAGGCTGTCTTGGATGCAGATGGTCGTCACATCGAGCAACATCTGTAAACTGGAACGTAAACATGGTACGCAATTTAACACATGTTACAGTCTTTTGTCAAAATTAAAATGTGTCTTTCAACCGTTTATTCATTATTCCTCTTCCGCATTTCGTTACAAATGTTTCTACTAAGGTTCGCCATCCTACGATCAACCGATTTTTATGGGGGCCGTCTGAAGTAGCGAAAGTTTAACTATAACCGTCCTATGCATCCCGATCGGGTCACTACGTATTATGAAATCTTTTATGTATTCAAATTCTGAGTCTCTTATGAAAAGAGTAAAGTCCCAAAGCAGTATGTAACAGCACAGGCCCAGAAAAATGTTCCCCCTTGCAACGCAAGGCGTACTGAGAGTTAGTCCTAGAACACTTTAGATTATTTCGGATGACTTTGCACACCTAGTAGCAATCCAGAAATGATTACGTTTTTATATAGTTTGGCGAAGCACTTTGACTAGTGCCACTTTACGAGACTTTTCATTCCATCATTACCAACCACTGTGTCCTTATTTTGTTCACTCATATCGTAGCACTACGAACGCGAGATCCGCTTTCGATAGCGTTAGTAATCTAGGTACGACTGTGAAAAGTAGTACAGATTCGAGTCTCTTTTTATTGGCAGCATTCTCATCTCTGCATAGTTAGGCAGTGCTCCCGCTTGTTGGCAAAGCGAGGAGAAAGTACTGCCAAGTGCAGAATCGGTTGAATTGGGCCGCATCGGTAGTGTAGGTGCTTGGGCTAAGGCCACTTGGCTACGAACTTTCTTGTTTTACAGTTGTTAAAACAGTAAAGCAACTAAGCTGTTTTTGGTTTGAATATCGCATTGCTTTACTAGGCATTGTCTACCGGAAATTGCGTGCCGTGCCTTCCTTCGAACTTCGGAAAATAGTGCAGTATGACTTCGTATTTTTCTCATTATTAGAGATGGAAGAAGCAATAAGTGACAAATAATTTTACGTCGGATGAGGGATCGAAATCCAGGCCTTTATCTCCGTTGTCTGCAACTTAACCCTCTGAGCCACAGAGACAAACAGTTGCATCACATATTAAAAGAATATTTTTCAAACAGAAACTGCGCAGATACGCAAGAGCAAACACTGATTGTAAGTGATAAGAGTGCTCGAGTTCTAAACAAAGACAATGCGGCGATATTCTACGTTACTCTTCATGTAAGTTACAAATAATAAGTAACAAATAATTGTTTGTATACGTCGAGAGGAATAATCCCTTTATTCGCGAATAATTTTTTTTTAAAATTATCTATTTATTCTAGAAAGGAACTTAGTGCCATAAGGCCTCTGCTACGACCCCATGCACAGTACGTATTACATGTGCCGCGGTATGTAATACACAGATGGAACCTGTGGTTTTTCATGGTAACTGGTGCAATGTTAACCGTAGAACATTAAGGGAGGAAAACGTTACATTGCTGCTAAATCATCATGAAGTTTACTACTTCACATTTATTCAAAGGAAGTCATTTTATATGTTGCATACAAAATGTCCTGTTTTATACCCTACTACAACCATAAATTTTACGAGGGTTTAGTATTACTGAGTTAATGAGAGATGCCACAGTTCCGCAAGCCCCCAGTGCGATTCTGTTTGATGTAGGCCTGTTTTTGGACACTGCCTTCTCAAGGCCCACACAGTATCCTTACCTTCTAGGGAGCACGTGTAATATGTGGGGTACCCCACTACATAGCAGTACGTCTCAACAGCAGTTAGAAGAGACCCAGGTAGCATCGGGAGATTTCGCCGTTTCCACGCATGCATCGTTTCTTGTATGGAGCATCTACTTGGCGACCTACAGCTCTGCAGCATGTAACTCAGCAAACAACATTTCATATCGTATATATTCATAAAAATATTCTGACTATGGGAATTACCCCCCAGTTCTTGTAGCAATTTGTAGAAGCACCCTGCACGCTCTCCACTTCTACTCATAAAACTCTGGCGATATCTGAACACTAGGCTGGAGGCGTTGGGAAGGAAGATAATCAGACGCCTAAACTAGAAACCAGCTGCAGTTAGAAGAATATGTCTGTATTCTGACTCCGGTGAATCTGAATAACTGAAACGAAAAGAAAGCAAAACTCCATAATGTCCACACAGTGTCCCCTCACCACGCTTTTCATTAACTCTTTATATCTCACGATGTACCCAGGAGTTAAAAACTACAGTTTCATTTTGTCTGACTCACAAGTGAAATGAAGCTGCTTTGGTTTTTTCTCCCACGTTAAGCCCCAAAGGGGTCGGTAAAACGTTCATCAAATGGAGAATTACACACACACGACTCCGATAATAATCGGGTAATTACAGCAATGAGTTAATTATATCAAGTTTGATGAGTCAACATGAGACATTATCTGGCGGGTTGTACAGTCACTCCAGCTAAAACGTTTGTAAGGACAAATTTCTCTTTTTTGACGACGTTACTCTGTACGAGATGAAGTTTTCGTTCATTGCATTAATGTACCAACAATGGATGAAGAGCATCCGTACGATTCTAAAAAGCTGATTCTAAGCGCATTCAATGGCGGTTGTAGGCTTCTGTGAAGGTCCGAGACATACTTTGGTTCGCTACTGATGTCCTCCGCGGATGGAGACGATACACGGGATTTCTCTAAGAAATTCATCCTACCGCCGTATAATAGGCCACAATATATTGACAAGTATGACATGTTCGTCCATGAAAGGTAACATTTTACAGTGTTCTGAGCTGGGGACGAGTGGAAAACAGTTGGGTGCACTGTACAAAACACGCAAATCACCGGTCTGGTAGATGAAGCTCGGGCAATCGAGCAATATTGATGTTGGCACAGCACAAGTTGCATCCCCCGCCACAAAGGCTGCAATTATATAACCATGGGCTGTCTCCTGCTGCAAGTAGCAAGTTTATACCCTAGTGAAAATCGAGTTCCGCGAGAGATTGGAACCACATTAAATAAAATTTTATCCAATATACACATTATAAACAGCATATGATCCTATTACCGGGGCCACACATTTACGGCCAGACAGTTTCGGACGAACGTTTTGGTACTTTGTACAGCCTCCTCATAGGGCGATGTAGTCCCGGTATTGTACACACAGATGGTAAGGGAGGTGTCTAATGTCAGTCTGGGAAGTAGCGTTCCACACCACTCCTACCTGTTGTCGCAGTGGATCAAGACAGGTTGACAATAATGAAGTGCGAGCCAGCTTCTCCCTCCCACACTTAATGCGAGACAGGTCCGGGGTTGACGAACATCTTGAGACTGCGTTGTGCAAATGCCGTTTCACACGAGCGATTTTCTGGTCTCGATCTGCTACTCGTGGTGAGTGCAGTTCGGCGCTCGTATTCTTAATTTTAAGTATGATTCACCTGAACGTAAACAGTAGGCATAGGGGATGTCACCGTCGAATGGTGCTTGTTCACAGACATATTCACATATCTGGGAGTGTGTGTGCGGGGCGATTAACGTAGAACGTTGGCATAAAAGGAACTGTAGGGAAGGCAGAAGTCAGAATGAGATTGATTTGTGTAGCGAATAGAGACTACACACGAAGGATATACATTTCGTCACAGGTTAGTTTGGTACGCGCGACAGCGTCACAGAGATTATCATTGACCTCCAGTGGTAGACGCTAAAAGAGAAGCGCTCCGCTTCCAGGTGTGGTTTACTGTTAAAATTTTGAGAGCGCCCTTTCGTAGAAGAGTCTATTAACATTTTGCTACCTCATACAAAGATCTTGCGCAAACGCCACGATGGTAAAATTAAAGAAATTCGTGCTCGTACTGAGGAATATGAACAGCCGTTCCCCCCGCGCAGGGTTTGAGAGATGGCAGTCGCCCACGTGCAAGTGTCCGCCCCATCCCCACGACAGGTTCGCGTGGCGCATTTGACACAGCGTACCAGAGTCCCGCAGGCGCGTGGCCATCCGAGTGATCTGCACGTGGCGGCGGCGGCAGTGAGCGAGAGGGTGCCGCTACACTTTGCATTGCTCTGCTCCCACTGCAACTAGTGCACAGCTCAGCTCACATCCAGCGTTTTAGGAAACTCGCCGGAATGGTCACGCAGCCTCCTTCACCCCCACGTTACGACACCTCTGAAATTAATTTCTATTTTTTTTCCGCAAGTGTGATGACCGCCAGATTCATCAACAAGTCAGTTCCTACCACGAATTCCCCGTATGCGGCACAACGCAACTCGCTAAAGACTCGGCGACACGGAAGCGTCCTCCACAACGATCGCCGTACTATTTACATAGGTAGTCTGTCGCTTGACAACAGTCTGTTTATGCCGGAGACGATGTCCGCTGCCCGGGCCATACCATTTGCCCAATGTCGCAGACGCGAAATGGCTTCGAGGCTACAACGGCACTGCGCATGTAGTGAGTTACAAGCGGCTGGCTTAGCAAATGCGGCGCTGTTGCCACGCGGTGCGCAGATAACGCGAACGTTGATGAGTTGTTGGTTTTCCTGGCTGGGTGCGGAGTGCGGACTGCTCGGCCACAGGCCGCGAGCCCAGAGTCAGCGCCTCTGTTCCACACATGTCGCAACTCCCGTTGCTTTGGTGGCTGCAGCACATCTCTGTTGCTTGGCTCCACCAGTGTACAACAATTCACAATGATTTTAATTCGGCACATAAGTTTATAGACAGCTTGTATCGCCTGATTAGCACTACACCAATAAATATTGGGCTACAGATCGGTCCAAAACCTCTGACTTCGGGAGAAGACACCAGTTTATTTGAATTGCCAACAGAGATAAGCATTATCACAGCGAAACTCGTAGTCTTACCCAAGGAACTATACCTCTCGAATGCCCATCTTCAAATTTTATGCTCTGTGATTAACTTTCTGCTCAGACCAACTGAAAATAGCTGCAGCGATCCCGAAAACCCTGTTGCGAACTTGACACTGAAGTGTTGCAAGATGCGGGAACGCAAATCTGTTAACTTCGCTTCGGTGAAAACACCTGATAGCATTACCGGCAACGAAGTTGTTGACGGTATAGCCAAAGGAGCTGCTACGGCTGGGCACACGTAATATCGAAGTAGGGTTTACATATAAGTATTATTTGGAAGAACGATAGAAGACTGCCAGCGACATTGGGGGGTGCACAACGAGACCAAAAAAAGGAAAGACCCTAAAAATTCACTCATCGCTTACCAGAATAACATAGACATTCAGTCTTAGGCAACTTTAACAGCTAGACATAAATTTAATCAGTGGCGTTTTCGCCAATCACTTCATAGGCTTTAAATGGTAGACACACCTTTCTGTATTTGCAAGTCAGATGAAGCGAATTTGCTGCAGTCGTCTTACACGAATTTGCGCGAAGCTTGTTGATCGTATGGGCTTGTGTGGCGACTCTCTTAATGTCCTAGGTTTAGAGAATTTATGATGTGCTATTCAAGCCGCGTCCACACTTGACGTGTCGCGTCGCACATCGCAGAACTGCAGAGAATGGAACAGAGTGTTCGTGGGTGCGCAGCAATTTCCAGGGTGCACACTCGCGCGTGAACGCCTTCCAGACCGAGCCGCGCACGAATGAACCATTTCCTTTGAGGTAGGCTTACCGACACAGGACGGAACTTGTTCGCTGTCGCGCAGAGTGGTGCGGTTTGACGTCCATACCGGCTGCGCCAAACGTCTTTCCTTGGTTTTGGGCGTGTGCGCGGAGCGGCCGGGGCTTTAGATACACTCGATGGCTGTATCCTCAGTTAATGCCAATATGAGGTCGTGCAGAAAAACAGTGCCTCCGAATTTGTTAAGAGCAAACTCTCAAAGCGTTTACAATAAAGCAAATGGTATTAACATTCTACATCTTTATTCTGCATGTCTGTACATACATTATCCTGACTACGAACACAATTCTCCCAACGAGAGACCAATTTGTCGATGCTGTCAGTGTGGGAAGCTTGACTTTGTTGACGGAGCCACAACCTCACGTCTGCTTGCACCTCTTCATCACTATGAACTGAAGTCCTCGAAGGTGTTCTTCCAGTTTTCGAAGCAGATGACATTCGGATGGCTCCAATTCAGGACTGTACGGAGGATGATCGATGAAAGTGAAGACACGGCATCTGATTATTGCATATGTCGCAGCTTTCGTGTGAGGTCATGCTTAAGGGCGGGATGCTCCATGTGTGGACGAACACTTCTAATTCGAAACTCGATTACAGTACGCTGTTTCTCACGCACAGACATAGTTACGCTACACACTGCCATGTTACACGTTACAGTTCGGAGCCGTCTAGGGCCAGAGGGCTGCAGATATGTAACTATGAAGAATAATGATGTAGAATGTTAAAAAAGCTTCACATAAGAAATTCGAAGTATTTACTTTGCAGTATGCCCTCGCATAATGCGGTCAATAGGGTGCTAAAAATAGTTTAATATTAGTTCAGTTAGGAATCCTCAGATCGTATTGTTTGTTTGATTGCCGGCCGCGGTGGTCTAGCGGTTCTAGGCGCGCAGTCCGGAAACGCGCGACTGCTACGGTCGCCGGTTCGAATCCTGCCTCGGGCATGGATGTGTGTAATGTCCTTAGGTTAGTTAGATTTAAGTAGTTCTAAGTTCTAGGGGACTGATGACCACAGTAGTTAAGTCCCATAGTGCTCAGAGCCATTTGAACCATTTTTTTTGTTTGTTTGATTAGTAACTTACCAGTATGAGTAATCTGGCGGCATATCGGATGCTAAAAGCCAATAAATAAAATGGGAACGTCACAGCTTTGGCTTTATTTCTAGCCGATAAGACAGCACGTGTCCGTGGTCGGGAAGAACATTTTCAAGCTACTTCCCATGTGCGGGGTGCTGCCTTCTTCTCAGCAAACATCAGCGGATGGAGTGGTTTTCTAAGCCTACTCCAAAGATTGATGTAAGCAGTCACAGAATATTACCAGCAGAGATTCTGGGCTGTCCAAGGCGTCGGAGGACTGCCAGGAAGGCCTCAAGGTCGTTGGGACGTTAAGCCCTAACCTTCCTTCCTTTTTTGCTTTTAAAACTTTTTACAATGATGTCACAAAATTATGCCGGCTAAAGGTCATTGCAGGAACGAGCTTTGTAGCTAGTGGAAGGTGGAGTGGCGCTGATATGAACGTTAATTTATAAGGCAGAAATCAATAGCACTGCAAATGCATGTTAAATAATCTTCGGGAGGCGCTCATTTTCGGGCTTTGCGAAGAGCGGTGACAATAGATTTTTGGTTGTTCTGTTTCTTTGAAGATCAGAAATCTGCGGAAAAACATTTCAAGAGGATAACGTGTACAGGAAACAAAGGTTGGGTTAGTTTCCCGGGTGCAAGGGCTTCTGAAGAGAAAACAGTGGCTAAAATGGCTCTGAGCACTATGGGACTCAACATCTGAGGTCATCAGTCCCCTACACTTAGAACTACTTAAACCTAACCAACCTAAGGACATCACACACAACCATGCCCGAGGCAGGATTCGAACCTGCGACCGCAGCAGTCGCGCGGTTCCAGACTGAAGCGTCTAGAACCGCTCGGCCACACCGGCCGACTCTCTGAAAGATTTGATTGTAAAAGGGCTAAATAATGTTTAGGATTTAACGCCTTGACGGTGAAGTCAATCATTATAGACGGAAGATGCGTTGAGATTGGACACTGATAAGGCAGGAATACGACTGTGTCTTCTTTATGGCAACTATCTCGATAACATTCGCCGTAAGCAGTGTAGGGAAACCAGTGAAGAAAATTGGAAATTTGTGGTAAGGACTACGGGACCAAACTGCTAAGGTCATCGGTGCCTAGGATTACGCGCTACTTAATCTAACTTACACTAACTTACGCTATGGACAACACTCACACCCATGCCCGAAGGAGGACTCGAACCTCCGATGGGGGGAGCCGCGCGAAACCATTGAAAACATGAATCTGGACGACTAGGTAGGGCCCTGAATCCCACTATTACCGAACTGCCTTAAACAAATTGCAACTCCCTCCATAAAGTAGGTTGTGTTTTAGTCTAGTTGAGCGTGATGTTTCGGCTGACAGCCTTTTTCGGGTTGGAGAGCTAACTGCTAGCTGGACAAATTCGAACAAAATTCAGACTCTGCAATGAAAATTTGACTAAACTAATTAGCCCATTACTTTCGTGTAAACTATCATGTTTACATTTAAGTGGTTCTTCTCTCTCATCCTGTTAACTTTTATTTACAGAAACTGAAAGAAGTTTCGATTGATATTGCTATTCGGCTAAATGGATACTGCAAGTGGTGATAAACTTCCGCTTCAGTGGGCAGATAGCTACATAGTACACATGAGTAGTGGAAAACTTGTGACTAATTAATCTTATCTCTCGGGTAAAAGCGAGCCTGGTGATCCTTATTAAAATAATTTAATGGGCACTGTAGTGGGCGTGGTTCCGGAAGCGATAAAAAAGTGGTTTCTTTGACGACGGGAGGTAATTACGTCGCCTAGCCGAAAGGCGAGCATAGCACATCGCCTAGACCCCCAAGGGTTACGGCTGCGAAAGGGAATATTTTAAACTTACAAAATAATTGCGGCAGCGAATATTCTGCCAGCAGCGTAGGGGATATGTTTGTTCCGATCCTGAAAATGTCGTTTTCTGTCGGAGGTGTGTACTTGCTCGCGTGTAAGGTCATAAAACACCTAATACTGTTTTTGGAACAATTGAAAAATGAGAATTATATGTATCTGAGGTATTAAATGTCAAAATACCAAAATAATGAACACACAGACTAGCAGTGTACTTAGTTTTCCAACCCTCAATAGCGCCCAAGGAAATATGGGATATTAAAAAGTATCATTACAGAATTCGCATGGCGTGATCTGTGGGATAAAATAGGATACAAACTGTAGTAGCTGAATCAGATTAACATTCCTGTAATCTCCTTACAGAACAGTTCTCGGCAGTTTTCTCCAGCTAAATCTTCTAGCCTGTCAGGCATTCGTAGTTCTCAATTTATTTTACAGTCATACAATCGAACAAGCTTAAAGTACTCACATGTGAACAGTATAGTCCATTATTCGTCATATTTAAGTGAACAGCATTCCCACAAAATTCCTTGTTTCCAATGAGGTTCGCGCGCGGTAGTGGTATCTGCATAACTCTCATTTCTAGTTGTATCACCAACGTACTCCGGATCATCTAGACAGTCCGAATTTCTTCACTGCGTGGAGAAGATGGCGGTAAACGCAAAAAAATCCCTAGAAAGCCTCCTGGCTCTAAGAACATACTACAACCTCCTTGCGATCGCGAGTACAAGATTCGATCAATTGCAGCCCGTACAGGGGCATTTAAACAGTCATTCTTCCTGCGCTCCATACGTAAATGGAATAAGAAGAAGGCCCAACAACTGGTACAATGCGACGTACGCTCTACCATGCACTTCGCAGTGATTTGGGGAGTACGGATGTAGATGTAGATATAGGAGTTGATCGTCTGCGAAAAGAGACAGCGTCCGCAAGGAAGATAAAACAGGGCAACTTGGCCAGGAGAGTAGAGTCAACGTCTGGAGGTTAGCTTCAGTTAATACGGAGCAGGCTATAGCGGGGGGTGAGGGAGTCGGGCGCATCTGTCGGGGACGTGGCAGCAGCGCGTTGTGCTGTCGCAACGAGTCGGGCGGGGGCGACCTTGGCGCAGTCTCGCCGACGTGACGTGACGTCACGGCACGTCACGCGCAGTGTCACGGCCAGCGCTGCACCCGTTCTCGTGACAGGCCGCGCACCCACAAGCCGCCTCCGAGCTCCCTCGTACTACGTACCTCTGGGGCAGAGCGCCAGCACACTGCACCTCTCTCACCTTCCTGCGTCTGATAGCAAACGTTACGTCACTTGGCTCTGCTCCTACACGCCAGAGTGTCACTACACGTTACAATGCTGACGACAGTGTAGGGCACCCGTTTCCGGCCATCCTAACTTGAGCTGTCCGTCGTTTCCCTACATCACGTAAGTGCGGATGGTGGAAAAGTTCCTTTGAAAAGAATACGACCTCTGTCCTAACACTTGAGTTGTGTTGCCCGGGTTCCCGGGTTCGATTCCCGGCGGGGTCAGGGATTTTATCTGCCTCGTGATGACTGAGTGTTGTGTGATGTCCTTAGGTTAGTAAGGTTTACGTAGTTCTAAGTTCTAGTGGACTGATGACCATAGATGTTAAGTCCCAAGGAGCTCAGAGCCATTTTTTTTTTTAGTTGTGTTGCGTCTTAGAGACGGAAGCTGAACCGGAAACTTCCTTCCTACTACGGAAGACGGTATTTCTCTGGCTTACCATCGCTAAAAGCGTCGAAGGCTTCTATCCAGTCACTCGTTGATTAGCCTGGTGTGGCAATTGAAGATAGCACGAAGAAAACAAGAGTTTTAACTTTCGCGCTTAAAAAAACACTCACACCGCAGGATCGCACATACCGGGTGATCAAAAATAAACCACGGAATAGATATAGAGGTAAAAATTGACACACATTCTTGGAATGAAATAGGGTTTTATTAGAACAAAAAAAAAGTTTGCAAAATGTCCGACAGATAGCGCTGGACAGCAAAACGTCAGTGACTGCACATGACAATCGTGTTACAGAATCGCATTATCCCCAGCCTGGCTGATAAACACCTGCTGGAGCGTACGATGTTTATGCAGAATGGCGTTCCACCCCATATTGCTAGACGCGTGAATAATCCCTTGCGCGCGTCGTTTGGTGCTGATAATGTGCTCAGCCGCCACTTTCGCCATGCTTGGCCTCCCAGATCCCCAGACCTCAGTCCGTGCGATTATTGGCTTTCGGGTTACCTGAAGTCGCAAGTGTATCGTGATCGACTGACATCTCTAGGGATGCTGAAAGACAACATCCGACGCCAGTGCCTCACCCTAACTCCGGACATGCTTTACAGTGTTGTTCACAACATTATTCCTCGACTACAGCTATTGTTGAGGTATGATGGTGAACATATTGAGCATTTCCTGTAAAGAACATCATCTTTGCTTTGTCTTACTTTGTTATGCTAATTATTGCTATTCTGATCAGATGAAGCGCCATCTGTCGGACATTTGTTGAACTTTTGTATTTTTTTGGTTCTAATAAAACCCCACGTCATTCCAAGCATGTGTGTCAATTTGTATCTATCTACATTATTCCGTGATTTATTCAGTTTTCAAATTTATACTGACTTTTTGATCAACCGGTACATGCAGTCGTCTGACCATCGCATAGACTCCCTATGGAGGACACAGTAACAAGCTTCCCTGGCGTAGAGAAGCAACTGAAAGAGTTGAAAACAAATAAGTCGCCAGATCGAGATGGAATCCCAGTTCGGTTTTACAGACTGTACTGTGGGGCATCGGCTACTTACTTAGCTTCCATTATCGTGAATCTCTCGCCCAGTACAAAGCCCCAAGCGGCTTGAAAAAGCGGCGATGACTCATGTATATAAGAAAGGTGAACGCAGGGGTCCGCAAAATTATAGACCAGTACTCTTCACATCGGTATGCTGCAGAATTCTTGAATATATTTGCAAGTCGAACACAAATTTCCTAGAAACGGAAAAGTGTCTGTCCAGAAATCAGCATGGATTTCGAAAGCATCACTCTTGCGAAACTCAGCTTGCCCTCTTCTCGCACTATAACCTGCGAAGCATGGGTGAAGGACAAGTCAGACTCCATATACCTAGATTTCCGGAAAGCGTGTTATATTATGCCCCACTGCAGACTGTTGAGGAAGATACGACAACACGGTATAGGTTCCCAGATATGTGAGTGGCTCGAAGACAAAAAGTATTGAGTCGTTATCATCGACGGCGAGCGTTCAAGGGTATCGTCAGGAGAGCCCTGGGGAAGTGTGATAGGGTCGCTCTTATTCTCTGTACACAGTAATGACGCGACATACACGATGAGCAGCAGTCTGCAGCTGTTTGCTGACGACGCTATGGTGTAGGGGAACGTGTTGTTGCTGAGTGACTGTAGGAGGATGTAAGATGACTTAAAAATGGGAAATTTGTGCTAAGATCTTATGGGACCAAACTGCTGAGGCCATCGGTCCCTAAGCTCACGCACTACTTAATCTAACTACAACATACCCTAAGGATAACACACACACCCATGCCAGAGACCGCGCGGCTATCCCGCGAGGCTAAGATGACTTAGATAAAATTTATAATGGTGTGATGAATGGCAGCTAGCTCAAAATGTAGAAAAATGTAAGTTAATGTGGACAAATAGGGAAAACAGTCCCGCAATGGCCGGCCGGAATGGCTTAGCGGTTCTAGGCGCTACAGTCTGGAACCACGCGACTGCTACGTCGCATGTTCGAATCCTGCCTCGAGCATGGATGTGTGTGATGTCTTTAGGTTGGTTAGGTTTAAGTAGTTGTAAATTCTAGAGGGCTGATGACCTGAGAAGTTAAGTCCCATAGTGCTCAGAGCCATTTGAACCATTTAGTCCTGCAATGTTCGTATGCAGCATTACTAGCGTGCTGCTAGACAGTCACGTCCAGGTTTAACTCCGAAAAGCAATATGAAATGGAATGAGCACATACATAATGATGATAGTAGGGAAAGTACAGAATGACAATTATTCAGCTACATAAAAAAAGTAAATTAGTTACAAACAACGGCGTGTACACACTTTCTTCAACATGTAAACGTTAATAAAGGTATTTGGGATTCGGTTATGACATGTGCGATATGCCTGCCATCATTGGCGATGATGTGGGGCGCAGACGAATAGCGAAATTCCGCAAGACCCTCTGAAGTGTGGGAACATAGATGCTGTCGACGACATCCTGAATGTTTGTTGTAGGGGTTATGGCCGTACATCTTGTCATTAATAAAGCCCCACAAAAATGAGTCGCCTGTGTTCAGATCCGGAGAGTATGGCGGCTAATCCAGGGCCATGCCAGTGGCCTCTGGGTACCCAAAAACGAGAACGCGGTCCCCAAGTTCTCCTCCAGGATATCATTCTCCTGCTTCAATGGGGTCGAGCTCCGTCTTGCATGAACTACACCTTGTCGAAATCAGGGTCACTTTGGATAATGGGAACGAAATCATCTTCCAAAACTTTTACGTCCCGTTCGGTAGTCACCGATTATTGGTGACTGGACACTGCGCACCACACAGTCACTTGTTGATGATGGAGAGATTTCTCGATCACGAAATGCGGACTCTCTGTGCCTCAAATGCGCCAATTTTCCTTGTCGACGAACCCATGAGAGTGGGCTTCGTCGCTAAACCAAACCGTGCACTTAGGACATACTTCCGCCATCCATTCAGAAGTTATCACGATTTTATTTCATATATTCAATAAATGTCGCCCTTTAAATGATCGATTTCAGTTTATTGGGAGAATTTTAGGAAAATGTGGTTCATCTGTAAGGGACACCGTTATAGAACACTACTGCGACCCATTTTGAGTACTGCTTGAATGTTTGGGATTAAAGGAAGACATCGAAGAAACTCAGAGGAGGGCTGCTCGATTTGTTACGGGTAGGTTCGATCGGCGCGAAAGTATTACGGAGATGCTTCGAGAACTCGAATGCGAAGTCATGAAGGGAAGACAACGTTCTTATTGCAAAACACTATTGAGAAAATTGACTGCAGAATGTTTCTACTCCGCCAACGTACATTTCGCTTAAGGACCACTAAAATAAAATGAGGAAAATTAGAGCTCGTACAGAGACTTAAAGGCAGTTGTTTTTCCCTCATTCTGTTTGCGAGTGGAACAGGAAAGGAAACGATTAGCAGTGGTACTAGACACCCTGTGCCATGTACCATACTGTGGCTTTCGAAGTATGTACGTAGATGTAGAGAAACGTCCTCAGTCTGTGTGTAAACCTGTTATCTGCACACATTTCGTTATTGATCTGTGTATGTTACAAGGGTCATGCCAGAATTTCCCAAAATATTGGAATATAATCGCAACAAAAATACGATCATGAAGTACCATTTTTGACACAGATATCGCATCGCCACTTAATTGTGATGCTGCGCGGACGGGACACTAGAAGCATCAGTTGCGATCTAGTCACGTAACGATATGGGACTCTCTGATAGCTATCTTCGACAGTTGAGCGTTGTTGATCGGATATATTCCGTACGTAGATTAATATTCAACGATTATATGAACAGCTTGTGCCTCTCGCACAACCCAGGGCTACAGTCGAAAATCGCTTCCATGAGTTTGGAAGTGGAACGAAGTCCTTCAAAGATTACTCGCGCTCTGAACAACCGCAATTACGAAAGGAAATATCGAAGTTTAGAAGTAAATATTACAGAAGATCCACTTTTATCGTATATTGACATCCAAAACGACTATAAATATTACTTAAAAGTGCAGATCTAACGATTTTCACAAGCATTTACCTCACACTAAGTGGTGTACCTGCTTGGTGCCAGATTCAGTGGCAGAGTAGTAAAAAGTCAGGCAGCCGATGCAGTTCTTAAATATCAAACGAAGAGGATCCGAACGCGAACAAGTTGTTGGTGTTCGTAAGGCGGATGCTTCCGTAACCAAGAAAGCCGAAGTGTTTCGTGTTTCAAGAGGCACCGGTATCGTAGATTTATATACCATCCGCTAAGCCACAATGCGAACAAAAGTGTGTGTTGAGTGATAGTGAGGGACTTTCATTGAAAAGGATTATCACGAAAAGTAAAGGGACAAAAGTCACTGGATGGCTGGATGTTGCACTCGCGAACCCTGTCAGCACCAAAACAACACCAAGGGAGCTCCATAAGCAGGAAACTGCAGGACCAGCCGGACTTCCAAAACCTCTCGTCAGTAATGCAAATGACCGTAACAGGATAACGTGGTGCTGAAGCCATAAGACTTGGAGTACTGACCAATGGAAAAAAGTCACTTGGTCGGATGAGTAACTAAATTGTCAGTACTGAAAACGAGTCGAGGCTGTTTGTGTGTGTGTGTGTGTGTGTGTGTGTGTCGCGGTGTTAAGGGGTGGAGGAGAGTTTGGTGAGGTTCTAGATCGCGCTACAGTAGTTTTCCATACCTCCATTTTTATAGTGATGAATTCCTAGAATCTAGATATTGTGCCATTTATACTGGTTATTCTCAGAGATACTCACTCGTTCCCACAAAGGTCTTCTTCGGAAATATATCTGCAAAATCTCTACTGAGAAAAGTAGTTTCTCGTCTGTCTGGCAGGTCTCAACAGCAATCAGAAATTTAGTGTAATACTTTAATTCTATTTTGTAGAAGAGAGATTTGTTAACATCAGGTATTGATTTAAGTGTTAGGAAGCCCTCTCTGAAAGTATTTGTATGGAGTGTAGCCATGTATGGAAGTGAAACATGGACGAAAAATAGTTTCGACAAGAAGAGAATAGTAGCTTTAGAACTGTGGTGCTACAGAAGAATGCTGAAGATTAGATGGGTACATGAGGAGGTACTGAATAGAATAGGGGGGATGAGAAATTTGTGGCACAACTTGACTAGAAAAAGGGATCGTTTGGTAGGTCACGTTCTGAGGCATCAAGGGATCACCAATTTAGAATTGGAGGGAATGGAGGATAAAAACCATAGAGGGGACCAAGAGGTGATTACAGTAAGCATATTCGGAAGGATGTAGGTTGCAGTAGTTATTCCGAGATAAAGCGGCTTTCACAGGATATAGTAACATGGAGAGCTGCATCAAACCAGTCTCTGGACTGAAGACCACAACAACAACAACAACAGTTAGTCACCTTTGTTTAGCTGGTGAAAATAGAGAAAGTCCAGTTCTAGCAGTGGCAGCAGGAGAATACAGCTGCAAGAAAGTAAGTTTTTTGCTCGTTATCGTTAAACAGGTGTATGATTAAATTTAATTATTTGCTACTGTGAAACCTGTTTATCGAATACTTCGAGCATTATGTTATAGCTCAGCAGTATCGATTTGGGCAGTTCTCGTCTAACTGTAGTCATTGCTTCATTTACTTTGAAGTTTACGAAAGCGTGGTACACATTTATCGTGAGTGTCGATGAAGAACTGTCTTATAACTTTAGCACAATAATTAAATAACTTAGTTTTCCACAATTCTTCTTTGAAAGATATCGCTTCAGACTTTCTTTCCTTTCAGTAGTACCTGAGTGGTATCTAAGAAAACTATACGCTTGCTAGTGAATTAACAGTCTGCTCGCTTATTTGAAGAAGAAGTTGATATTGATGACTGCACAAAAAACAACTGTAGGTTGACAGTATGACTGACTCTCGAGGGTTCTGTACAAACTTAAATATGTATTTATGGATACCTATACTGGCAAGATATCCGTCCCGGGAATTCCAAAACTTTCGAGAATGTTTTTATTTTAAGTTTAAATTTTTTGTGGAATTTCACATTCGCTATTATGAATTTGCAATTATTTTATTGATTTTGGAGTTGTATTGACATGCTATCCTAAATGGCAATTCCAAATGCGTTGACTTCGTCTGCCCTCGCCCCTGTTGCGATTACTGGTAATACTGGAGTCTCCAGAGAAGAAAGCAGTTCAGCTGGCCATAGGTTCAAAAAAATGTTCAAATGTGTGTGAAATCTTATGGGACTTAACTGCAAAGATCATCAGTCCCTAAGCTTAAACACTACTTAACCTAAATTATCCTAAGGACAAACACACACCCATGCCCGAGGGAGGACTCGAACCTCCGCCGGTACCAACCGCACAGTCCATGACCTGGCCATAGGGCTACTGTCTTTACGCCATGTCGAGGTGTTCTGTGAAATATTTCAATGGATATTTTATGTGATATTGGAATCTGATCCCGAAAAATGGAACTGCAATGCTGCATCTATTACCGATGTTACTAGGCTTTGAAACATTACAGTTGCTGTACGCGTCACAGGCATAGACTGTCAGGGAATGTTTGTGTGCAGAATGTGCAGTTCGTAAAGGATCTGCGATGCTAGCGCCAGCGTGCTGCGGTCGTCGGGTAGCCAACACCTATCACCGCTAGACGGCAAAGGTGTCGTTTTCACAGCACCAGGGAAAACCAGGTCAAAATCCTTACACTTGCTCCTGAGATTTTTGGCGGATTACGAATGCAATGTAAGTTCGTCGTGGCAAATCATTTTGTGTGACATAATTATAAAGTAATAATTTTGGGATTTTTTCCTTATTTTATACTGTAAGAAAAAAAATGGTTCAAATGGCTCTGAGCACTATGGGACTCAACTGCTGAGGTCATTAGTACCCTAGAACTTAGAACTAGTTAAACCTAACTAACCTAAGGACATCACAAACATCCATGCCCGAGGCAGGATTCGAACCTGCGACTGTAGCGGTCTTGCGGTTCCAGACTGCAGTGCCTTTAACCGCACGGCCACTTCGGCCGGCTCAGTACTGTAAGACCTGATGATTCTAGGTAAATGGGAAGTACCATATAGGTTTTGATGAGTGAGTATGCAAGTAACAAAAATTTACCGTATATTTTAATTGCACTGGCTTAGAAGCTTTCATTTTTCGCACCGCCTAACGTCAGTAGACCTTAGTATGTGACATAAATCTCAGGTTCGTACCTCTACCTGTTGCTCAGAAAAGACAGACGCACAACAGAGTGATCCTATAAGGGTTCCGTTTTTACACACTGAAGTACAGAAACTTAAAAAGGTATCATTTTATACTAGAAGAAAGCTTGTGATGAGCTGCCACTGAAATGGCAAAGTAGAGGCAGAATATTAGAGCAGAATGTTGGAGTGAGGATTCTGGTGAGCAATATTTAAAAGTCGAGAATCAGCGTCCTAAAACGGATAGTTTGGAGCTTTCCTGGAGGTATTCCGCTTTCAGGTGGTTGCGACGATTGTCCGACGTTCACTGTTTTTTTGTTGTGGGAGAACAAGCTGTCGCTTTCACGTGAAGTCCGTTGTTGACGGCGTGCGCCGAATCGACAGGAGTGAGCTTCGGAGCGGGCTGATGCGGCCGCATCCGCAGCCTGGCTCCGGCCGAGCTGCCACTCACTTTCCACGGCGCCACTGCGCTGGCCGCTCCGGCGGACCGTGAACTTTGCGGTAGCGCCGAGAAAAAGCGCGCCGTGCCGGTTAGAAAGGCCAGCGGGAGGGTCACTCCGAGCGTCCAGCCACCGCCGGCCTGCTCTCACGGCTCATCTCGCCTCGACGCCTCAGTCTGTGCAGTAAGGTTATGTGGGGAAAGCGCCTCCGTACCAATAAAATCTGAGTGGAATGGTCATTTCGTCGGCGCGTCGGAGCTTCCGTAGCGTTGCGCGAAGTCACACTGGCGATCGGCGGCAGAGTTGACGCCCTTTCGGCGCCGTGTGGCGTGCGAGACAGTCACGTGACCTACTGCTCCACGGATTTAATCGGATATTTTATTGGCGAACCCGAATTAATTCCACGCACTGTTACACGTGTAAAATCTGGATCGCCCTCCTCGCTTCCCTCCACTACAGTCGATAATTTAATGGTTCAAATGGCTCTGAGCACTGTGGGACTTAACTTCTGAGGTCGTCAGTCCCCTAGAACTTAGAACTACTTAAACCCAACCTACGGACGTCACACACATCCATGCCCGAGGCAGGATTCGAACCTGCGACCGTAGCGGTCGCGCGGTTCCAGACTGTAGCGCCTAGAACTGCTAGGCCATTCCGGCCGGCCAATAACTGAATGCACTCCAAACTATGCTTTTGGAGTTGTGACTGAAAAACTATGGTTAAGGAAGCTGTTTCTCAATAATCTTGTCTCTTAAGTCGAAAAGAGCATGAGGCTTCTACCAAAACAATTTCTCAAACATAGGACTGTAGAAAGTGGGTCAGGGACCACAGATCATGTGAGAACCATAAGGGACTGAAGCACACCGTCGTCGATATTGAGACTGCAGCATATACGCGTGCTCCTAACATCTGTTGATCTTATGGTGAACCAGCTTTCTCATTGCTGTACTCCTACTCACTCTCTCTATATAGCCGCGCGGTATTAGCCGAGCGGTCCAAGGCGCTGCAGTCATGGGCTGTGCGGCTGGTCCCGGCGGAGATTCGAGTCCTCCCTCGGGCATGGGTGTGTGATGACCTTAGCAGTTAAGTCCCATAAGATTTCACACCCAGTTGAACATTCTCTCTCTCTCTCTCTCTCTCTCTCTCTCTCTCTCTCTCTCTCTCTCTCTCCGAGAACTGCAGGGAAGGATTCGTAACTGGAAATAGAGGCAAAAAAGGGTCCTGTGAACATGTGTCCGGAAACGGACGGTGCGCGTGCTACGACAACAAATCGTCTCGGAAACAGCACAGAGCTGTATCGCATCCACGTCACAACAGATATTCAAAGTGGACTCAGTGGGATGCAGTGCACGTGTTTCATACGCTGCATGATCGACTGTCACAGTCTTTCGCACTTTCGCTTGCCTCGAGCTTGTACTAGGTCTCGTGTCAGTATCGTATAGAACTCGGTTCACCAAATCTGGTGTACGCACATTCCGCCGCGCCTCCCTGCACGTTCGTCTGTCTGAAAGGGCTCAGGATCACACAAACGCCCAAAAAGGTTCGAATGGTTCTGAGCACTATGGGACTTAACATCTAAGGTCATCAGTCCCCTAGAACTTAGAACTACTTAAACCTAACTAACCTAAGAACATCACACACATCCATGCCAGGGACAGGATTCGAAGCTGCGACCGTAGCGGTCGGCCGGTTCGAGACTGAAGCGCCTTGAACCGCACGGCCACTGCGGCCGGCCCCAAAAAAGGGCTTGAAACGTGTGAAGTGCTTGGTGTCTATGAGGAAACTTTGTTTTGGTTCAGCCGCGATGCCTCTCGACCTTTTCCATCTGCTTTGCCGTACGCAAACACCACTTTGGCTTGTTCCCACGTTAAGGGGCTCCGGAACGCCCTATACTTGCAATGTTAAAATAACGCTTATAAATTACATCTTTCCTCACAAAGTATTTGAGGTAGGAAGTTGAACTTTTTACAGATTATTTATTGGAATATGGGCTGCAACTTAACACAGGGACTTTACAAAATTTTAGTTCAGTTATTAAAGATGATTTTTTTTCAATTGTAATGAAAATTCACAACATTTTTTTGCAATTTTTATTTATATATTCAAAAATATACAGTTTTTTGGAAAAAGGCTGTGTTACATTATGCAGAAGGTACTGTGTAACATTTACTGAAAGTTTGAAACAAATATGTTTGGAAGATCCTTAGAAAACATGTAATTAGTATGAGAAAATAAAAGTTTTGGAAATCGAGCGACAAAGATTGGATTAACTTTTTAGTGCATTCCAGGTCCATAGGATGGATTATCTTCATCCTCTGCAAACTCCTCCTCCAGCTTCCTCTTGTTCCTCCTCCTGTTTACTCTTGCTTGTATTTCTAGACTCTTTACAGCCCTGTCTGCAGCCCGAAGGCGTTCCTTGTCTAAAGCAAGCATCGCTCGTTGTTGTGTTCGTAGATTTTGCTACCATTTTCTTCAGTTGCAGTTACTGCAACACTGTTCCAAAAGGTGGTCATGTATGAACACTTATCACATTTCAGTTGTATTTCACTAGCAAGTCCTACGTGCTTTATTATGGAGAGTTCCAGACCAACTTAACTACAATGAATACATCTTACACAGTTTGAAAAAATTCCTTTGAGAACCGACATATCAAATATTTCATTCACATCCGATTCGCCCATAAAACATTCATAGTTTTCACTCATTGAACCAAGCTTCTTCTGTGAAGTATTTTCTTTCCCACTTTGACTGCTATGGGCAGGTGTACTTGAGAGGTTAGGTTCACTCACTTGGTTATCGTCTTTATTGTTTACAATAATAACGCATACCTTTGGCTTTCCAACATTTCTCCTTTTCTTAAAAGCCTTCAGAGGATTTCTAATAACTTTACTTTTACTCATTATTATACTTCAACAAAACAGAGACTCAAGAAACAGAATTAATTACGAATATTTTCGAGATAACGACAGAGTAAATAAACATGAAACAATCGACAATCACACCAGCGATATATATTGAACCATCACAGGTTAGCCACAACACATACTTTATCTCACATCACTAAAATGTACCTGATGAACACGGACGTTAATAATAACACCATTCGACAGCAGTTTAACAGCGCCACAGTGAGTCACGCCCATGTAGAACACATTTCAAAAACAATTTAAAAATAGTTGTAGTCTTCCGAATTGAATAAATTATATATCTATTAAAAGGTAATAGTCTGCAGATTCAGAAAACGCAAAAAAGTTACAATTGAACTTTTCATGATTTTGAGCCTTTCCGGAGCCCCTTAATACCGGACCATTCTGCGCCTTACAGCTTGCAACACGCGATGAACACACGGCACCTAATCAGAGGAACTTGTCGGGTGTCAACTCCACCATCTCAAACCACCGGCCCGTAATCAGCGGGATTGCTTGACTTGCGCGGAAGTTTCGTGCCACAGACCACCGGAAACGTTATAAGGATTTCTTTAATCCATGCCACGCAGATTCATTGATGTACTGTGTTCTAAATGTGAATCTACACGCTATAAAACTGCGGTCATAAGATTTTCGACTTCCTGTGCATATCTTGTATACTAGGAGACGACAAGTATATTTTATTAGGATCCGCCATACTTTTGTAAAATTTTATCAAAATCCAGAGAAAAGAAAAATTCATACGCAGGTAAATTTTAGTTTATTGAATAGGCTTTGATTTATTTATAGACGCTTGTATTACAAATACAGATAGGTTTTTAGCTGTTACTTTTACTCTGAAAAGTAATATAAGGCACACGAACTATATTCATTTTTTAGAAAAATTCATTTTTGAGAAAAATATTTCGCAAATCTATGTGGGGCCAAACTAGAAAGTCATAAAATAGCCAGTACTTTTGCAATTTGCATACTTTTCCGAAACATACGAGTATTTAACCCAAAATTCTTCAGTGGATGCATTTTTGTACATTTGCAAGGAAATTTGTTGTTGCGAGTCGATTATCTCGATTTGAATTGTAGGCTTTATAAGATGAAGAACTTTGCACCTCCATCAGTCCATACTGCCCCGCTAGAGAAACATCATACAGCGTTTTTAAAAATTGCGATAGCTACTGTATAGGCTATTTGCATATTCTTGGGACCAAATTCCTAGCCATGATCTGATATAAAACAATGCAGTGTCAACTTATGTATATTTCTTTTTATATTATTGTTGGAAAATTAATGAATTCTTAATTTCCAATATCTTTTTAAATGATATCCCGGAAAGCAGACGCACTTTGTACCATACCAAATATTAACATCCGATTCCCTTGAAACTCGGTGTGAGCGCATTGAAATATCTCAAAATGTCTTCCAGAAAAACCATAGCTATCAGTCTGCTAGAAATTCGAAGTGTTTCCTTGAGAAGTATTTCCTTGCTTCTTGCGTCCAAGTCTACCAAGAAAGAGATTACCTGTTGTCTTATTTGCCAGCGTATACTTAACTAATGAACATTTTTGTGTTGTCTTTTTTTGCCAGCTTTCACTTAGGTAATGAATATTTCTGTGCTGCAATGTCAGAATACGCCGATGCACATTCAGACACTCCTTGAACTGCCTGTGCTGAAGAGCCCATCATCACCGGACAAACCTGAAAGGGAAGCCATTGTATCAAATCAAAGTTTAGTTTTGTGATGAAGTCATCGAAACTCTTAAACATATCTCTTCCGTGAGTCTTGCGTTTGATCGGCAATAGTCCTAGTAACGCATCACTAAACACTTCACTTTCAGTGTCATAAATTGCTCAAAAACTGACATTAGTTCATCATCAATGCTGTCGTTTCTTCAAGTATAATGGTGTAGCAAGGTGCTTTCTGTGTAAGTTCTAGCAAGCTGCATTTGTTGTCAGCAGCCAAAATTTCTGTTCTTCTTGTATTTCTTCTTGCAGACAATGAAATACCTTGAATAGCGATGAAATATCTTGTATAGCGACTCCTCTTCTCTTCAGAAAGTGCCTTGGCCGCTTCCAACACACACTCTTTCAGTATCTGTGACTCTGAAGATGCCTCCTGGTTCCTATTAACGTTCCAGCAAACACACATGCATCACAGCTTCCACAGATTTATCTTGCTAACTCATTTACCGAGTTAGTTTGATCATGCTTTTTTTGCAAAACGTTAAATATGCCTGAAGTTTTATCTCGACGCGCTGCACTGTTAGCGGGAAAGTTTTTGTGGAACTTTCTGCTGACGAGTTGTTTCGTAGAGTCACTTTAAATTATCGCTTTTAACAGTAGAGAACATTTTGGTTGCATAGTATGCATACTGGAACGGCTTTACTCCTAACAGTACAGTTAGGTCCACCCAGTCTGACACTTCCCATTTTCGGTATCAATTCTACACTTGATCCATATTGATTAACGTACAATGCTCACCAACATCTGCCCCTGCAGGCGACAGATCCGCTACCACCAGCAGGGCAACACACACGTTCTTAACGTCGCGCCATTCCTGTAGGCGCTGCCCCATTCAACTGCTTCCGTCTGGAGCTGCAACCAAAACGCGTGCCCCTTGTCACGCCACGTGCCGCTTTACTTGCGACGTCACTCAGGTGAGCGACCTGCCTAAGGGTCGAAACATGCGAAATAAATTTCAACATTGCTGACGTTAAACTGAAGTAAGAAATAAACAAACTTAACCTTAGTCCCGAGAGCCTCAAGGAAGATGATCGAGCATGATAGCGGTGACGCTTACTGGAATTAACGTTGTTTGTTTCTGACATTATTTTCAACGCTAGCAATATTTAAATTTATTACCGGTCCAAAATCGAATGCATATATGCTCGTCGAGCACACTCTGCTCTCCTCTCCACAACATGTCTGTGTCGGGCTTAGGCTTCGGACGCCAACACCAGAGGTCGCACGACAACATCGACCGACAGATTGGTCACACTGCCACTCATCCCGTTTGTCAGTTTTTGTCATTCTCTATGTTATGACGCTTCTGTGCTTAGCTCGGAGTCCTACTTTCCGACTTTTGCTATTAAAACGACACCGAATGCATTGAATGAGTTATATCCATCGCGAGAGGAACGTGCCGAATACCATACTTTCTTTCTATAGTTACTGCAAGAACCAGACAAGCTTTACGAATATATGACAACGAAGAGAAAAACGTGGTACTCCATACTCTAGATGATTAGTGATACCAGTGAGAAGTAATCCAAGTTCAGCAAACTAGCGTCTTCAGAACATAGATTACATTTCTCATCCTCAGGATGTCACAAACACTTTTACTGTACTAAACTTACACAAACTGATCAAAAGAATCTGTACACCAATTAGTGGACATTAATAAGGTTTGAGTGCACACTTCACCTTCATGATGGCCTGAACTCTGCTGGGGACAGTTTCGACGAGGTGTCTCAATGTCTGTGAAGGGATAACAGCCCATTCTTCGTCAGAAGCCGAAACCAGAGAAGGTAGCGATGTTGAACTCTGGGGTCTGGAGCGCAGTCAACTTTATAACTCATGCCAAAGGCGTTCCACTGGGTTCAGGCCAGGACTCTGGACATATCAGTCCATTTCTGGAATGTTATTGACCATAAACCATTGCTTGACAGATGCTTTGTGACAGAGTGCATTGTCGTGTTGATACAAACAACCATCGTCCCCGAACTGTTCCTGTACCGTACGCAGTGCAGAACGCTGTAAAATGTGTTCATATTGTTACGCATTTAGCGTTTTCTTACGCGCAACGAATGTAACACCATCTCCTCCGTACTTCACTGTTGCCTCTACACATGACGGCAGGTAACTGTCTCCAGGCATTCGCCGAACCAAAATCCGTCTATCGAATAGCCACATGGTATCAATGTGATTCATCTCTCCAAATCACTCGTTTTCAGCCATACACTGTCCAGTGGCGTAGTTGACAACTGACTACAGAAATGTATTGCTTACGAGAAGCCGCTCGACCACTGTACGAGATTCTTTCTAACTCTCTATGCAGATTCATAGTGCTAGCTGGCTTGATGGTAGCAGTTTGGAACTCACTAGTGATTCCATCCGCTGATTTAATGTCACTTTATACAACCACCTGGCGCAATGCTCGCGGTACGTGCCCATCAGTACGTAATGGCGGCCCTGATCTTCCTTTAGTTGTGGTCGTTCCTTCGCGTTTCCACTGCACAGTCACATCGTTAACAGTCGAATTGGGCAGCTTTAAAAGGGCTGAAATGTGTCGCTGATGGCTTGATTCACTCAGGTGACGTCCAGTGACTAGTCCACATTCGAAGTCACTGAGATCTTGTGACAGCCATTCTGCTGTTATTGCTGCTGTACTGTCGCCTGTCATGACACCTAGTGATCAATTCCGCGTTACACAGGGGTGTCCAGATACTTCTGGCCAGATAGTGCATGTATCTCGCAATCCACGTCTTTCATGTGATGACGTCGTCCGAGTTGACCGAAGGAAACAAACTGATTTGAATTCCTCCAATTATCGGCAGAACTCTTTACATCAGGGTGTTCAGACCGGCTGCACTGTAAGCGCGCATGTACTGATGGACTGATTTGACAAGATATTCTTCCGCGCCGGTCGGCGGCGATATCGACGATGTTGTTGGCACTGTGACCGCAATCTAAGCCAACATACGACTGATTTGTCGCCGGACGACCGCTTGGCAATTTTACCGCATGTGCAAGGTGAGACAAATGTCTCTTGGATTTAAATTGGGTGAGAAATTAAAGTTTGAAGACATTGCTCGGTGGTCTAGCTTTGAACCTTCAGTGTCCATTTGTGACTACATACAGTAATCTGATTGTCGTCGTGTGGCTACACTCTAGGAAATGGATGCTTGACAGTCTAATTTAGGACGTTAATCGCCACTTCCATCGTCAGACACATAGCCGGCGGAGCCGGCGGGAGCAGTCCGGTGTGTTTGGCATTCCAGGCCCGGCAGCGTGACAGGGCGACTAGCGTCCGCGGTCGGAATGCTGCAGGCGCGACAGACTGCGAAACACGCGGAAGGACGGGCCCGCGACACAACCGGCGGCCGACGCGCCGCTGTGGCACGCGCCGCGACTAAACAGTCGCTGCCCGAACTGAAGTATCTATCAAAACATGCGGTGTATGTTAGAAGTCTGTTCTGTAACTAAGCTGAAGTCCTCAGTGATACAAATTTACGTATGTAACGATAGAAGTATGGTGGAAATGCAATCAGTGACAAATCTGAAGCGCTCAATTATGCGTTTATTTGTGCAATGATGTGAATGCGGCGAACTACAAACGTTTTCTGCTGAACGAAAACTATGAAAACAAGTACTACAAACAGACATTTCACGATAACTAATCAGTAAAAAAACGCAGCACATATTGTAATGAAAGCATAAAAGCCGTCTGACGATGAATCGTAATGATTCGAAACTGGTAACGGTAAATGAACTTAAAATAAATTTGTGGCTGGATGCTGTCTCAACAACATCAACATAAGTTACACATGTCGTCCCACTCTACGATCATTGCATAACACGGGCGCCGCACTGTCAGAAGAGACTAAAGGTTCTGGGATTCCTGGAGGCAGTTTTACTGCAGTACAGATAAAAGGTGCATCACTGCATGGGAGCGAAATTCCACAGCAAATGGAAACGTACTCTAAAGGTGAAAAACGTGGTTCAGTACGACCCTTGTCCATAAAACGTCCAAACTGCATGTGGAAAGTTGCCAATAATTTGAGCAAACCCGCACACACATGGGAAGGAAGGCCGTCTACATTCACCACTGACGTCGATGTCCACGCAACGGAGAACCTAATTCGTAGCGGTCGCAGATTTTCCGATGATGAGGACATTCACATAGCGGTTCTCGAATGATTCGATGACCAAGGAGGGGATTTCTGTAGTCGAGAACTCACCGAGTGGTAGAGCGTTCCGACCCCTATTCGTTGAAAGTTAGTGTCATGTATCTGTGTCACTCTAAAGTGTAGTGATGCGTTCAATGAAAGTTACTTGGCCTTCCATAATACATAATCTCTACCTTACTTTTTGAAGTCATCCGTCGTAAGAGGCCAACGGAGAATGAATTCTGTTATCTTGTCCAAAGAACATGGTGCGTTCGTAATGTACGAACAGTTCAGATGGGCAGGCGTTAATAAACTGAAACTCCGTGCTGTTCTCTGGGACGTGCTCGGATTGCGTAAGGGGTAACGTACTGTTCACGAAAGGCAGTGATCAGAGTTCGAATCTCAGGCCAGTACGTAGCTTTAGCTTGCCAGACATGCTTGTTGACTGAGAACGTTATTTGGTTGCATAGTTTAGCGTATATGAGCTTCGATCGTTAGACAACTGTTTTAAAAACGGCGTGAGAAGCATGTCCTAAACCATTGACAGAGCTTTATATATATATATATCGGCTCACTGCATGGGACAAGTTAAAACACGTTTCGTAGAAGATTTCAGGTGAGGCGGTCTCAGAAGTGGAGTGGCTCCGCATTTTTGTGCTTCAAGTTTAACGAAATCAAGAGGGCATAGGCCCGCAATAGTCATTTAACCACTTATTCGCTTTAATGCAGGAGTAAAAGGAAGCAGGATGTTACAGCTTATTTCCTGTCGGCGTAGTGGTCTCAAACGACAACCAATGACTTATTTGGACAAGGATGGAGAAGGAAATCGCCCACAGTCTTGTTTAAATGGCCGTCCCTAGGTGATCTGGGGAATTTACGGAATGCCTCAATCAGGATGTAGGGTTGAATATCGCCCTCCCCCCCCCTCCCCGTGATACGACTTTATTACCTTCACCTTATTGACAACTCACTCTAGTGTACGAGCTCTGAAGTGGCATCACGCGAGGCAAGCATCGGCTTGACTGCTGCCTGTATTACTTCGAACCACTCAGACCAGGGCACGTGAGCGTCTTTTAAATATTCTGAAAAGGAAATGGGGTTGTGTCGACCACTAAGTAATGTTTTCTCGTATATTTTTATACCATACAGTTTTACCAATGAGTTTTCTTATGCATGTTCCATCCGCATCAGTTCCTTTTTAATAGTGCTCATGTGTCTCAGAAACAATGCTCCCAGTTGACGTGGGATGCGAATTTTGACAGCCGGACGAATTCCAGTGTGCGCTGATTCTGCATGCTATGCTTCTCTACTGCTGAGTGAAGATAATCAACATTGATACTCCCTTCTTTACCTCCATCGACATGCACGCTTCACAAGCCACCATACGGTTGTGGCGGAAGGTACTTTCGCTAGCCAGTCCCTTTCCCTTGATGCGAGAGAAAAAACTACTGTCTACACGCGATCGTACAAGCTCTGCTTTCTCTTGTCTTGTCTTCGCGGTCCTACGCGAGATATATGGTGCGATCAATAGGATTTTTCAGCAGTCATTCGCAAATGCTGGTTCTCTAAACTTTCTCAATAGCGTTTCGCGAAAAGGACGCCTTCTTCCTCCCAGGGATTCCTATTTGTGTTCACGGGGCAGTTATATAATAAGAAGTCGACTATTCACCTTACCTGCACCTGATATTACGTGCTCGTTCTGTTTAATACTGCTTTGCAGTGTTACTCCTACATATTTGAATGTCGTCACAGCGTCATGCAGCACAAAACTAATAGGGCCCTCACACGTTCAATATTTATTGCTCGATAATACTGTGATAAGATATTGCACCAAAGTGCAAGGCAGAGAACCGTACAATATTATTGCGCAGTATTTATACCCGGGACGCGTAACTTGGAACATGTCGGCGCTCGATAACGTAGAACTAGCGAGTATTGCGAGTGCGATCACTACGTTTTGCAAAAACAAAAGCAAGAGGAAGTGATGATGGGTGAAAAAGTGGCTTGGAAGGCGCTCAACACACGGCCATAGTAAAATGCTAAGAGAACTTGCAGCAGAGCCAGATGACTATCGGACTTTTTTAAGGATGAACAAGGGATCTTTCAACGACCTGGTTAACTTCGCTGCACCTTGTGTACACAGAAAAGATACTATTCATGTGTACAGAAACATATGTATACTCGTCGGGTTTCACTTTGCACAATGCTGGAAGCGATCTATCAGCCTGAAATGAGTAAGATATACTTATTGCAGAGGATCGGTAGGTAGCGGCGCCGTTATGTATTTCTTCAGTAAATAACTGAAGCTTCTGAAACGAACAAGTAAGCAGTTTCAGTGTTATTTCCCTGTTCTGAAACACTCAAATCGAATGGTTCTACAGCTAATTACAAAATAAGTATTAAATATGTAATCAAATTACTGCCCTGAATGAACTTAACCAGATATTCCTTTCATCCGTCTTTCATGAATTATTCGCATACCGTCACTGTATTAGTTGTTTGCACGTCCGAAAATCACGTCGTCTTGGCAGGAACTGCCAGGAATTGTACAATATCTCACTTACACGGTACAATACATTGCGCAGTAATTGAAGCAAGCGTCAGTGTTTTAAAAGATCTGTAGTCTTCATTATATTGCACAAACCAGCAATACTGCTCTCAATGGTCAATACTGCTGTGCAGCCCTCGGTATTGTGCAATACATATTGAGTGTGTGAGGATCCCCCATTCCAGGCTGTTCCAACGCTGCCTCGTAGGACTCGTGAACTCGCCCGCGGGCACGCGCATGTAGTGTAGGCTACCCGCCAGACGTCCAGACTGCGCAACCTGATTCGCCACCCGTAGCTGCCTGCCTGTCATATTATTCCAATATTATAGGAATGTTTTCCCTGCTCATCTGCGTTTTAACATTTTCCCACATTTAGAGCGAACTGTCACTCATAACACCTTCTCTTACACTACAGTGTCACCAAAAACAGTCAATGCAGCTCACCCTCTACGTCAGTTCGTTTATGTTTGAACAGAGATAAAGAGCAGTCCTATCACACTTCCCTGGAACTTTTTTTTTTTACCGCTGCTTTATTCTAACTGAAGTTTTTTTTATTTTGTGAAACACAGTTTCTACCTCCGTTGCTAAATAAAACGTGTCGGGGTACTTATCAATTTATCTTTCTTCCCAGCAAAAACTGCGGACACTTTGAGGCGTAATGCATCACCAGTGTCCGGCGCGGACCTGTGTATAAAAGATGGCAGCGTGTAAAGTTAATCACTCGGGGGAAATCTAGGTGCAGGCGGCGGCGCAGGTCATCCATCGTAAACGCTACGACGTCCGGCTCCGACCCCGAGGGCCCTCGCACGTGCCCGCCGGTGGCCACACGTGGCTGCCGCTGCCGTGGGGCGCGAGGCCGAGTCTACCACCCGGCGTTGCGTAGTGCCTTACAACAACCCTTCCCTCATACCCCAATACAGCAGTCGTACGAGGGTCATCTAAAGGTAAAGAACGTTTCTCCCCCCCTCCCTCACCGCACCCCGTCGCCGCCGCAGTTAAATACACCTTCCTTACCGTTGGCGCCAGTCTGATACCAACAGCGAACTGGAACGATCGTTTGCTGTTTGTTTGTACTATTTTAAAATGTGTGACGAAGTTATGATTCCTCCAAGGGTGAAGTTGGTAGCGTAACGGAGTATCTGAAAGCAAAGGAAGTCCGCCAGGCCGGCCGGTGTGGCCGAGCGGTTCTAGGCGCTTCAGTCTGGAACCGCGCGACCGCTGCGACCCGCATATTAGGAGATTTTCGTCTGTGTCTACAACCTTGCACTGTGGACACAGTGGAGTATCCGTCATTTGAACTATATGTAACCTGGAACCAGTCACACATTACCCATTTACTACCTGATACCACAGTGCGCGCTTGCCCGTATCAAGGTGTCAGTGGCGCACTGTACGCCATACCACTGAGCACGTCACTATTGGCTGCCGCCTAGAGACAAAGTGGGATCTACACTAAGTGATCAGAAGTATCCGAACATCCCCCAGAACATACGGTTTTCATATTAGGTGCATTGTGCTGCCAGCTACTGCCAGGTACTCCATATCAGCAGTAGTCATTAGACATCGTGAGAGGGCAGAATGGGATGCCCCGCGGAACTCACAGACTTCGAACATGGTCAGGTGATAGGGTGTCACTTGTGTCATACGTCTGTACGCGAGATTTCCACACCCCTAAACCTTCCTAGGTCCACTTTTACCGATGTGAAAGTGAAGCGGAAACGTGAATAGACACGTGCAGCAAAAAACTGTGCAGGCCGACCTTGTCTGTTGACTGACAGAGATCGCCGATAGTTGAAGAGGGTCGTGATCTGTAATAGGCAGACATCTATCCAGACCATCACACAGTAATTCCAAACTGCTTCAGGATCCACTGCAAGTACTATGACAGTTAGGCAGGAGGTGAGAAAACTTGGATTTCATGGTCGAGCGGCTGCTCATAACCCACACATCACGCCGATTAATACCAAACGACGCCTCGCCTGGTGTAAGGAGCGTAAACATTGGACCATTGAACAGTGGAAAGACGTTGTGTAGAGTGACGAATCACGGTACACAATGTGGCGATCCGATGGCAGGGTGTGGGTATGGCGAATGCCCGGTGAACGTCATCTGCCAGCGTGTCTAGTGCCAACAGTAAAATTCAGAGGCGGTGGTGTTATGTTGTCGTCGTATGTTTCAAGGAGGAAGCTGGCATCCCTTATTGTTTTGCACGGCACTATCACATTAATGTTTTAAGCACCTTCTTGCTTCCCACTGTTGAAGAGCAATTTGGGAATGGCGATTGCATCTTTCAACACGATCGAGCACCTGTTCATAATGCACGGCCTGTGGCGGAGTGGTTAAATGACAATAACATCTTTTTAATGGACTGTCCTGCACTGAGTCCTGACCTGAATCCTAAGAACACCTCTGGGATGTTCTGGAACGCCGACTTCATGCCAGCCTCACCGAGCGACATCGATTCCTCTCCTCAGTGCAGCACTCCATCAAGAATGGGCTGCCACGTCCCAAGAAACCTTTCAGCAGCTGATTGAAGGTATGCCTGCGAGAGTGGAAGCTGTCATCGGGGCTAAGGGTGGGCCAACACCATACTGAATTCCAGCATTACCGATGGAGGGCGCCACGAACTTGTAAGCCAGATGCCCGAATACTTTTGATCACATAGTGCATATCACGTGCCGTTGCCGTCCTGGTAGTTGGTAGTTCCATATGTACATAACGGAGTTCCACAAAACGAATTTGTATGTGGGCACGCGATGGTGAGATGTGAGCCACTGCTACCGGTGCCAGACGAGAAGATGTTGCCAGTTCGCCTATCAGACTTGTCTGGTGTCGTGTCCATATCTTGATTATTGTGCTTACGTATATAATCACTGTTCGGTCGCGGGCGTGGTCTAGCCCAGCCCAAGACCTCCACGACTACTAGGGAGGATGAGGGTTTCATATCCGACCTTAAAAAGCAACCCTGTGCTCACAAAATATCCCAATGCTGCGAGGATTGGATTGTTTGGTGTGTTTGTATGTATACATTTTCGCGAGTAAATAAATGTAGACGTTTTGTTATGTTTGGACGACGCTTTACTTATTCTTTCAGTTCACAGGTGCGTGTAGTATATAGCATAAGATCTTTGTTAAGTACGTCCACTGTAAATTTTCCTGCCACGCGGGATTAGCCGTACGGTCTTAGGCGCTGCAGTCATGGAATGTGCGGTTGGTCCAGGCGAAGGTTCGAGTCCTCCCTCTGGCATGGGTGTGTGTGTTTGTCCTTAGGATAATTTAGGTTAAGTAGTGTGTAAGCTTAGGGACTGATGACCTTAGCAGTTAAGTCCCATAAGTTTCGCACACATTTGAACATTTTTTGTAAATTTGCCTTTGGTCCTTATTGAACTTAATATTGCTTGTACCAATGTTCTGTTACTACTTTTCGATTTTTTTCGTAGAAAGGATTGTCTCTTATAACCTAACTTTAACCGTTTAGGTTCCATACTGTATAGTAGACAGCTCTCACAGCAGACGCAGTTTTGGAGCTGACGTGTAAAATCTAACTTAAACTAACTTACGCTATGGACAACACACACACACACACACCCATGCCCGAGGGAGGACTCGAACCTCCGACCGTGACACGACGCCTCATACCGCGCGGCGTGTAAATGAAAACGACCACTTGTAGTAAGCAAGACTCAGTACAAGAGTAAAACGACAGAGGCGCTGCAGCACAGTCACTTGTCACGGAGTAGTCGATTGAGACAAGAAAATGCTCGTGCTGAAGGCGCTTCAAATCTCAGAAGCTGTTTCTACTTCTTCAGGCGCGCTTATGGTACTCCAGTGCCAGAAGGGTAGACCAGTTTCCTCGAGCCGAGAATCGGAACAGAGGAGCGAGGCGAGACACGGTGCGTTAGCCCTTTCACAGGCGCATTTGCATACATAAAGCTAACAGTTGGCGAGTCGCTATGCCGCCGTGCACGGGAGCTACGCAACTGTGCGCAGATAATGTGCGTAGTTAGGTGGCGTGCCGTAACGAGTGCGCCGACATGCGGCCGGCACGCGCCTCGCAAGACCCGCGGCCGCACAGAGTGCCCGTATTCAGCGTGGCGGAATTTCAATAGCGAGGACCGCCGCGTGCCGCGGAATGACAAGTAGCTCCTTTGTGCGTGCCAACAATGCCTGCCGCCACTGCGCTCATTGGGATTCTCTGATTTCTCGTGTTACACCCCTCTGTTATTACCATCTCAACAATCGCTTAAAGGCGAGACTGTACCGCCCACTATTAAGTGCTCGGTTGCTCGAAGTGTACGTATTCCGAGGCAAGGATTGAGCGAAGACTTTTCTTGCGGCAACCTGTTCATCTCTCAGCTACTACAAAACGCTGTTTTGGAGATCCAGCAGGGGGATTTCTAATAAAGCATTTGGTGCTGGAGATATTGTGGCGCTCTTGTCTCCTTCTGTAATGTATGATACACAGTTTCAGGAATTCACCCCAAACGATACCGTGTCGCTGATGTACTCGTACTAGAGCTAAAAACACGAAATAAGAAAACGTCTTGTAGATATTACTGTTACACCACGAGAAGCTTTTGCAGAGTAACTTGGGTTCAAACGGTTCAAATGGCTCTAAGCACTACGGGACTTAACATCTGAGGTCATCAGTCCCCTAGAACTTAGCACTACTTAAACCTAACTAACCTAAGGACATCACACACATCCATGCCCGAGGCAGGATTCGAACCTGCGACCGTAGCGGTCGCGCTGTTCCAGACTGAAGCGCCTAGAACCGCTTGGCAACACCGGCCGACAGATCTGGTAATCAAGCACAGGCACAGGCCTACATTGATATTTTAAGCACCTTCTTGCTTCCCACTGTTGAAGAGCAGTTCGGGAATGGCGACTGCATCTTTCAACGCGATCGAGCTCCTGTTCATAATGCACGGCCTGTGGCGGATTGGTTACACGACAATAACATCCCTAAACGTATGCCAGCATTACCGATGGAGGGCGGCACGAACTGTAAATCATTTTAAGCCAGGTGTGCGGATACTTTTGATCACATAGTGTACCATACGGTTCTCACGTCTGTATATAAAAACATGTGCATATTCGTATGCAACGTTATATCAAAATTTCAAAGCATTCGGTGACCAACTTTGGAGAATCTCGATTTTGTAGAAACGGAACATATGCCTCTATATAAATAAAAATATAAATTTCCGTTTATTCAAAATCTTAAATCTCCGAATGTTCGTCACCGATTGCCGTGAAATTATGACGCGTTGCTTTCAAATACGCGCATGTTTTTATATACCTATTTTTAGCCGGTTGAAGTGGCCGTGCGGTTAAAGGCGCTGCAGTCTGGAACCGCAAGACCGCTACGGTCGCAGGTTCGAATCCTGCCTCGGGCATGGATGTTTGTGATGTCCTTAGGTTAGTTAGGTTTAACTAGTTCTAAGTTCTAGGGGACTAATGACCTCAGCAGTTGAGTCCCATAGTGCTCAGAGCCATATGAACCATATGAACCTATTTTTAAATATATGTAGTATACCAATGAAATTAAATGTCGTGTGACGAGGGCCTCCCGTCGGGTAGACCGTTCGCCTGGTGGAAGTCTTTCGATTTGATGCCACTTCGGAGACTTGCGCGTCGATGGGGATGAAATGATGATGATTAGGACAACACAACACCCAGTCCCTGAGCGGAGAAAATCTCCGAACCAGCCGGGAATCGAACCCGGGCCCTTTGGATTGACAGTCTGTCGCGCTGACCACTCAGCTACCGTGGGCGGACAGTATACCAATAAATATGTGATAAATAAAGGAGAAACGTTATTACCGAAAATCACGAAAAGTTAGTCACACACTAATGTGTGTTCTGTCGGCTTGTGATTGATCAGAGGGACGGGAGGAAATGAAGGTAGAAAGCGGAAAGGAGGAGATGCATCATGGACAAAGGGGCAGGAGAAGGTTGACGGAGGGAGGGGGGGAGAAGATGGACACAGGAAGGGGAAGGGGGTGATGGACAGAGGTAGGGGGGAGAAAGAGACAGGAGAAGATGGTGAGAGAGGAGGGAGGAGAAGATGGTCAGAGAGAGGGAGGAGGAGGAGGAGGAGGAGATGGATAAAGACAGGGGAGGGGAAGAAGGAGAGTAGTAATCGTATCCAGTTCCCGTAGATGTTAAAAAGCGTGATTTCTGTTTTCTTTCTTTTCCATGTAACTAGACTGAACAACAGCAACTCGTGGCCAGGAAAAGCTAGTGTTTAGTAAGAACGATAGGAAAGGAACGTGTCGTTTCTAGTGGAAATGAGCGTATTGTACAGTTACTGTGTATCTAAGTTCATGAATGCACAACTCTGTCGATTTTTCTCCCTGAAAATGACATATAAATAATATCTGCAAAACTTGTAATTATTTTTCCTTATTAAGACACACACACAGCGCCCCTTAACATACTGGAAACATGAATGATTAGAAGAAATTGCCTGTAAGATATGATCTAGCAAAGAGTACCGCTGTATTATTACTAGTGACTGTTCGTTCTTAATTCGTTTCTATGCATCTCATGCGCAAAGCGTAAAATGACATTAATCGCGAAGACATTTATTGGAGCTTATAGCAGCGTAAAATGGTACAATGTAATCTGCATGATACTGTGCAGAACTCACACTTCCTCCGCACTTCTGCTGTTAACGGTGAAGGATGGATAATGTCATCGCGAATTTGGGGTGCCGCACAGGGATGGAACTGACCTTTTAAAACCGATACCGTTATTTTGGTCCTGAAGAAACGGCATTTTTCTGCATTTGTTTAGTTTCGAAACGAAATATCAGTTAGCCATAGCAGCAGTGCTAAAATGTTTCGTTTTGAAATAAACCTTATTTTAAAAAGGAGTAATTTTTATTCCTAAACATTGCATTGGTTTGAAATACTCCGTTATTATAGAAAACAGAAACAGGGAGCAGCGGCATTTTAATAACAGTGCAGACACAAACAATAACAAATATATGGAATAAGAATTGGTACTGTATTTCTGAGACAATGAAGTCCCTGTTACGTGTGTCGTGGCTTAAGGTACGCGTGTACGTGCAGTGAGCAAGACTTGCCCCCACCTGGTCTCTACGATAGTTTCTCGCTGTCGTCGAGGGATATGCGCTGTATTTCAGAATGGCGCCAGTCATAGTCCGGAAATATTTTTACAAAGTCACGTTGCAATGAAACGCTTCATTTGCTTTAAAAGAATAAAAATTTGTCTCCCATTTCCATGAAATAATAAAAGAGGAAAGAAATTATGATAACTGTAGTAAATTAAAAACCTAGCAACGATTCAATCTACAGTAAAAATAGGAAGTAGCTGATCTCCTGCCTGTTTCTACATATATGCCCTTATCTGCTTGTAGTCCTTGAAAACGGGCAAGTAACACGAAAAGTAGCGTTCTTGAACCTAAGTCTTCACCCTATAATGCTGACTATTGGTAATGCCCAAATAGTGGTACGATCCCCGATAAAAACGTGAGTTCTGAGCAGAGTTTCGAAAAAATTAGTATAATTGTTTTTTTGTAGAACCACTTACCACTTTTCGAGAAAAGCAGCGAACCGCGAAAAGACTACGTTTTCCTTTAATTGCCTACTTAATATTTCGATTCTATGTGTCTTGGAACTGAGTGAGTGAAACGTTCCATTTGTACGTTTATTACAGGAAATAATCGGAATAAAAAACCGAAAATCGGCTATTTCAGATACCGGTTATTTTGAGCGGTTTTAACAGTCAGGTTAAACTGGCGTGGGAAAAAAGCTATATGACCGAAAACCGTTTGCTTCAGCGATAACCGCCATCCCTACTGCCTTACCGCTCTTGTGCGATTTGTCAGAAGGCCCAGCCACCAGAGGAGAGACAACGGTTGCTGAAGAGGCAGGCAAAAAGCGGCGAGGAAACGTGCTCGGCTGCAGGGCGATCGCGGAGGCGACGGCAGCCAACCGCAGTGAGCTCCGTGCCAATCCATTCGTCGCCGCTGATGACTGTCTCCACCGCCACTCGGCGACGCTTTCTCCGCGGCTTGCCACCGGCTGTTCTCACGCGCTAATCCCCAGCGTGTAGGGCTCTCCTTAGTCTTGTGAAGTCTGTGCTGTCTTGCTGACAAAGAACGCAGCACCAGTTTGTGCATGCTGTGTAATAACGGGCCACGCACAGTACTGTCCAGAGCAAAATTCGGTGTAAACTAAACTCATGCTCATAAATTAAGGATAATGTTGATACATGGTGAAACAACGCTCTGGTGGACGGTTTGCGGGTTTAAATCACCTCGGGGTATGACCTGCGGTCGTCGCACGATGGCGCTGGCAGCAGTCCACATACACAGAAGTTTGTTGGTGCACGTCAGAGTACGGTGCAACGAGTAAGTGTGCAGACGTTTCCAGACGTGCTAATGGTGGCCGTGTGTTGAAAATGTCTCAAAGAAATATTGCTGACGTTATGAGGGGTAGAATAGGAGGCTGGCCAAACACAGCAGGTCGTAGCACGAACCCTCCGTGTGCCACAAAGTGTGATCTCAAGATTATGGCAACGGTTCCAGCAGATAGGAAACGGGTCCAGGCGCTACGGTACGGGACGTCCACAGTGTACAACATCACAAGAAGACAGATATCTCACCGTCAGTGCCCGCAGACGGCCACGGAGTACTGCAGGTAGCCTTGCTCGGGACCTTACTGCAGCCACTGGAACAGTTGTCTCCAGACACACAGTCTACAGACGACTGAATAGACTTGGTTGTTTATTCGCCCGGAGACCTGCAAGGTGCATTCCACTGACCCCTGGTCACAGGAGAGCCCGTAAAGCCTGGTATCAAGAACACAGTACATGGTCATTGGAACAGTGGTCTCAATTTATGTTCACGGACGAGTCCAAGTATAGTCTGAACAGTGATTGTCTGGAACCGCAAGACCGCTACAGTCGCAGGTTCGAATCCTGCCTCGGGCATGGATGTTTGTGATGTCCTTAGGTTAGTTAGGTTTAACTATTTCTAAGTTCTAGGGGACTAATGACCTCAGCAGTTGAGTCCCATAGTGCTCAGAGCCATTTGAACCATTTGAACAGTGATTCTCGCCGGGTTTTCATCTGGCGTGAACCAGGAACCAGATACCAAACCCTTAATGTCCTTGAAAGGGATATGTATGGAGGTCGTGGTTTGATGGTGTGGGGTGGGATTATGATTGGTGCACGTACACCCCTGCATGTCTTTGATAGAGGAACTGTAACAGGCCAGGTGTTTCGGGACGTCGTTTTTCACCAGTATGTCCACCTTTTCAGGGGTGCAGTGGGTCCCATCTTTCTCCTGATGAATGATAACGCACGGCCCCACCGAGCTGCCATCGCGGAGGAGTACCTTGAAACAGAAGATATCAGGCGAATGGAGTGGCCTGCCTGTTCTCCAGACCTAAACCCCATCGAGCGCGTCTGGGATGCTCTCGGTCGACGTATCGCTGCACGTCTTCAAAGCCCTACGACACTTCAGGAGCTCCGACAGGCACTGATGCAAGAATGGGAGGCTATACCGCAGCAGCTGATCGACCACCTGATCCAGAGTATGCCAACCCGTTGTGCGGCCTGTGTACGTGGGCATGGTGATCATATGTCATATTGATGTCGGGATACATGCGCAGTTGACAGTGGCGTTTTGTAGCACATGTGTTTCGGGACGGTTTTCTCAACTTATCACCAAACCGTGGACTTACAGATCTTTGTCGTGTGTCTTCACTATGTGCCTATGCTGTCAGCGCCAGTTTCATGTAGTTCTGCAATTATCCTTAATTTATGCGCATGTGTGTAGTTTCTATAATACGAATGCGTGGTGTCATTTCCGAAAGAACGAACACCAAGATTTCAAATAATTGATTCGCTTCGATGGGCAATTTATCCACAACATTCAGTGCGGATGCACATTTACGTCCAACATCCAGCGGGAATCTTAAAGTAGCGAGCACGGAAGACGTGGACGGGGGCGGTGGATATGTGGCGCTAGTTGGCAGCGTGGGTCAGCCAGGACGCGTGCTGGGACATACCGCGCCTTTGCGATAAACACTGTGTCCGGGTGGCGCAGTTGTTAACGTAACTGTCCAAGCAGCACGGGATCATAGGTTCGAGTCCCGGCCCGGCACACATTTTTACTTTTCGGCGATGATTGCGCATTAGGTCCCGACGGAGCTGATATCATTAGTTCCTTACCTTACCTTCCCTTTCCTTTCTCCCCTCTCCACCTTCAATTTAAATAATAGTTTCTATAAATTACTAAAATTTTATACAGAAAGCAGTGACAATGCAAGAAACGATAAAGTAGACATAAAAATTGTGTCTTTTATCGTCGCCATAGAGCCGCACAAGACTTCTACAGGCACACCCGTGAGGGTGCAGTCAACATTTGTAAACAGAACAGGTGTCGTAAGACAAAGCACATCTGTTGCTTTGTGAACTGTTCAAGATACCGGAACCAAGTTTGTGGCTGATAGTGGTAAGCAAGGTAGCACGTAATTTTATTAATGATTAATACTTTCATATTAACAGAGATAATGAAGCAACTAGTATTTTTTGTGTGAAAGTATACGTTTTTGACAGCATTAGAAAGGCCTCGGAGAGATGACAGGTATACAAGGCTTGTTAATACGGGCTTTGAAACTTTACGCCGAATCATGTGAGAAATTTGCCAACGTTGCGAATCAAGGCGATCGAAATATTACTGCGCTTGTTGCATAAAAATATGGAGCTTGTCGGAAGAGCCCCGTTTGACGGTGTTAACAACGTAAGAGCACGTACCGACCACCTTGACGTTCTATTTCAGCATATTTCTCACATACTTTGGCGAAAAGTTTCAAATCCAACATTAACGTGTGTTACATCACGGAACTTATCTTACCCAAAACGTTCTAAGGCCGTCAAAGAAACTGTACTTGCTTAAGTATCTCGTTGATTGAAGGGATAAGAATATTAACAAAATCAAATGTCCTTTGCGTTCGGTAATTTGCTGGAAACCTCCATTAGATATCTTGAACCGTTCACGAAATAGAGAGGATACGATATTTTTATGGGACTACCCTCTAAATCAAACAACTGTGTGTATCGGAGTAGTTTGGTGTAACCACATCCCACATCGAGGTTACTTGTACGCCACCATAGCTTAATTTCAAATACGTTCAAACTCGTACTGAAACTCAGTTCTGGTTTTCAATTTACGTCAAGTCACACCAAGTTCCATCACGACACAACGCTTCCTGTTATCACTGTTACTGTGAATTTTTTCTTTGGTTAACTGAAGTCAGCAATCTAGTCGGTGCCTATGTGGCCCCGAAGCCATTGCGAGATTGGCTACCTACATTCAGGTTGTTGTTTACATAGAGTCCATATGAAGATGCTTCCCATCTTCCCTCGACAGCTATAATGAAGGGCATCGCTCTTTGCTAACGAGCAGCTGATGTGCTCACAGCTTGTGACAAAGGGAATCCCACGGTAGGGAAAGTTCAGATGTTTCCCGTTAGTAAAGAAGGAAAAAGAAGAAGGAAATGTCAATACACCACGAGACATTTCCTGTGAATGATCTGGAAGCATTTGTGATTACAGACCGTTTCATTCATCAACTGCGTAAAAAGTAATGGTAATTTAACTGAGAGAGGTGAAGAGGAGAGAGGAGAACTCCGATTAATTGAATGTTGTCGAAACTGTTTGTGTGGCAATAAAAGCAACCGCCATTTCGCAAGCGTTTTAATTTGGTCGGCATTGCGTTGACTGCGAAGAGCTTGCATCGAATTTTCAACCAAGATGACGACATTACGAAAGATGTGAATAAAAAATTTGGATTAATATGTTCAAGCGCTTACTGATAAATTAACTGCCATCACACTCGTAGAATAAGGAATAAATGCTACGAAACGACGAAAAGTTGATAAAAGCTGACGATGGCATCTTTGAATTATTTGATAACATCATCCTCTTGAAAAATGTATGGGAAAAATATGAGAGGGACAGGAGAGAGTGACTATGTTCGAGCGACGAATATACTTAGAGCAACAAAAGGCCGACCTCAACTGTTGTAGTAACTAAGCTCGTGCATGAATGGAGTGTGCACCAAAGGCGGTTTGTCATGTAGCTTACAACAGAGGAAGCTGAAATCTTGATGTCACTGTTGTTGACAATAGCTACGCAGTAACAAGTTGGAGAGCCTGTAATTGGCATATAAGGGCGTGCATCGCTGTGGACTATTCTTTAGCCGTTTAATTCTGCCATATGGTTCATGTGCTACACTCCTGCACAGCCACGTGTATAAATTACAACGCGTACCTGCCTCCCCTGCTGTACGTTTAGAAAATTTTCCGCCAGAAAAAGGGCAAATGCAGGAACACAGACTTAGCTTTCGCTTTCACTTTCACGCACTGACGATCCGTCATTCCCGTCGCCACCGAATTTTAAGCGTGGCTTGCGGTTTTTGCGCTCTTTCGTGCTGACTGCACGTCGGTGCTCGCAAGCTGCTAACCGTTCCGGCACGCTGACAGGCGCCGCAGGCGCACGTGAAAACGTAAACAGGGGGCCACGGCTGGTTGGTATCACTCGCGCGCCGGCGTGGCGCCAACCGCCCGTCTCTCTGCAGGTGAAACGAAGCTCTGACCTCTCGTCAGCAGCTGACGACTCTTTCCTTCTTCCTCCAAAGCATTTCACAAACGCGTTTTCCTAAGAAGTGCGTTATAATCATCGTTTTGGTGGCCGCTGTTTCGGCATTTGTTTGGACTGACAGGTAACTAGTCAAAGGGACAAGAGTTAAAAAAAAAACATTTGTTGTGATAACCGATTGCTGTCATCTGTTGTGAGAAGAAAGGAACATTATGATGTAAAGTCCCGTCGACGACGAACTCACCTGAGAGAGAGAGAGAAAAAAAAAAAGATATTATGAGTCGCTTTATCCACCTCCCATTTTCTTTTATTGGTCGACAGTGATTTTCGTCATATTCCTGTCCATCCTCTAAGACTAATTCTTCACTCTGAACCGTAGAATCATACAGATCTTCTGTGCATCCCTTGCAGACATCGTTGTTTTCTTCAGTATTCATTACTACCTTCGTCGCCGGCCGGAGTGGCCGAGCGGTTCTAGGCGCTAAAGTCCGGAACCGACGACCGCTACGGTCGCAGGTTCGAATCCTGCCTCGGGCATGGATGTGTGTAATGTCCTTAGGTTAGTTAGGTTTAAGTAGTTCTAAGTTCTAGGGGACTGATGACCTCAGAAGTTAAGTCCCACAGTGCTCAGAGCCATTTAAACCATTTTTTCTAGGGGATTGATGACCTCAGAAGTTAAGTCCCGTAGTGCTCAGAGCCATTTGAACCATTACTATCTTCGTCCGTTTTTCTAGTTTTCCCTGGTTGATGATTTTTCGCGGTTCTCTGCAGCTCTTCACATTTCATATATTTTTCTCTGCCTTTCTAATTGTTGTATTTCCTCACATTGCTCTTTCATCTAATCTACTCTAACGTTTTCAGTTGTTCTCCTCTGTTCAAATATAATCACTTATTATTTTAATTAGCAGCTGAAGGTTCTAGTCAATTCCTGCAATATGTGTTGTATTTTTCGCGTGAAGCAGTAATCGCTTAAACGAAAGTATAAGGACAACAGTATAGCTCATGAAATGTATTCGGAATTGCGAATACGAACTATTGTGTTAGCAGAAGAGCCAACACCGTGTTACGAGTGGAGGCCGAAATGCACGCGTTTTAGCTCACGCAGGCTAGAGTGAGAAGGGAAGAACTATACTGACGTGAGGTCTGGAACATAACAAGCAATGAGAATTCAGAAAGCGGACGTAAATAGTTTGATACTTAACTTTAATCCATTAATGATGAACGTCGCTCTTGACGGTACATGATTCACAATAGTATTATAGTAACTGAATATGGCGCCTCGCTAGGTCGTAACAAATGACGTAGCTGAAGGCTAAACTGTCGTCTCTGCAAATGAGAGCGTATGTAGACACTGAACCATCGCTAGCAAAGTCGGCTGTACAACTGGGGCGAGTGCTACGGAGTCTTCCTAGACTATAGTTCAATTCTTTTATCTTGGCGGCTCGCGCATGCCCGCCCAGACACGGGAGATTGCTGCCTTGCCAGTTGCACACGACGCACGCGCCAATAGAAGCAGCGCCATAGTATAGCATAGTTCGCAAGCTTACGTTTAGGGGAGAGTGCGCAGTTCATGAAGTAAAGCCACCACGGCCGCATTAACCCTGTCGCTGCTACAGAGACGTGCACCCCGGATTCCGCGCTGTGGGCGATTTTGTCACTGCACTGCTCGCCTGTGCAGACACACGGTGTTCCGACTATTTGGCTCAAAAATTAGATTTTTACCTACCTTCTTGACTGATACCTTCCCCCCATAAATGACTTAGTTTTGTTTCGATGTTCAACGCAGCTATTATGCAGCATTAAATATAGTAAACCATTGCACGAAATTTTGAAGAGTTTGCAGAGGTAAAGTCCATAGAGTATACTTTCCGTATGGTCGATTTTAGTTGCCACAATGTTGAGAATGAAATGTGGACAAGATACCTATATATTTCATTTAATTTAAGTACCACATAAGAGTCGTATGTAATATTGAGAAATATTCCACCTTTCGCGACTGTAACAAAAGTTTTACTTACACTGGGCACGTTTGGCTTTATTTTAAAGCACTTCAATCAATCAAAAGGAAGTAGACAAAATACATTAAACAAAACTGCGGACTTACAAAAACATTAGGACTTGAATATACCGTCTGTTAGTGAAGTGCTCAGAGCTATGTCAAATATAATTTTGTGTGTGGCACACACAAACAGCATTTATTTGCTAAAACACTGATCAGCCGACACAAACGTTGAATATTGTGTTACCGCAGCACAAAACTACGAAAGGTGACTTGGCAATGTAGGAGGCAAAATACTGTCCACTGAAGATGCTTCAAAAGAGAGAAACGCGTCTGGTCTAAATAAGTCGCTTATTACAGTTGCAGAAGAGGAATATATTTCAATACCATAGGTAAAACTGCGAGTGTGGAACAAAAACAAGAAAGAGAACATGAGTACCATTGTGTATGTACCATACCTTTCATTGATTGAAGTGCTTTAAAATAAAGCCAAAAGCGTCTGGTGTACATAAAACTTTTATTACAGTCGCGAAAGATGGAATATTTCTCAATATTACATACGACACCTATGTGGTACTTAAATTAAATGAGATATTGTTATACAGTAAATTTTATATGAAATTTAGGTATCTTGTCCACATTTCATTCTCAACATTGTGGCAACTAAAATCGACCATACGGAAAGTATACGCTATGGACTTTTACCTCTGCAAACTCTTCAGAATTCCGTGCAATGGTTTACTACATTTAATGCTGCACAGTAACTGCGTTGAACATCAAAACAAAATTTAGTCATTTATGGGGGGAAGGCATCAGTGAAGATGATGTGTAAAAATCAAATTTTAGGGCCAAATCGTTTTTGTGGAATCGAATGATAAAGTGTGTCAAAGCAGTCGGAACACCGTGTGTCTGCACAGGCAAGCAGTGCAGTGATGACAAAATCGCGCACAGCGCGGAATGCGGGGAACACGTGTCTGCAGCAGCCAAAGGGTTAATGAAGAGACAAAGCACTAGAAATTTCAAAAAACTCCATTCAAACGAATAAAATTCTTGAAGTAAGACACTTCGATATTGTTTTTAAATAAAGGAAAATTTATGCACCACATAAGGTTTGAACTCATAACTTTTCGCTTAGTAGCTCAGCACTTTCACCGTTACGCTAACGCAGCTCATGTGGTAGTAACACTCCGTATGGATTCTAATACGTCAAGCAAAATACTGACAAACGCTATTGGTATGACTGTGAATTACTCATGCTTCGTCGAAGTACAATAGGAAATAAACAATTACCGCTGTTCTTTATTGCGAAAAAGCAGTTCGTGAGATTGATACAAACACCTTCCCTTGTTATCGCCTGAATTAGGAGTCTTATTGCTTGTTTGGTTTAATTAATTAATATAATATGAAGCAATTGGTATAAAGAACACTTTTTCCAAACTTTCTATAAAAGAAAGTCTGCTATCAAGACATGGCTTTTGTTCTATTACTTTATTTATGACTGAGCGTTTCTAACACTGAAGACACTCGTCCGTGCTCTGCACTGCAGCGAGATCTGGCAACGTCGTTCTCTGTTCATTGGCTGACTGTGTTTTGTGACGTCAGATGCGCAGAACGAACCTAAACTCGGCCGCCAAGATATATGACGCGCACTTTAGACCTGCCGTGTGGCGGGCTCGGTCTGCAATCACTGATAGTGGCGACACGCGGGTCCGACGTGTACTAACGGACCGCGACCGATTTAAAGGCTACCACCTAGCAAGTGTGTTGTCTGGCGGTGACACCACACGAACAACCATCAGCTGTATGAGGGAATAACGTCAGTGAAAATCTGTGACGGACCACGACTCGCACCCTGATTCCCCGCTTTATGGAAGCGCTCGCCTTAACGCTTCAGCTATCCGTGCACGACACACGGCCAGAGTCTGCACTTGTACACATTATGTAATTCGTGTAGAGGGGGAGAACATTTTTAGTTGAAAGTCGTTTCCCGGTATCGCTGGATGCGTGCATGTCGTTCTTCTTAACAACACAGCCCCTGCAATAGCTGGTTCCGGCTGCCCCTCCGCGACTCGCCACGGCTGCGAGCCCCCAGCTGTCGGCGTGTGGTCAGCGAGCCCCAACAGAGTGCGCACCGGCCCGTGTTCGGTACCCCACTCGCGGCACCAGTTGTTAGCGCCGGCCCTCTGCGGTCGCCAATCCCACGGCCGCGCGTGTTTGCGCCCGCGACCGATCTCCGATGATGTAGACTGCGGCCATTTAAATTCAATTTGCGGCGCCGCCATCTATATGGGAAGGAGGCCGTGATTAATGCGCCCGCAGCGTCGCACCACGATGGAGCCATAACGCCGCGCCACAACTCGCCTCATTTGCAAGCGCCATTTCCATATTAATACTTTGCTCCGCGCCGTGCACTGCCTCTGACAGTGCCCGAAGTAAACCGATGGCCGCCGGCCATTTCCTGGTGTCAGTCGCCCGAAAGTCACTCATTTCCCGTCGGCGCTTTTTCACAACTGGAATGCCGAAGTGACAATAATCCTTCTACGCTGCCTCGGTTACGGGTTCTAGTTAATATACGTTTCGGCATTCTTCGACGGCCGTGCGCCAAACGGTGCAGTTTAATTCCGATGTACTATTTTCCAATCTCGCTGGCGGAGGAAATTTCCATTTCTGCAGATTTGACGACGAATGTGTCGGAGGAGTGCGTAATTACTGTCCCGTCGTTAAATCTTGAATTTCTCCGTACTGTATTCTGGAACAGAGGAAGAGAACAAGATCTTTTAGTGGTACAGAGACATGTATGGCGCTGATCTGCTGGTACTCTGCACCAAACGAGGTAAAAATAGTTCAAATGGCTCTGAGCACTATGGGACTCAACTTCTCAGGTCATCAGTCCCCTAGAACTACACTTAAACCTAACACACACGTCCATGCCCGAGGCAGGATTCGAACCTGCGACCGTAGCGATCGCGCGGTTCCAGACTGAAGCGCCTAGAACCGCTCGGCCACACCGGCCGGCCCAAACGAGGTAGCGCAGCAATAACACACTGTACTCGCATTCGAGATGACGGTGATTTAAATCACCGTTCGGGAATGGGTTGTCCGTGATTTCCGTGAAACTCTCAAGGGAAATACCCAGATTTTTACTTTGAAAAGAGCACCGATGATTGCCACCCCAGTTCATGCCTAGTCTGAGCTTATACTACGTCGTCAACGGGACTTTAAGTTAGGTGTGGTTCTCTGCGGCAAGCGCGAAACTCAGGAATTCCATTTTTGATAAATTTAATTTGATATCAGCTGCGTGGCATTTACTGTTAATATTTTTTCATGCTGGACGTGCATGGGGCTAAATGCCCGTGCCAGTCCACATGGGGCCTAGCGAAACTAGTGTGCCGCTGAAGTTGAGCATGTTGTCAGATACTGGTCCGGCATGAAAAAATTTGAAAAAACGTCACCTACAGCCGATATCGAAGTTTATTCGGCACAGTGAAGAGCGTTAGAACGTAATTTTCCTTCTCTTCCTTGTGGTACATCACGTGAAAAACGGGCCTGGTATGTGAAATCTGTGTTTTAGCAGTAGCCGTGCTTTAATTTTGATTCATAATTACACAAACATAACATCATACGTTCCAAATTGTACTTCACCAGCGTTGTAATGATGAGACGTGATTCCAGTGCAGTGTTAACGTTTATGTGTAGTACTGTTTACCTCAACCTCTTCCCAGGGTGTTCTCATACGGTGGCTACCACGTGAAGACTTTTCACCTGACCAGTTTGCTGCCGAGGTTGTCGCCTTCAGCCGCACGACTCAAGTTTCCATTCGCAGTGAACATATTTCTACTCCTACGTCCCCTGCTTTTTGAGTTGAGTTTATCACTAAAGAGTCTCACGGCTTTTTCGGTTCGTAGAAAGCAGTGGAGTTTCTCAAATGTACATTGTCTCAAACCATCAAGCATAGATTGTGTCTGCATTAAAAAAAGCGCCACCCAAGACAATATCACATTAGCAATGCAACCATTACGATTGCAAATGAATAGAGAAGGAAATCGTCGTCTCGTATTAGATGCAAGTGTACCTGCAGATAAGCAGAAAGCATTGTGGAGTATCCGTACAAGAGCAGAAGAGATGTACTGTCGCCAAGAAAGTGACGGACGTAGTGACGGGCAATCCTGCCTAAACGGTGGCTTCGTTAAATAAGGGCAAGCGACACGAAACAAAAATGTGACATGAGAAGATTGCGCATTAGATGTACTTTCCGTTCCAATGTATCCAGGATGTGTGAGGAACATGTCAGAAAAACAAGAATACACAATAAATATTTGTCTAGAAAAACGAATATACGGGGGTCATTTCAAAAGTCCAACACACTGTGCATGCGCGACCGTTAAGGTGGCGCGATCGAGTTGACGTTCAGTTATGAGCGTCACTTTATGGTTCAAATGGCTCTGAGCACTATGGGACTTGACATCTGAGGTCATCAGTCCCCTAGAATTTAGAACTACTTAAACCTAACTAACCTAAGGACATCACACACATCCATGCCCGAGGCAGGATTCGAACCTGCGATCGCAGCTGTCGCGCGGTTCCAGACTGAAGCGCCTAGAACCGCTCGGCCACATCGGCCGGCCGAGCGTCACTTTAGGCGCGACGGTTGTAAATGTGTTTGCTGAGTCCCATGGCTGTGTCGTGAGTAGTTTCATTTTAAAATGGAAGCTAAAACTCAATCAGGTCTGTTTACACGCAGTGACCATCGTTCCTGCATCAAAATCAAATCCGTACTTAGGAAGAACCCAACGGAAATTTACAACGCTTTGAGAGAGGGGTGGTGAAATAGTGTAGTGGATAGTAGCACAGCATCAAGGTGGTCTTCTCGTTTTCGTGAAGGTCGGGTAAGCACTTAAGACAACACAAGAAATGGAAAGCCATCAATTGCAACAGCTTACACCGCTCAGGTTACTTTTAGTGACTTTTGGGAGAATATTGACGAAAAATTCTGATGAATTTGCGTATGAGGCCATAATGTCTGTCATTTTAGTTTACAGAATTGTAACTTAAAAGTTAAAGATGAGGAAAGTTGCTGCCAGATGTAGTTCGTATGATCTGAGCGCAGAAAGCAGGTCGCAAAAGAATCGCAGAAGAATTACTTCAACGTTATCGAACAGAAGGATAATAGTTTCTGAAAAGGATTGCTGCACTTTATGAAACCGGGATACGAGATTTTGAGCCAGAACTGAGGTCTCAGACGTCACAATGACAAAGTTCCAACTCTCCACGCCCAAAAAGTTCCGCTGCCAATCATAGATGAAACTGATTATGATCTTTGCGTATGACACGAATGGAGTCATATCTGCGAACAGAGTGCCCCAGGGGACGTCTCTTGTAGGCGCATACTACAAGCTGTTTCCGAAAAATGTTTTGCGCCCGAAAATTCGTCAAAGAAGGTCTGACATGCTTGCAGCTGGTGTCCTCATTTTGCACGATAATGCAGCACCGCATACTCCCTTGCCAGTGAGAAAAACGCTCGACAAATATGGATTGGAAATACTTCCCCACCCACCACAAAGCCCTGAAATGAACCCACTATACTTTGATTTGTTTCCAAAATTGGAGAAACAACTCCGTGGAAAAGGTTTTGATACAATTGATGAAGCTTCCAACGATGAAGGAGCCCTATCCAGAATACATAAGTTGCCAAAACCTTGAGGAGCTGTCATAAGGAAGAATGCAGACTATATTGAAGGCGTGCAAAGGCATTTTGTAAAAAAGAATTATTTTCTTCATTTCTGTCTTACGGTGTGCAGGACTTTGGGTATGACCCTCAAACTATGAACATTCCGCAGATCCCAAGTGAAATAGTCACCATGGATGTGTAATAAGTAAAAAATGATCTTAAACAGATTTTTGTATAAAGGGTAATAAATAACTTGTCATAAGACGTACAAATGTCCAGCGAGTAAATGAGTCCATGAAGACTCCTGTCACTTAGACGTAGACGATAATTTTTTTTCACAAGCACACGTTTTCCTCAGTTGCGTGTTCACGTGCTTCATGGGTAACCCATTATTCCAAGCTCACAGTTGCTACACGATTTACGACAAGGACGAGTAGAGGGTGAGCGTAAGTTGGCGTTGAATAACCGCGCAGTTTTGCATTATGAGACAACTTCGACCGTAGTTTATGCGCTTCATAAACATTTTTACTGCTGTTTAAATGCGGCATTCGTAAACCATCCTTTCACGGCCGAGGCACGTGGCAGTCGGGCACGAGGGCCGTGCCTAAGGCGCCGAGTAAGTTCAGGTCACTGATGCTCAACAAAAATGATGATATACTCTTCTTCCGACCGGCTGGCGAAGCACCGCGCCTGGCGCCATTCTCGTCGCGACGCCTCACGCCAGTTTACGACCCTCGCAGGAGCACACCTTAGAATGCCTCTCCATCGAGCGCGGGTTCAAAAAGCGGCAACCGAGGGCGTGCCGCAGCTCTTCGCCACACAGCGCGCGCCCCTCGTGGCCGCGAACGATGAAAGCTGGCTCGCTAACGTGAATGGGCTGAGAGGCAGCGCAGGGGCGTGACAGCGGAGCTTCTGGCGGAACTTCTCCCTGAGGAGTGGTTCCCTGCTCACGAAGTCACCCTACACAGTCAACTGTGCCGCGGCAAAGGGCACTTTGAACCGATATTACTGCTTCTCTGCCTTGTGCCATTCGCGTACTGAGCGGCCACTATATACATCCTAATCTGTCTTCTCTTATTCTCACGCTTCTCTGTGAGATATGTGCTACTGCTAACAGAGTTGTCTGACAACCTCCCTCGAATACCTTGTGTACGTAGAATGGAACTTAAATAGTGACAACACTGCTGTGGAGACACTAGGCAATGGAATCTACTATTGTCGCTGATAGCACACGTTGTTGACGTACCTACACTACTGGCCATTAAAATCGCTACACCACGAACATGATGTGCTACAGACGCAAAATTTAACCGACAGGAAGAAGATGCTGTGATATGCAATTGACTAGCTTTTCGGAGCATTCACACAAGGTTGGCGCCGGTGGCGACACCTACAACGTGCTGACATGAGGAAAGTTTCCAACCGATTTCTCATACACAAACAGCAGTTGACCGGCGCAGCCTGGTGAAACGTTATTGTGATGCCTCGTGTAAGGAGGAGAAATGCGTACCATCACTTTTCCGACTTTGATAAAGGTCGGATTGTAGCCTATCGCGATTGCGGTTTATCGTATCGCGACATTGCTGCTCGCGTTGGTCGAGACCCAATGACTGTTAGCAGAATATGGAATCGGTGGGTTCAGGAGGGTAATACGGAACGCCGTGCTGGATACCAACGGCCTCGTATCACCAGCGGTAGAGATGACAGGCATCTTATCCGCATGGCTGTAACGGATCGTGCAACCGCGTCTCGATCCCTGAGTCAACAGATGGGGACATTCGCAAGACAACAACCATCTGCACGAACAGTTCGACGACGTTTGCAGCAGCATGGACTATCAGCTCGGAGACCGTGGCTGCGGTTACCCTTGACGCTGCATCACAGACAGGAGCACCTGATGGTGTACTCAACGGCGAACCTGGGTGCACGAATGGCATAACGTCATTTTTTCGGATGAATCCAGGTTCTGTTTACAGCATCATGATGGTCGCATCCGTGTTTGGCGACATCGCGGTGAACGCACATTGGAAGCGTGTATTCGTCATCGCCATACTGGCGTATCACCCGGCGTGATGGTATGGGGTGCCATTGGTTACACGTCTCGGTCACCTCTTGTTCGCATTGACGGCATTTTGAACAGTGGACGTTACATTTCAGATGTGTTACGACCCGTGGCTCTCCCCTTCATTCGATCCCCGCGAAACACTACATTTCAGCACGATAATGCACGACCGCATGTTGCAGGTCCTGTACGGGCCTTTCTGGATACAGAAAATGTTCGACTGCTGCCCTGGCCAGCACATTCTGCAGATCTCTCACCAATTGAAAACATGTGGTCAATGGCGGCCGAGCAACTGGCTCGTTACACCACGCCAGTCACTACTCTTGATGAACTGTGGTATCGTGTTGAAGCTGCATGAGCAGTTGTACATCTACAAGCTATCCAAGCTCTGTTTGACTCAATGCCCAGACGTATCAAGGCCGTTATTACGGCCAGAGGTGGTTGTTCTGGGTACTGATTTCTCAGGATCTATGCATCCAAATTGCGTGAAAATGTGGTCACATGTCAGTTCTAGTATAATATATCTGTCCAATGAATACCCGTTTATCATCTGCATTTCTTCTTGGTGTCGCAGTTTTAATGGCCAGTAGTGTACCTTACCTCCGAGCAAATGGGACTCCCCTGTCTTACGTCGCCGGCATGCGCACAATCGAGGGAAATACAGTCACTTTTGAGCGAGAGGGTCTAACGTAACGGTGTCTTCGAAACAGGAACAACGGAGTTGGATCAAGATTGAATGTGCCAGAGTTGGATCAAGATTGAATGTGCCAGAGGCCGTACAACACGACAGTCTCATCGAGGTCTTCAAGGGGCGTGCTGGGAATCGGCATTGCCGTGCAGAACAGTGGCACGTTGGGTAAAAGCCTTCAACGAAGGTTCCGCATGACTTGACGGGAATGTAGAAATGGATGCGTTACGACGCTACTCAGACGCACTTGGAGCGCTATGAGCGCGAAGGAGAGGCTCTCTTACGCCGTATCGTAACACTAGATGAGACATGGGCCACATCGTACGAGCCAAAACTGAAACGCCAATCCAACGAATGGCGTCATAATGGGTCGCCGCGAAAGTCGAAAGTGCGTCAGGGCCCTAGTATGGTGAAAGTAATGGTGATTCTCCTTTATAACTGTGATGGTGTTATCCTAGCACATTACGTTCCTCCACGGCAGGCAGTGCACATATTACTGTTCATTTTTGGAGTATCACCTGCGACCAGCTTTCCGAAAGAAGCGGCGACACTTTCTGCGCAACCCACCCATCATTTCGCACGACAATGAGTGAACGCATACAGCTCAAGCTGTGGTTGCTCTGTTCGGTCGATGGATTGGGAAGTACTGTACCATCCATCATACTCCCGGGACATAAATCCTTGTGACTTTGATTTGATTCCGAAGATGAAGGAACCACTTCGTGGCATTCGATTCAGAACTATTCCAGAGATTCGACAGGCAGTAGAACGCTCCATTCGCACCATCAACAGCACAGGCTCTGCTAATGGTATACTACGCCTTCCACATCGCTAGCAACGGGTTCTACACACGGCTGGTGACAACTTTGAAGGATAGTAACAGGTGCAAACATGTAAATCTTTTGTATCGGTTGTCAATAAATAGTTGCCACTATTTAAGTTCCAACCCTCGTATAAACTTACTCGACATGGTTTCACGAGAAAGAGGTCGACTTTCTTCCTAAGATTCCCATTTCAGTTCCCCGACCATCGCGTCAGAAGTTGAGTGGTCACTGTCATGGACATGAACATGTCGCATATACGTATGAGACAGCGTTATCAGCATCTGACAGTATTTCTGAGTCTCCATTTGGTCGACTGCTCGAGTCGTGGAGTATTTAGATTTGTGTGGTATTCGTGTGTCCCTGTAACCTGATATTAGACTGCATGGGAACATTAGGGCAGGCATATTTGTCGTCAAGTTTGCGGTCAGCCACGTCTGATCACCACAAGCTCTTCAACGGGAACCGACCTTTAAATTCGTCTCTTGAAGTGGCCCACGCCCTCTCGCCACACCAGCAGGAAGTGCAACTGCCGCCCCAGCGAAGCTTGGTGACGCCGTCCCGATACGAACGTATCATGTCCTCTGCTACTTAAGTGCGACCTATAATACAGAGAATGAGCGCACCGACAGCTACAGACGTCTTTCCATTTTCTCCATTAAATGTTACTACCCACCTATCACTACTGCTTTCATACGTCTAAAGGACGCCAACGCGAACTGCAAAAAGGAAAGCGCTAAAGCGGTTAGTACACTGAATCTCTCTTTCCCTCCTCTGTCTAGCAGTTGAACGCTGCATGATCCAGCTTTCGTAAGAATTTGATGAAAGTCTTGTGTAAACCGAAGAAGTCAGTATTCATGGAATATTCCCTCGGTCCTTGCAGGAACATAGACATATTAAAAACTTGAATACACAGTATTAATGGTTCGCAATAATATTTAAACTAGTAAATCATTGTGAACCGCCTTTTGGCCCCTTAAGCCGTAATCACATAACTTTATACTAAACAGACTGTCCACACAACTTCAGCGAGAATTCGTAGCTGTACAAAGGATTGTCGTACAAAGCTATGAGACATTTCATGGCTATATCGATAGAATAGTTTGCACAAGAAGAGAATAGAAGCTTTCGAAATGTGGTGCTGAAGATTATGTGAGTAGATCACATAACTAATGAGGAGGTATTGAATAGAATTGGGGAGAAGAGAAGTTTGTGGCACAACTTGACTAGAAGAAGGGATCGGTTGGTAGGACATGTTTTGAGGCATCAAGGGATCACAAATTTAGCATTGGAGGGCAGCGTGGAGGGTAAAAATCGTAGAGGGAGACCAAGAGATGAATACACTAAGCAGATTCAGAAGGATGTAGGTTGCAGTAGGTATTGGGAGATGAAGAAGCTTGCACAGGACAGAGTAGCATGGAGAGCTGCATCAAACCAGTCTCAGGACTGAAACCACAACAACAACAACAACATCAACATTGACAGAAAACACAAGCATAATGTAGTACACAAAGAGACTCTGAACAAATAAATCTTATATTACAGTTTATTCTAATATTAAATTATATGAATATATAAGGCAAATATTTGTTGTGGAAATGAGTAATGGCACAGGCTTCTATAGGATATAGACAAACTGGTGAATATGATGAACAGGCCGGGAAAACGGTGCGAGGGGGAGGGGGGAAGGGGGAGAAAGAAGTCTGTGGAACGTGATTGTCGAGCAGTTATAACAAGCTTATTATCTAATGACGAGAGAAATAATAACTAGTTACTGCTACTTTAGTAAAGGTAATAATGCAACTGTGTTTGGTCATTAGGACCAGGTCACGATTCTTCGCTATATGTTTATTAATGGCCACTTTCAACTGTTGCCAAAACTTAAAGAATACCTTCTAGGACCTTTGATAGTAATGAAACGGTGCAAGCACAGGTGAAGTTGTGGCTCTAAAGTCAAACATTCTACAGTGATGGTATCAACAAACTGGTCTCTCGTTGGCAGAAATGTGTTCTCACTAGGGTGACTGTGTTGAGAAATAAACATGTAGATAAGTTTGCTTTATTTAAAAAGCTTAAGAGAGTTTGCAGGTAGAAAATTCGGAGGCCTTACTTTTCAGTACGCCTTTGTACATGATCCATTGCTTCATTTTGACTTCTCGTAGTGATCTGCGCGTGTGTCATGCTGTTACTGAATAAGCATTCAGTTTTAATTATGTACTCATAATAGCAAAGGATTATCCGCCAGTGACTATTGCTTTGGGTGCCTGTTGCAGTGTTGATATTCACTTAGTAAGCATAATTCATTATGGATTTATCGCATTAGCATGCCAGGTAATTTACACCAGAGAGCTTACCCATCCATCAAGCTGCAGCTAAACACGCAGAAAGCTGTTTCCAGCAAAATGTCGCCGTGGTTGCCTGGCTGGAAGGGACAGCGTCGTAATCCGCACTGCTCGTGCAACTTGTTAGCCGGCCGTTTAGTTAATAGGCTAATTTTCTCTCCTCCGCCGGCTGACCGCCGCCTATCCTGTTTGGGCGAGAATATTCACATCTGGTTTGAGGACTGACTCGCCCACTGCCATTACGAAATGCCAGCGCGCTCCACTTTCTGAAGTCTGGGAACCTCCACGGAATAGAAGCTGCCAGATTCCGGTACCTCAACTCGCAATATTCTCTTTCGTAAATCGTCCATCAGATTATTTCAGTCGTCGACCTTTTATAAGCAAAATTAAGAGCCGGCAGTGCTATTACATTAAGAACAATGGGCTCAAGCAACGATGCAACAGAAGCCAGGGAGAAATTACTTTTAAGACTCAATACAAGTCAGTCAGTCTTTTACAAAAGAGATGAAATACTTGTTGCACATCTCGGTAATATGAGAGGAACAGTGTTTCTATTACGGAAACATTGATTAGTGGGCAGAAAAACAATTTAAAACTGTCTAGGACAGTTTTGTGAGTGATTGCTCATTGTGGGAGTTGCGAGAAAGCCGTGCGTTTGCGTTTTCTTATACTGAGCTGCCTGTGGAGATGCGCGTGAAGATGGCATCTGAGGAAGCAATCATATTTATGTTGATCAGTGGTACGTGTGTTATTTAACATATGTTAGAGACCGGATTGCTCCCAGCCCTCAGAACATATGGGCAATGTCCACTGAGGTGAGAAAAATCATGGGATACCTTCCAATACCGCGTGGGACGTCCTTTTTCTCAGCGTATTGCAGCAACTCGACGTGGCATGACCCACCAAGTCGTTGGAAGACCCCGCAGAAATACTGAGCCATGCCGCTTCTATAGCCGTCCATAAATGTGAAAGTATCGCCGATGCAGCATTTTGTGCCCGAACTGACCTCTCAATTATGTCCCATAACTGTTCGATGGGATGCATGTCGGGTGATCTGGATAGCCAAATCATTCGCTCTAACTGTCCAGAATGTTCTTCAAACCAATCGCAAACAATAGTGGCTTGGTGACATTGCGCATTCTTATCCATAAAAATTCCATCGTTGTTTTGGAACGTGACGTCCATGAATGGCTGCAAATGGCCAGTTCAGTTAGACCAGAGGAGACAGTAAATTCCATGTAAACACAGTCCACATCATGATGGAGCCAACAACAGCTTGCACAGTCCCCTGTTGACAACCTGGGTCCGTGGATTCATGGAGTCTGCGCCATACTCGAATACTATCATCAGCTCTTACGAGCTGAAATCGGGACTCCATGTGACTAGGCAACGGTTTTCCAACCGATATGGTCACGAGCCCAGGAGAGCCACAACAGCCGGTGTCGTGCTGTTAGCAAAGGTACTCGCGTCGTTAGTCTGCTTCGCGTCGTTGGTCTGCTGCCACAGTCCGTTAACGCCAAATTTCACCGCACTTTCCTAACGGATACATTCGTCGTACGTCCCACATTAATTTCTGCAGTTATTTCCCGCAGTGTTGCTTGTCTGTTAGCACTGACAATTCTACGCTAACGTCGTTGCTCTCGGTCGTTAAGCGAAGGCTGTCGGTCACAGCATTGTCCGTGGTGAGAGTAATGCCTGAAATTTGGTATGCTCGGCACATTCCCTTCGCGCGGCCATAATAACGTCGGAACCTTTCCACAAGTATCGCCTGAGTATAAATGGCAGCTGCACCAATGCACTACCCTTTTATATCTTGTGTATGTGATACTACCGTCATCTGTATACGCGCATGTCGCGGTTCGATCTCACGGATTCTGTGTACGTTTGTTGGGTGCACGCCATATGAATCTGAAAAATCCCGAACGGGCTGACAAGGAGAATTTACTGCTTGCATTTCTCTTCCAATTTAGTATGGAAACTCTACCCAGGGAGACTGTCGACAGCTAACCTCAGAGTGTGGGTATTAACGCTGTCAGGCTCCGGAGAACATCGTTTAATTTTCTGTTTGGGTTTCGTAGATGTAAACGAGCAGTCAATAAACATCCACACTGTTGTTTTCGTTAGCCACGGTTGGTTGCACTGCTGTCTGAATGTTTTAGGCAACAAAACACGGCTCCCGTGTCTGAACTTCGTCCCTCAGTTCGTTGCTGCTGATGCTGATGCAGTAGCACATAAGGCCGCGCTGTTCGCATTTCGAGTTGTTGAAACTCGTCGCTCCGTTCTCCGGATTTGCAGCCGGATGTCCGAGGCAAATTCATGCAGTGATTTGTTGTGAAAAAGTGTACACTTAGATTTTTTAGGGGAGTGGGGGGGGGGGGGGGGAGGACGAGAATAACGTCAACTGCGGAAGACCAAGAGAGAGAGGATTCTCCCAGCAAGTGAGTTACTGACGACGATGCTAGCAAATTCCGGCTATGGTACTAGCAAATTCCGGCTATGGTACTGAAAAACGATTATCAGTGAAGTGGTATGTGCTTACGATTCAGCACAGACTCTGACTGTGAGGGCCAGAATAATTACTAACTAGATTCATTCTGCGATTATGCATTGACGTCAGCTCTAAACGACACATGAAAATATCTACCGGACCAGTACTCGAAGCCGGATTTCCTGCTTATCGCGAGTGGTCGCCTTGACCACTTCGACTATCCGAGCACGCCTCCAGGACCGATCCAGATTTCCGTATGGCACACAGTCACAACGATTATGGGCGCACAATTCGTTATTCCCGCACAGGGAGACAAACATTACATTGTCACTTTAGCCGGTAGAGGCTAAAAGAGCTCGTAATGACACACGTACCAGATCGGGCATGGATGTGTGTGTTGTCCATAGCGTAAGTTAGTTTAAGTTAGATTAAGTAGTGTGTAGGCTTAGGGACCGATGACCTCAACAGTTTGATCCCATAAGACCTTACTACAAATTTCAAAAAAAAAAAAAAAAAATGAAAATTACAAGTGAGCTATACTTGGCAAAATGCGCGTTACAATGAGGTGACGCCCATTAAACTGACGCTTAAATCGTACCGAACGTCGATGTTTGCTGTTAGAAGGTACTTTTATGGCAGCGTGATCACTCACCCGCGAACGCATTGTTGAAACACTTCAGTAACTGGGCTCCGAGGTTCTAGAACATCCTGCTTGTGGTTGTGAGTTCACAATATTGCCTGTTCGTTAAGACATGTGCTGTGTCCTGTTGATCAACTTGTATATGACGAACCTCATTTAGTGCTGTGCAATAAATAAAAAAAATTTCTTAAGCTGTATTGCGCTAGAAAATGAGCATCAAAAATATATGACTACATTGAAAAAATAGTGCGACTGTACCGCCTCTAGCGCTATTCAAAATATAGGATCACAGTGCAAACATTTCATCTTCATAAAAACCAGTTGTCTATTACTATTCACTGGAGAGGGGCACTCTCCGATTCGTGGGCCGCAAGGCGGTGAGAATAGACACGAGCGTAAACATGATGCTCGCAGAGCAGCACATGGTGCAGCCTACCTCCGGGACACTACTGGTGTTCCCCAGAGGGCAGGAAGGCAATTAATGTGTGCTGCCGACGCGTTGATTGTGCCGGTGTCCACGATAATTACCTATCGGCTGCGCGGACAAAATGACGCCGGTCGGTGAATTCGACTGAGGGATCTCGTTGCGGGGATAGTTCGTGCGCAGGGCGATCTGGCTGCGTTTCCATACATGTCCCGCTTGCACGCTGCAAATTCGGAGAAAGATATCTGTAAATAAATACGTATATATATCGTCTATCGTAACGCATTTAAACATCTATGCAGATAGCACCTGCCCGTAGTTGAGATGGTGATTCTATAACCTGAACTCAGTTCAGTACGTTATGGAAACTTCTCTTTAGAATTTTCCAGTATATGCTAAACAAGTCAGCCAAACGATAAATCACAGTATAAGATCAGATTTTGTAGGGGGGGGGGGGACTCACAGTTGTATGTCAATTGCCGCGTCAAGACAGTAATAATTTGTGTCGTATATCTGCATAGACACAAATACCTGTCGATCCCGTCCAAAATCCGTATCTGTAATGGATGATTTTCCAGACCAGTAAGACTCTCTATTAAGTTCTGAATCTCTCGGTGATAGATTACTTAATCTCAGAAGATTCCTATAGTATCAACGGAAGAGATCTGCGGTTGTTAGACAGAAAACCGTGACAGTGTGAGGGTGCATGAGGTAAACGGTTACACTGAATCAAACGCGTTCTTAAGTAAAATAATTTGAGAGAGAGAGTCGCAGTGCAAAACTACCGTTGGTTTCACAATGACAACTTTCTTAACTGTCTCTTTTGATCCATTGTGGACGTGGGACAGCGGCTTGTCAAATATTTAACAAAGAAATTCGCCAAAGAGCTGCGCACCTTGATAAGTTATTTTATTTTGTTTTCGCTACCAGTTTCGGAAATTCAATACGCCATCTTCAGGCATCATATGCACCTCGCAGAAATTATCGATATTGGCGTACTGGGGCCATCTGTTTCTGGATATCGTGAATTCTCAAGTGCCTCCTTCGAAGACACTTAGAGCTGTAGTCAAGTCACGACATCCAGAAACAGATGGCCCCAGTACGCCAATATCGATAATTTTTGCGAGGTGGATACGGGGCGTGAAGATAGCGTACTGAATTGCCGAAACTGATAGCGAAACCAAAATAAAATAACTTCTCAATTTGCACGGCTGTCTGGCGAATTTCTTTTTTAAATAAAGAAACTTCCTTAACTGGTTCAATATTCTTCTGCGTTTACTGTCAATTTTCAATAACATATTCTGCAATGCTTTTAGTCCAATGCTTTTCCAATGCTTTTTGTGAATTATCCTCCGCAGTATATAAAGGCGTACAGCAAATGTGAGAGGATTCAAGTCTTAAGTACTTGTCCCATTTTTATCTTCTCTTGAATTATGGGAAATGCTATATGTCTACAAAAGAGACTGCTTACGAATCACTCGTGTGACCCGTCCTAGAATATTTCTCTAGTTTGTGGGACCCGTAGGAAATAGGACTATGAGGGAATATTGAACGTATACGGAGAGCGGCAGCACGAATGTCACAGGTTTGTTTGACCTGCGGGAGAATGCTACAGAGCTATTGAAAGAACTGAACTGGCAAACTATGACGACAGACGGAAAGTATCCCGAGAAAGTGTGCTAACAAAGTTTCAACAACTGGCTTTACACGACGACTCGGGGAACATACTGCAACCCCTTACATATCGCCTCCATAGAGGTCGTGAGGACAAGATCAGATTAATTGCAGCACGCACTGAGGCATCGGAACAATCATTCTTCCCGCGTCCCGTACGTGAAATACTCTAAAAACTGGTACAGTGGGACGTAGCCTTTACCATGCACCTCACGGTGGTCTGCAGAGTACCGATGTAGATGTAGATGCAGATGTAGATATTCAAGGAGGAAAGAAAATTATAAATTCCATGAGGCCCCCTTCCAAACTGACAGATGCAAACACACACTGAATCAAAGAACACAAAGCATAGATTCTCCTGCTGTCGTCCGATCGCGGAAGTTATGAGCACCGTATTGTTGATTGCGAGTGCATCATTTAAAAATTTGCAGACCGGTGGAGGCGTGTCGATTTTCGCAACAGTCCACTAAGTTCGCCGAGCGTATTAAATTGCTTAGGGAGCGGAATGCCACGAAACTCCGTCCCTTGTTAATCGCTAACTACGGGCGTGGGAGTGTCTATTGAATTGGATGGACATTAGTTCGCAATATTAATTGGTAACATCGACGATTCCCAGCCGAGCGAAGCGAACAGCCTTCACGCAGTGTTTCACGAGCTATCTGTCCACGGCTGCATCTCTCTCGTACGGTATCTGCGGCGAACCATAAACAACGGAACTGTACGAAACAGTGCTCGTGCGAATCAAGTGGTCTCCCGTGCCGCAGCGAATTACCGGTGTGCGGAGTTCATCTAGCGCGGAACGGCCAGAACAACGGCTGGGAACATACGGTTCCGCTCCCGCCAGCTTTTATCGCGATTGCAAAACATTCCCGATAGCCATTATCTTGCCGCTCGACTGCGCGGGCCGCGTAATTGGAGCGGTGAGACGCGACGCAGTTTGATGAATAACGTTGCGTCCAGCGGCAGCTCCTAATCACCACGTAACGAGCCCATCACGATCCGCTAATGGCGCCACGTGCCTCCACCACAGCCGCTGCAAAGCTACCGCTGCCCAGCCGGGATGTACCTCAAGGCTCGTCTGTCTCGTGCTGCGAACGAGACTGACTCTCTTGTTCTCAATTATGATATTTTTAATCACATTCTAACGAAACAAAAAGCGGCGGTAGGCGGAGAGTATCAAATAGCGATGCCCGCCATGAGCTTTCTCGTGCCGTTCGGGAATGGACCGCGGACGGAACTACTGTCTGTTCGTGAAATTAAATATTTTACCGTTAGAATAACGGCATACGAACTAGCAGCGTCTCCTTCCCGCTTCATTTTACACTACTGGCCATTAAAATTGCTACACCACGAAGATAACGTGCTACAGACGCGAAATTTAACCGACAGGAAGAAGATGCTGTGATATGCAAATGATCAGCTTTGCAGAGCATTCACACAAGGTTGGCGCCGGTGGCGACACCTACAACGTGCTAACATGAGGAAAGTTTCCAACCGATTTCTCATACACAAACAGCAGTTGACCAGCGTTGCCTGGTGAGACGTTGTTGTGATGCCTCGTGTGAGGAGGAGAAATGCGTACCATCACGTTTCCGACTTTGATAAAGGTCGGATTGTCGCCTATCGCGAGTGCGGTTTATCGTATCGCGACACTGCTGCTCGCGTTGGTCGAGATCCAATGACTGTTAGCAGAATATGGAATCGGTGGGTTCAGGAGGGTGATACGGAACGCCGTGCTGGATACCAACGGCCTCGTATCACTAGCAGTCGAGATGACAGGCACCTTATCCGCATGCCTGTAACGAATCGTGCAGCCACGTCTCGATCCCTGAGCAACGGATGGGGACGTTTGCAAGACAACAACCATCTGCACGAACAGTTCGACGACGTTTGCAGCAGCATGGAATATCAGCTCGGAGACCATGGCTGCGGTTACCCTCGACACTGCATCACAGACAGGAGCGCCTGCGATGGTGTACTCAACGACGAACCTGGGTGCACGAACGGCAGAACGTCACTTTTTCGGATGAATCCAGGTTCTCTTTACATCATCATGATGGTCGCATCTGTGTTTGGCGACATCGCGCTGAACGCACATTGGAAGCGTGTATTCGTCATCGCCATACTGGCGTATCACCCGGCGTGATGGTATGGGGTGCCATTGGTTACACGTCACGGTCACCTCTTGCTCGCACTGAACAGTGGACGTTACATTTCAGATGTGTTATGACCCGCGGCTCTACCCTCCATTTTGATCGCTGCGAAACCCTACATTTCAGCAGGATAATTCACGACCGCATGTTGCAGGTCCTGTACGGGCCTTTCTGGATACAGAAAATGTTCGACTGCTGCCCTGGCCAGCACATTCTCCAGATCTCTCACCAATTGAAAACGTGTGGTCAATGGCGGCCGAGCAACTGGCTCGTCACAACACGCCAGTCACTACTCTTGATGAACTGTTGAAGCTGCATGGGCAGCTGTACCTGTACAAGCTATCCAAGCTCTGTTTGACTCAGCCGGCCGAAGTGGCCGTGCGGTTAAAGGCGCTGCAGTCTGGAAACGCAAGACCGCTACGGTCGCAGGTTCGAATCCTGCCTCGGGCATGGATGTTTGTGATGTTCTTAGGTTAGGTAGGTTTAACTAGTTCTAAGTTCTAGGGGACTAATGACCTCAGCAGTTGAGTCCCATAGTGCTCAGAGCCATTTGAACCATTTTCTTTTACTCAATGCCCAGGGGTATCAAGGCCGTTATTACGGCCAGAGGTGGTTGTGCTGGGTACTGATTTCTCAGGACCTATGCACCCAAGTTGCGTGATAATGTAGTCACATGTCAGTTCTAGTATAATATATTTGTTCAATGAATACCCGTTTATCAACTGTATTTCTTCTTGGTGTAGCAATTTTAATGGCCAGTAGTGTATGATTAAACAAATCTATCCATTAATCGTGCATCTCGGCTGTGGATCCTCCATACATCTGTATTACTGCTATCTGACCAAGCCAGAGAATGAAGCAGAACACATCTGAAAATATTTAACACTGTAAGTAGTAAATATCACATTTTGAACAAGTTACTGAGTCCCACACGCGAAGTCCAACGCAAGATAATGCATCGTTTCGCGAACGACGCTCATTACGAAAACAAAACCTGACTACACAAACAGCTTCCCGTACCTATTTTACATTAAATGTATTCGCAGTTGTGAATGTGGACAACTCTCAGGTGTAGACTGGAATGACGACAATGAAATTTGTGCCGGACCGGGACTCGAACCCGGGTTTCCCGGTTATCTGGCTATCCGTACACGACTCACGGCCAGACCTAAACTTCCATACGTCGCCCACCACCCACCTACACCCTCTACTCCTGGTTCGAGATCCGGTCTGGAACAAATTTTGTCGTCATTCCATTCTACAGCTGACGGCTGTCCGTACTCGCAACTGCGAATACATTTAATATATTTCATAACGGCTGTAAGTCGCCGCAGTGCCTGTTCCTTTCGACATGCAAGAATGTCCAAAGGAACTTTGCATCGTAATTCAGAATAGCACAGGTACTGCAATATCGTACTTTATTTTAATCTGCTTTTACTACTTGTCTCTCCTGCGATCCTTGTAAATGCAACGTTCGCACCAGCGAACTCCAGCTCAAATGATGAGTAACGGCGTGTATGTGCTTTTGTCCTATGATGTGCAACGAACACTTCAGTTCTATCCTCCAGCAACACACGCCAAATTTCTCGAAATGAAATCAGTTTCAGACTTGGATAATTAAATGAACAAGCAAGGCGTACAGCCATTTAAAACGCTTCAAAAGGGATAAGCTTTTTGATTAAATACAAGGTGCGTTCCACATTGATTTACACTTTATTTTATTCACGTCAATGTCTGTCGGTGTCGAGTACATCACTTCCACTTGGCAATACAGTTTATAGCGAGGGCTTTCCATGTTGATTTACACTTTATTTTTTTCCCCATCGCTAACGATATGCCGTTTGACTCATTACATTTGCAAGTGTGTAGTACTTTGCTCTAAACGTAGATGGCAGGACTGTCACTGCATTGTACGGCACTAGTTTCCTAAGTGCTGTTGTTACATTAACGGACAACATGGAGTGTGATCACCAAGAACAGCGCTCGACGGAGAAGCTTCTGTGGAAGGAGGGTGTAAACACAGCAGATATTCACACGCAGTTGGTGACATTATGTGGAAGGTGTGCACCGTCACGAAAAGTGGTTTCCCAACACGAAACGGTCGTCTGCATAAGAATCGCAAAACAACGCCTGCCATCGCTGAAATGGGGTTCCCGGTACTAACTACTGTGAGCCCTCATCGAACCACTTTTCTGGAGTTTGTCGCACCCACCGCAGGACAGCTGCTCGCATTTCCTGAAAGTCTGCGAAATTATGTCCGCGTAGAAGTTTCTTCGTAGCTCGGAACAGATGTAATGAGAAGGGGGGGGGGGTAGAGGTTTTTTTCCGACTGATGTGGGAACAAGCATTGTCGTGTTGGAAAAGAACTTTTCGTGACGGTGCACACTCTCCACACACTGCCACCAATCGCATGCGAGTATCCACAGTGTCGACGTCGTGCAGCGCTGTCCTTGACGATCACACTACAGCTCGTCTGCTAACGTAATGACAGCAGGTGGGAAGCTGGGCTGTACAATGCAAGGAATACCCTTCTAATGACTGTCCTGCCATCTACGTTACTGCATACTTGCAACTGTAATGATGAGTCAAATAGCGCATCGTGAGGGATGGGAAAAAAACTGTTAATCAATATGGAACGCCCTCCCAATAAACTGTATTGCCAAGTGGAAGTGATGTACTTGACACCGACAGACATTACGTACTATCAACATATTCAGTGGTTCAGAAACAGCTCGAAGACTAAGTGATAGCACAAAATAATTTATTAACTGAGAACAAATGAGAATAGTGCAGACAAACGCCGACCGCGAAACCTCAACGCCACCAGGACACATGGAGGGAATTAGGACCCATTCACCCACAGGTTGGCAAACCAGCATTGTTGCTCAGGGACTGATTACTATTCTGAAACAACCTACGCTTGGATAGAAAGAGGATCCTTTCCACGTAAGAATTCATTTTCCACAAGCTTCAAATAAGTACGTCTATAGGACAGAGCCTGATAGGAACGCTGCTTGCAAATCATGGGACACACAAAATCTCTTTTCCAAAATGTTTAGAGCAGGTATGGAAGCGTAATACGAATGCGCCACTAGTGCGGATATGGAATACAGTCCCCATGGAGTCGAGACAAAGACCATGGGATTCCAGGCAAAGCAGTTCGGTAAGAACTCTAATGTTTACCTTATGGCGCAACTATACACAGCATTTAATAACGTAAGCTATAATATAAGGAATGATTTTACAATGCCTACCATTTTCAGCCACGGCCTTTGCAGATGTCTGGTTACGGCGCGTATGAGAAATTAAAGCGCGCCCTACCGAATCTGATGTTCTTACTTTATCTTATGTCAAAATTATACACAAAACTTGACTACTTTCAATAAAATCAGGTGATCTGTTATGGGTGGTACGCTCAGAGGGTGTTCAGTAATATAGGAATATGTCGAATTCTTTCAACTGAGAGGCATACTTATTTTTTAATTGAAAGCATGGCGTTTGAGGGCACCGTGGTCACTTCTACTATAATCAAGAAAGGCGGACTCCGTCTGAGTCACTTTTTATTTTGATTGGGATAACCGGTTTGCGCCTTTGTTACAGGTTGTCTGTAGATCCATACCTAACTAAAGAAGAGAAAGGTAGTATAGTACAAAGATGAACGTAACGTGGCTTGAAAGTACACATAGAGGCAGTATACTAAGAAAAAAATACGTCATAAAACATTTTAATATATAATTACCACAAATCGAAATTAGTGAACAGGGGGAGCATTCAGAAGTTGTGCAAACTGAACTACAAGGAAAATTAAGCGAAGTAGACAACATACTGCAGCGCCTTCATACAGTAAATGCCGCTATGTGTATTTTTGTGTCACACAATCAGCTTTGTATTACCGCACCCCATTCTTTTATTTTATTAGACGTGTATCTGAATATGCTTTGTAACAAAGGTCGAAACTGGTAATCGGAATAAAAAGGAAAAGCGACACGGACGGTGTCTGGATTTCTTCAATACTCTCATTTAGGAGGCATTCAAAGAATCGTTGTCCTTGCGTTCCCTATCCTTGCCGCATTTTTGTTCCTTGCACTGCTTAGAAATGTCACGCAGGAATCTTTGCTTTTAAAGAATATGTCGTGATAACTGAAACGTTGTGCCAGGCTTCTAGAGGTAAGTAGGAAACCCTTTTAGAATCCCAATTTGGTACAAATTTTCAAATGTCACAACAAATTAATGACATTGCAAGTTTGACGCATCTGATCGGTTTGCGGTGATATCATTTCATGCCACTGCATCCTGGCAAATTTTATCCCCACGGATCTATTTATTTCATTTCAGAATCTTATCTGATGAACATCACAGAGCCGAGCACTTAAACATGAATGTTACAGTTATACGGTTCACGAAACTCATCTCTACCTTGTTTATCACGTACCGCTTTCCTATATTTAAAGAGAATTACGAGTCACTTAAAACAGTATTAATTCTCTGAAAATCTTTCACGGACTTTCCTGGTGACAGAATATCTCCTTAAATAAAAATGCTGCTAGCGAAGAATCTTCAGGCGATGGCAGCGAAGTGTTTTGTGTATAGCGTGGTCTACAGAGGTCAGAATACGTAGGCGTATATACTGTGTAGTGGAGGTTAATAATGACTTTCTCACGTCTCCAACAATACACAGAATTCGCACTGTAAAAAGCAAGCATAATTAGATCTAATCGGATATTCTGGAGGATATTCCGCAAGAATGCATCCTGTTTAGGGCCGACTGAAAAACTGAACTAAAAAAACACAGAATTCACCGTGTGGAGAGAAAATCACAATACTTCCAAAGACAATCTTCAGAGCCTAACGAGAAGTCATACACAACTTTGAGTGATATTGGTCTATAATTTTGAACATCCCTGTTGTGCACCTTCTCGAAACAAGTACATAGACCCACGTGGTGTTCTGCCATATGGAGCGCTCCGCTTTTCCGGTGACTTGAAGCAGACAATAGCTGGCAGGGAGCCCTACGCCGCTACATATTCATTGTACAAAATGCACATGAATTAGCTCTCCGGCTGTTGCAGACAGACTAGTCGCTACATTGTGAAAGGCTTTCCTCTGGAATCATGTCGGAATTCAAGCGAGGGTCGCTACCAAATACAGCACACCTTTTTTTAACAATGTTGGTTTGTTCTCCATTTTATATAGTCACAAAATAAAGAGAGCCGTCTTCCCAATTTTAAAAGATGAAATTTAATCACTTTCTACGCGTAATGCTGCAGTCTATGAATCTAACTGACGAACATGGAATTCGTTAAAAGCAATTGCTGTAGCACTTGTCAAGAGAGAATGAATTTAAAGATTCACAATAGGTCGAAAATGTGTATGAAGACAACGGCGGAAGATCTGTGGTCACACAGACTACTTGCGAATTCTGCAGATACAGGCAGGCAACACAGCCCAGCATTCGCGTTATTCCATTTATGGAAACCACGGATAATCTATACGCACGGCAGCACCTTACACCGTTTAGGGAAACCGCGGAAAATCAATATGGACTGGGGAATGGCAATGACACAATGCTAAACACTGTCCCATATTGCACGGGCTTGAGTTCCAGATTAAGAGGCTGCCCATGTATACTCTCTCAGGTAAAAGAAATGCAAGCGGTAACTTTGATGGGAAAAGTCGTGCATACATTTCTTTTTCTGCTCGTGGATGCATGCCACAAAAGGAATCGGCATTAATCGTAATGTGCATATGCTAAGCAGAAAATAAGTAAAGCGTTTTATTTCATGAATGGCTAAAGATATCGAAATGAGGTTCGCAGCAAATCGTAGGAGGCAGAAGGGCACCTAATTTTGCTGTATGGGTAATGCCGTTAACTCTTATATCAAACATGCATCGGAAGCAAGCATTTTTTGTTGTTGGTAATTTCGCACAAATTAGAGCCAAGAGGAAATAAGTTTTTTCTTAGCATCGTTGGCCTACCTTCTTGCTGCATATATGAACGCAGCGTGGCTTGAGAGCCGATACTGTCGGAATTTACACTGCAATAGCCGATCCCCGCCATCTTGCTTTTCAGGTTCGGCGCACTTCTCAGATACTTAAGAGAGAATTTTCAACGCCAACATTAACGAGTATTATGTCACTGCACTCGTCTTTTCAAGAGCTTATCGAACGCCATTAAAAAATATCATTCCATTTGGAAAAAAACATACTTCACTATCTATACTGGTACAAAGTTACGGGTTTTACCCATGAAACAGAATTATGTTTCCTTCTGACCACTATCATCTGCTGAAAACTATCATGTGCGGAACACTTTGATTCGAATTCCTCAACTGTTCGCGAACTAAAAGTGCTGCAGGTTTCTGGTGATTCGACCTGTATATACACAATAGCCTCTTCCCTCAGGCTTCGCTTGCATATGTTTTTCGCATATATATTGCGCATTTCCCCTCCTCTCTCTCTCTGTGTTCACCTGTTCCTCCCCTCATCTCTCTTTCAGTCCCGTCAGAAGCCCACTCTCTGTCCATCTCCTTCTCCCTGTTCTTGTCTATCTTCCCCTCTTTGTCGATTGCCCTCGTCCTTCCTCTCTCTCTTTCCACCCCCCCCCCTCCCCCTTGCACTCTCTCTTCCTGACCATCCACTCCCCCACCTCTCCCCTTTCTCTGCCCACCTCATCTGCCCCCTTTCTCAATATCCATCTCTGTCCCTTTTCTCACGTCAGCCATGCCCATCCGCATGTGTAGCCTTAGCAAAACAGGTCGATAAAACAGGACGATACTTTTCCAACACAGCACACATTTGACGCTGGGCAGCTTACATATACTATGTGATCAAAAGTATCCGGATACCCGGCTGAAAAAGATTTAAAAGTTCGTGGCACCCTCCATCGATAATGCTGGAATTCAATATATTTTTTTGAAATTCAATATGGTTTTGGCCCACCCTTAGCCTTGATGACAGCTTCCACTCTAGCGGGCATACATTCAATCAGGTGCTGGAAGGTTTCTTGACAGCCAATTCTTCACGGAGTGTGAACTGAAGAGAGGTATCGATATCGATCGGAGAGGCCCGGCACGAAGTCGGTGTCCCAAACAATCCCAAAGGTGTTCTGTAGGGTTCAGGTCAGGAGTGTCTGCAGGCCAGTCTATTACTTGTGACCACTCTGCCACAGGCCGTGCATTATGAACAGGTGCTCGATCGTGTTGAAAGATGCAATCGGCATCCCAGAATTGCTCTTCAACAGTGGGAACCAAGAAGGTGCTTAAAACATCAATGTAGGCCTGTGCTGTGATAGTGCCACGCAAAACAACAAGGGGTGCAAGCCCCTCCATGAAAAACACGACCACACCATAACACCATCGCCTCCGAATTTTACTGTTGGACTACACACGCTGGCAGATGACGTTCACTGGGCATTCGCCATACCCACAACCTGCCATTGGATCGCCATATTGTGTAACGTGATTCGTCACTGCACACAACGTGTTCCCACTGCTCAGTTGTCCAATGTTTACGCTCCTTACACAAAGCGAGGCGTAGTTTGGCATTTACCGGCGTGATATGTGGCTTATGAGCAACCGCTCGACCATTAAATCCAAGTTTTCTCACCTCCCGCCTAACTGTCATAGTATTTTCAGTGGATCCTGATGCAGTGTGGAATTTCTGTGTGATGGTTCTGGATAGATGTCTGCCTATTACGCATTACGACCCTTTTCAACTGTCGGCAGTTTGTCAATCAACAGACGACGTTGGCATGTTCGCTTTTGTGCTGTACGTGTCCCTTCACGTTTCCACTTCACTATCACATCGGAAACAGTGGACCTAGGGATATTTAGGAGTGTGGGAATCTCGCGTACAGACATATGACACGAGTGACACCCAATCACCTGACCACATTCAAAGACCGTGAGTTCTGTGGAGCGCCCCATTTTGCTCTCTCACAATGTCTAACGACTACTGAGGTCGGTGATACGGAGTACCTGGCAGTAGATGGCAGCACAATGCATCTAATATGAAAAACGTATGTTTTGGGGGGGTGTCCGGATACTTTTGATCACGCAAAAATGGGTAAATTCGATACAGTTCTTCACTGTCGCCTGATAAACAAAGTAATAGCCTACGGAATATCAGACCAGCTGTGTGGCTGGATTGAAGAGTTTTTAGCAAACAGAACACAGGATGTTGTTCTTAATGGAGAGACGTCTACAGACGTTAAAGTAACCTCTGGCGTGCCACAGGGAAGTGTTATGCGACCATTGCTTTTCACAATATATATAAATGACCTAGTAGATAGTGGTTGCATGCGGGTTTTCGCGGATGATGCTGTAGTATACAGAGAAGTTGCAGCATTAGAAAATTGCAGCGAAATGCAGGAAGATCTGCAGCGGATAGGCATTTGGTGCAAGGAGTGGCTACTGACCCTTAACATAGACAAATGTAATGTATTGCGAATACATAGAAAGAAGGATCCTTTATTGTATGATTATGCGATAGCAGAACAAACACTGGTAGCAGTCACTTCTGTAAAATATCTGGGAGTATGCGTGCAGAACGATTTGAAATGGAATGATCATATAAAATTAATTGTTGGTAAGGCGGGTACCAGGTTGAGATTCACTGGGAGAATCCTTAGAAAATTTAGTCCATCAACAAAGGAGGTGGCTTACAAAACACTCGTTCGACCTATACTTGAGTATTGCTCATCAATGTGGGATCCGTACCAGGTCGGGTTGACGGAGGAGGTAGAGAAGATCCGAAGAAGAGCGGCGCGTTTCGTCACAGGGTTATTAGGTAAGTGTGATAGCGTTACGGAGATGTTTAGCAAACTCAAGCGGCAAACTCTGCAGGAGAGGCGCTCTGCATCGCGGTGTAGCTTGCTGTCCAGGTTTCGAGAGGGTGCGTTTCTGAATGAGGTACCGAATATATTGCTTCCCCCTACTTATACCTCCCGAGGAGATCAAGAATGTAAAATTAGAGAGATTCGAGCGCGCACGTAGGCTTTCAGACAGTCGTTCTTCCCGCGAACCATACGCGACTGGAACAGGAAAGGGAGGTAATGACAGTGGCACGTAAAGTGCCCTCCGCCACACACCGTTGGGTGGCTTGCGGAGTATAAATGTAGATGTAGATAGTGTACCAGGGGCTGGAAAACAATTGCTGCCCCTGACGAGTAGGGCACCCTGCAAAACAGGTTTATTAATCTGGCCTATACTGCTTCCACACAACACTCCTGTCGTACACGGCAGCCTATATGCCAGAGGCTGAAAAAAAAAAAACATTTTCCCAGTATCTTTGCTTCTATTGGGTCTAGAACTCCCCACAGTGCTCATCCGTGAGTGCCCATCCCTGAGGCTTGCTATTTCTATGCCAAATTTGGTTGAAATCGATCCGGGGTTTGGCAGGAGATCACAGGCATACACACATACATATACTCCGCTTTATGTATATAACAAATACACTGCTATTTTTCTGCACACTATTTGTTAAATTATTTTGTAAGCATCAAAGATTTGCAACAAAAGTTAACCCTTAAAAAGATGTCGTGAATTTCCTTTGAATTAGCCCCCATATATTTGTTTGATGCGAAACAGCAGTAGACCAAATTCTATATCATTACTTTAGGTACTGCGGCAGCTCATATTCCAGTTTACCCAGCGGCAACTCATTTTTAGCATGTCGAAATGACATTTGTTCTCATGTGCTGCACGCTCTTCTGCTGGACGTCAGTTCCCGCGGAGCGGGCTGATCCGCGCGCTTAGTTTAAGGCCGTGGCCGCCACAGGCGGAGCAATGAATATTTATCTTCGCGATCAGTGCGGCAGCGAAAGTGGCGGGGCGGCCGTGGCTGCAGCGGCAGCGGCGCGAATTTGCTTTCTAGGGGCGCGTCACACATGTAAATGTGTAGCAGCCGTCGTAAGGCGAGCCCGGCCCGGTTCGGTTCCAGTTTTACTTTCGGCCGCCAGCCGGAGAAAGCGACCGTTCCAGAACGCGAACTCGCCGTCTTTTATGCCGCGTCAGCAGGTCGTGTTGCGCGCCGACCACGTGTCGGATACTGTTGCAGCCCGGCAATCCTAGACACGCGCCCCTGCTGTCACGCTTTCATCGCGCACCCGCGCCGGGACACTGACTCCCGTCTCAGTTCGGATTTTAGCAAACGTTTTTTGTTTGTTAATGACCCCGCCCTTTTCATTCACAACATGTTGCTCTCCCCTATTTACAAATCCATTGTCAAGGATTAATATTTACCTTTTATAAACGTAACACTTGTTGCAGTTTATACCCAACATTACGTGAACGATATAATTTTTACTTTGACGCGAAAAAACTCTCGGATTAGTAACCAAAGAAAGAGTTTCTGGAACGTAAACTGTCAAATAACAACGCGTATCCTTGATTGCTATACTTTCTGGATCGGTTACTGACAGGTTCTCGATCTGGCTACTGCTCTTTAATCCCCTGAGTCCCAATAATAAAAAAAAAAGAACTTTGATATTAAAATTTTCACTAAACTGACCATTGTCATAGTAAGCAAAGAATACAAGAAGAAATTGGCAAAACGTAAAGACTCAATAATTTACTGTGGTATATAATTTTAAAATTTTTCACAAAATTAACCTTTATTATCATAGTGAGTAACGCATAAAGGAAGAAAGTTGCAAAACGTAAACAGTTAGCTGTTTCAAGGTTGTGATTTCAGTTTGGAACCACTGGGACACTGTTTTAACCACCCATTATTTTATGAACTGTCTTGCAATATCATCGGTGGTTTCATGTGAAAAGCTCTGGTGTTTCAAAAAATTAATAAAAGAATATTTATTTATTTCATCTGATTTGATTAGGGCAGTCAGGTCCTCTCTTAATCGCTCCAGGTTTTCCACATACAGTACATTTTTTGCATCACAGTTACTAAGGAATAACAGTTTTTATACGAAAAACAATATTATAATGATTTTAGAGTCAGTAGAGACAGTGTGAGTAGCGTGAACTAAGAGCTAATAAAGTTAATACTGGCAGAAGTTTCACTAATATTTTTGCTGCTCTGCTGCTGTCATTGATAATAATAATAATGACAATAATAACGATAATGATAGTGGGAGATATAAAAAGAATTTATAAATATACAAAATATATGTTCGGAGATTTAAGGACACTGCACCAGCTACTGGGAAACGAGGAAGATCTGATCGGAAAGAAGGCTAGAGAGTGGTAACGAGTGCTTGCAGGAGCTACGGTAATCATGCCCGCCCGGCTAGCCTCGCGGTCTAACGCGCTGCTTCCCGAGCGGGAAGGCGTGCCGGCGGATTAGTGTCGAGGTCCGATGTGCCGGCCAGCATGCGGATGGTTTTTATGGCGGTTTTCCGTCTGCCTCGGTGAATGCAGGCTGGTTCCCCTTATTCCGCCTCAGTTACACTGTGTCGACGATTGCTGCATAAACACTGTCTCCACGTACGCGTACACCATAATTACTCCAGCACGCAAACACTCGTCTGGTATGAGACATTCCCGGGGTGGAGGGGGGGGGGGGGGTTCCACTGGGGAACGAACCGCACAATAACCCTGTGTTCGGTGTGGAGCGGCGGTGGGGTGGGTGGACTGCTGTGGCCTGTTGTGGGGTTGTGAACCACTGAGAGCTAAGGCGGGATGAAGCCTCTCAGTCGTTTCTAGGTCCCCGGTTCAATACACAGATACACACACGGTAATCGTTATTGTTGTTTCACTAGATATGTCATTAACTACCACCTGAAGCTGGAGGTGTTACTGAGTTCTCTTAACACAATGCGGTAGGTTATTCAGAGCTGGGTTCTTACAACTGGGAAGACTAGGAGAAAGTGGCTGAATAATGGAATTGGTTCAAATGGCTCTGAGCACTATGGGACTTAACTTCTGAGGTCATCAGTCCCCTAGAACTTAGAACTACTTAAACCTAACTAACCTAAGGACATCACACACATCCATGCCCGAGGCAGGATTCGAACCTGCGACCGTAGTCGTCGCGCGGTTCCAGACTGTAGCGCCTAGAACCGCTCGGACACCCGGCCGGCAAGGAATTGCACAGAAAGGGTTTTGTTCTGATGGGAACGGTGGGTGTATCAGCGACGTTGCTGAGACAAAAGCGCAAACATCGAGTAGATAGATGAGGGACATTGTACGTTGATAAGACAGTAGGGAGAAGAGAAACGGTATGGAAATCTCTGCGCTGCCAGGATAGTTGTGCGTATGTTAGTGAAATATGATCAAAGGATCGAATGTCACAGATACTTCGAACACAGGCAATGATAACCAGTTCCAGGTGCCTTGAGCTTTCCTGAGAAAGACCTTGAAGATTAACATCGCTGTAATCAATAATTGGAAGTATAAGTATTACTAAAATGATGGTTTCAGACAGACACCACTAGTACTGAAGGGTTTAATAAGTCAATGCACTGTCGGAGGTCGCTACATAAAGCAGAACGCATCAGGAAATTCTAATTGCGATTAATGAATTACGTGTTTCACGCAAGACCGTTTTAAGGCTGGACTCGTATGTTGAGGAGTACTTCCACATGATTATTCCTGTTTTTTTTTTTTTTTGCTCCCCTCCCCTCCCTCCACCGTTCATCTAAATCACTTCAGATGAATGCCGGGAGAGCTTCTGCAGTTAGGCTGCAAACTGTTTCCTGAGCTAATGTTTTCCAGCAAAGCCTGAGTTTCTTTCCTAACGACCTCTATGTTTACTTTTGTATATCTGTACTTGGAAAGCCATCGTGCGCTGTAAGACTGAGGATACATGGCGTAGCAGCGTCATTCTTCCCCTTTCCTGTTCCATTTGCCGATGGTTAGAAGGAAGAGAGGCTGTCACTAGCCATCTGTATTCTGTTTTTACGCTAAATTCTTTAATATTACCCGCATGATCATTATGCAGCAGAGGGAGACCACGAGATGAACACACTAAACAGATTCAGAAGGATGTAGGTTGTACTAGTTATTCGCAGATGAAGAGGCTTACACAGGATAGAGGTGCATGGAGAGCTGTACCAAACCAGTATCTGGTAGACAACAACAACAACAACAACAACAAGTTGTAGAGAGCGACATCTTTATTGACTCGCATTGCAGCATGGGCCCTCGTAGTTTACGAAGTTCTCGCCGTTGCGCAGCATTTCTGTTATATTGCATTTTATTTTGTTGCGCACTTCTGTGATGTTCTCCCGTAACAAAACGCACAGCTCTTCTTTGAACCTTCTCTGATTCTTTCTTTAATCCAAGTTGCTAAAGAGAGTTCCAGGCGACGAATAATACTTAGAAATTGATCGAACGTTTACTGAAGTTCCTTTCGTAGATTCATCTACTGCTTTCAATACAAAACTGATATTGCTTTCTGTATTAATTCACCTCGCCCCACATTTTATATTTTTAAAGCACGTGGTTAATTCCGATACTTTGGATATTTACTGTCACTGAAACCATGCTCAGGAAGCTGACTTACTTTGGATATTTACTGTCATAGAAACCATGCTCAGGAAGCTGACTTCCGTGGTCTACGGACAATATCTTTCTCAACCCCTTTAAAAAAGTTGATCGTTTTTAATGATCGGAACAGTAGCAAATAACTGTTCAGCGCTGCATATAATTACTTAGAAAACGCATGAGGGCCTACACATTTATGGTTAGTAGTACCAGCAGTCCATCCGGGCTTTCTAGTAACCACAAGTGACAGTGATCAGGGCGTGCACCGTGCCCAGTGACTAGGAACATCAGTCGCAGAAAATACGGATCGTTTCGTAGCACTGCTGAAAACAAACATAAAGTCTCTCTCATCCACCGGAAAACACTTCATTCCCTCTAATCCATCCCAAATGGCAGGAGCCTCCATAAATTATGCTCCCTGCAACTGGTGAACTATTTGGTACTTTATTCCAGTAGCTGAAATCACAAACTTTATTTCAGCACCATGAGGGAATCATTGAAGGTGTTTAATATGTAAGTCATACGTGGCTATAGTTGATACAGTTGAATTTTTAAAATTACAGAGAAATCCTAGAATATTTTTAGAGTAACATCAGTGTTGCGTGAAACACAAAAGGTATATACGTCAGTGCATCGAATCAGAGGAGCTGTGGTATTGCTAATGCGATTGTTTCCATCTGAGTCTAAGTTTCATTTATGTTGAGCGGCCAAATGGTAAACGTCACATCGGCCAATACAGAGGCACAGCTTCATCGAAGCGGGATTAAAATGTATTTCCTGTTATCTGAAGAGACATCGTTCGTTGCAGTGCTCCAGAATACAGAAGGTAAAATGACGTCGTCACTGCAATCCAAAGCCGGCATGGGCAAACTTCGATGACCTGCGGACCGGATTCACGTAGTTACTTAAGCTCGCGGGCCGTATCGTCACAATGCAACAGCAACGCTCCTAACGCATAAAGTCAAAACTGTAACGAGAATGACTTTAATGTTTATGGGATAACGCAATTCATATCGAATGGCATTCCTTTCCGGGAGAGCCAGTCCTCGCGCTTTTGAGAAAACGTTCATTTTAGGTTTACTCGGACTGTCTTTCGCGTCCCGGATTGAAGCTAAACGAGGGCTTGATGCGGCCAGCGGGCCGCCGGTTGCCCACTTGTGGTCTAAAGCATAAGTGCCAACTCTTAAGTATCAATGGAATCATTCAGAAATGATTTTGTATCAGAACTGTGTGCTGTCGACTTGCGGATATCCAGCAGTATGAAAAAATTCTAGAGAACGCAGTGCGCTGCATTACTGGTACAGTCGAGATGCCTCTCAACTCCCGTTCAGAACTCTACTGTTCATTGCACCAACGAATGGAAGTAGTCATATGATAACCGTATCGTTACACCATTTGCGAGAAACATTAGCACAACACAAAAAATTATCCTTCATGTAGGTCCGAAGTGTAAGCTTACATTTCGAACTCTGTTCCGTTGCAGCTACGCTCCAATTAGCTGTCACATCTGAAACCTGTCTATTTACCTCCTGCATCCTGTATTATCGCATTGTGTCCATCCTGAAAGGGCCAAGTTCAGAGCGCGTTCGTTTGGTAACGATACGTGTACGGCGAATGATACCGCGCATCGTTATTCAACATCGCCCTGATTCCTTACATGCGGAATATTTTAGTTCGCTTAGGTATTTCTTTAACACTTACTACCATTACCTGGTTTCAGGTATCAGAAACCCGAAGAACAGTGTAACTGTAGATCCTCGTCCATCTGCAGTGAGGCAGTGCGTTGCTTACGTCGGAGGCTATTCGAAAACGTCAGTCTCCTCCAGCGGTACCGTTAAGGCCACAGCGAATCCGACGAGGACGCCAATGAGTGGCCGAGCCCAGGATCGTACCAGGCAGACCTGGAGGCCCATCTGGCACGAATCGTGCACCTCTGGCGCCGAGTGCGCCAAGGTCGGCGCCTTGAGCTTTTACACATGGTCGCTTTCGCGAGCTTCCATCTGCGCTGCCGCTCCGGCGCACGTCCGACGTCCTCGCTTGGCGATGGGTCGCGAAAGCGATGCCTCTCCAAGGAAACAGCCCCAGTCGAGCAGCACGCCGTACGTGCTGTTTGCCTGTCCAGGGGCCCCTGTTGGCTTTACGTCCAGCCGACCAAAACGTCTCCGCGCAGCCGACATCGGCAGCCACAGTGTTGTAAACTAAGTGGGCAAAATGACCTCCAAGTATTCGCTATAGTTAACAAAGCGTCATATTTTTTTCTCAGATGAATAAAGATGTAAGGCCAAAACGAAATAGTTCATAATGACTCAACTGTTTAGTCACTTTTTCTAAGGTACTTATTGTTGAGGCTTTCAGTCCGAGATTGGTTTGATGCAGCTCTCCACGGTAGTTTGTCCTGTGCAAGTATCATCTCGGCATAACTACAGCAGCACACACCCTCTTGAATCTGCTCACTGTATTCAAGCCTTGGTCTCCCTCTGAAATTTTTTACCCTCACCCTTCCCTCCATTACTAAACTGACACTTCCTTGACGCCTCAGCATGTGTCGCATCAATCGATCCGTTGTCTTAGTCAAGTTGTGCCACAAATTTCTTTTTTCCCGAATTCGCTTCAGTACCTCCTCACGCGATCTACCCCATCTAACCTTCAGCACGATCTGCAGCATCACATTTCAAAAGCTTCCATTCTCCTCGTGTCTTAACTGTTTATCGTCTACTTCCGTACAAGGCTGCCCTCCAGACATATACTTTCAGAAAATCTTCCTAATACTTACAGTTACATTCGATGTTAACAAATTCCTCTTCCTCTTCGCGGTGTCGTCACAAAATGAATACCATAAATTTACTAATTTTTTTTACAGCTTTGCAAAATACTAGTACGTTGTGAGGGTGCTACTACACAGTCTCCAACTTTTTAATTTCAATATATACATTTTTTTAATTTTATACATTGCTGTCAGTGTTTCTTCCGTGACTGTATTATTTTTCTAAAGTAAAGAACAATCGCATTCAGTCACAATCGTGATTTTACTTCAATGCACGATGATTTCGAGCCCTGGGGGGCTCATCATCAGGTGCTTTGACAGTCTACATGGATCTTTTCCCCCACATTTAGGTTAATTCTGGTCCTGCTAAGATTACATCGGTATATCACCAAGCGGGCACATTGTGAATGTAAGTCTACAAAACTAATACAAATCGAAAAATAAATTACTGTTCCCAACATTTTCTCCAAGTTGAAGCACAATTCTTAATCTTAATAACAAATAAATAAATTGAAGTGAAAATTACGTCTTAGCCACTTAACAGCAACATAATCACTTAGTATCATACAGTTTAAAGTGTGTGACATCGTCTCCACGATCTGTATTCTAACATTACGAGTGCAGTTGCCCATATGTTCTGCGAATCCACATATTGTCAAGTAAGTACTTTGTACAAGTGGGAGAAATTGCGAATATGGCCCGGGACAGATTTTCCTTTTAAAAATATCTAGAAGCATCGTTTTCCTTAGTCCCAGCGTGATTAGACATTAATTTCTGCTCAGGGCATTAGCCAATGTTACTCTAGCCTTACCAGTCAATGGTCGCGGGATATGGCAGTCAAAAAACAGAAGTATCTTAAAATTGTCTGGCTTAGTATCGAAGTGCAAGAACAGTCTTTTGTAGCTCATAGTCAACTGTAGGTTGCTAATAACACTCTCTAGGAAAATTAAATTTTACAACATTGTCCCTTCACTGGACTGATCTGTACCTAATGTTTGTTTCTCTTTGTTTCAGGTAAGCCAGGACTGATGATTATTCTACACCAAACTACAGCGATCGAATTCCTCGGATAAACGAGTATAGCCCAGCAACACCTACTGACGGTAAGCTGTTCCAGTCAAGACAGCAACACAGTGACTTAGCTAATGAATTTAATTGGATTCAGAGGTTTCAGCGTGGTGACTGCGACATTCAGGACCAGCCAAGTACAGGCAGACCCTTAACTAACTCTCACGATTAAACGAATCGCTCATTAATGACCTTGGCAAGCAGACAGTGCAGATCGTAGAGAACGGTTGTTATATTTTTCGAAGTTTCTATGGGTAATCTCCAAAATACTCTTACAGTATCATCACGTGTTTCATTTTTAACCTGAGAATATGAAGACAGACGATGGAATAAATGCATTCAGGATCTTCGCGTCGAAAGAAGCAGCGTCTTACCTGATCAGAAAACGTATTGGTGACGACATTCTTCGCAAACACGGAATGACATCAACGACGTCATGCTTCCTTATTGGACAAAATGTAGTTTGTCGTATGAACAAAGAGGTGGGAAGTACATGCAATGGATATAAAGTTGCAACACGATAACGTACAATGTCATTTGGACCCTTACAGTTCAGGAGATGGTCCATTTCGAAATGCCAGTGGCACAACAGTTACATTCGATTTTTAACTTTTTGGGCTGATAAATGCTACTGAAGGAGTTCGAGATAACAAGAAAACCATTTCGTGTGTGTAAAAGTAGAGTGATCGCCAACCTTTTGAGTTTTATAACATTCGTGTATGCCACGCGAATACAAATAGCATCAGTACAGTAAGCCAAACGATCATATTTTCAGTGACATTTTCGAAGAGTGTAAGGACCTGTGTTTCCACAGAGTTCACCATAAGCTAGTTAGCTAGTTACAGTTAAACTGAGCGTTGCTTTGTATTTTCAACGAACAAATTCAGCGCCAGTCCATTCAGGCTCAGGACAACAATAAAGCTGGTAAAGAGTACGAGGACGAGCGACTGATTATACTTGAGGGATGCGATAACCAGGTAGAGGCGGTGCCTCAGCTGCAGGCAGGGTAGGTCCGGATGTCTCGTCGCGGCCTTGGTGGTCTTCTCGCCGCAGGAGAAAGCGAGCCAGGAGTCGGCACTTCCGTGATCTTTATCATTGCTGTCAATCGAGCGAAACGCTCCACCGGCTATCACGCCAGATCAGCAGCTGGAACCCTGTTGTTGACAACGAGTCAGTCACCTTCAGATGTTTGGACCTGTAAGACACTTGTGCCACCTCCGGTCCTGCTGTCGTCACTGGTTCAACACGAACCACATTAATGGTCAGCGGTATTACCGTGCAAGTACATGTGGCACAGCCGTTTTTCGTAAGGCAGTACGAAAAGTAACTGGTGATTCTTAAACCTCAGAATATTTTCACATTGGTGGGTAATGCTACACAGATAATTACTACAACAGGCATTACTTTTATTGCAAAAATACCGAATCGACAATTTCCGAATACTGTTGAATATGTAACATGCACGGCGCCAGAGGCCCATTCTTTTGCCTTCACCTTCGCTTACATGTATTCACATATGAAATTTGCTATCAATAGTCGATCTGAGTTTGTGGGTAAATACAGATATTTACAACACTACAAGGAAAAATTATCTGTAATGCTCTTTCAGGAATCTCACTTTGCCACACAAAGGGATGAAAATTACAGCTATAAAACTCTTTGACAAAATGGCATTGAAATAGACTATGTCAGATAACAGAGGTGTTTTCAAATGTAGATTAAGATTATTTCTCCTTAACAATCCCTTCTATACCATAGAGCAATTCACGAATAGAAATATTCTTTTTATACAGAAAAAATAGTAAATGGTCAGCATGTAATATTATAAACATTTTCCTCGACTTTGTGTGTGTCTTCTATCTTTGTTGCGTTGAAATTTTTCACATCATGTTTATCGTGAATATGATACATGGTTGAGGTAACTAACTAACTAGTTAAATTTCAAATATTCTTTACACACGGTGATCAGTACTGGAGCCGTCCCATTCGAAGAGAAGCGGATGACCGTACTTCCTGAAATCTATTTACTTAGAAAACAACTCGTACGCGAAGCATGATAGTTACGTCCAAACTATCTTTACCATCCCTAAAAATTTAGTTATTGTAGAATATGTATGTCAAGTCCACGGAGATACTCCACATCTCAGTGAGGTACCCCGTCTTCAGCCATGCGCTCAATAGAAAAAAATGTTTCAAAGGGAAGTTTGAGTTCCACAGATTAGGGCTTTTCCTCGTTCTATTCACGGACTGGCTGAGAGAATAACGAATACTTGTAACCCTCTGCGTGAGCTGTACTAACTTAACTTTGTCTTGACGGTCTTCGCAGGAGCGATGTCAGCGGTACCGAAAAGTACTGGCAGAGAACGAATTTATGAAATTTCGTAACTATGTTTCCCGATGGGTATTGCACGTTTTCACGTTGTGTATAATTTTCATTACATTGCGTTGTGTTGAAAGCAAGCCGTTCACCATTCACATCGCCCTTTGTTGTATATGCTCCAGGTTCACTGTTAGTTCAACCTAATATCGATCCCAAGCACTTCTGCAGTTTTCCAGAAGTGTAAATCTCTCAGAAAACCTCACTTTACCAAGTGCCTGGCAGTAAATCGAAACCTGTTATTTGTTTGTTCTATAACTGTGCTAATGTCATCGTTCACGTCCTAACCATGCGCACTTTTACTCAAAAGCATTTGCAGACACACAGACGCTAGTTGTGACCCATTAGACATGAGATTAAAGGCTGTTATTTTTTGTACGTTAATAAGCATGTAACTTAATATGTTCAAACAACTGCAAAAGGCCACACAAGCAGGGGCGTGAGCGCCGTAAGCGCGCGCCTACACACACACACACACACACACACACACACACACACACACACACACACACACACACAGTAAAAAAAGAAAAAAAACCAACAACACTAGCGAAACAACACAACCAAAGAAGACCAATGCTGCAAGTTACCGACAGTTGATATCAGTTACCAACTGGTGAGCAAGTAGTTAAAATATGTCTTTTTGATCAGGAGGGAGAGCAGGATTCCATTCAGAATTTAAGCAAAAGCTTCCGTATCTGTTTATAAGGTCAGTTGCTAATTTAATCCCAGTTGCTGCCTTAATAAAAGGGGCAATCAAAAAGTTTACGTTAGAAGGCCTACCAGCAAAATCACCGTGAGTACTGAGGCAATCATACCATCGACGCACAAGGTTGAAGATACCCATTTGCTAAAACACCGTGTTCTGCTGCGTGAAGAAGTCCGTAAGTGTCTGCTGCACATCCTCGTCCGACATGAATCCTCGACTCTTAAAGACCTTTTCTAAGGGACCGAAGACCTGAATATCGCATGGACAGTGATGAGGACTATAGGGAGGGTGCTCGAATGGCTTCCATTTTAGTTAGCGTAACGTCTGTGTTAAGAGATTTACGATATGGGGACGTGTGATATCATAAACAGTACCTTTGGTCGCAGTTTTCCCGGATGTTTCGCCTTGGTTCAAATGGCTCTGAGCACTATGCGACTTAACTTTTGAGGTCATCAGTCGCCTAGAACTTAGAACTACTTAAACCTAACTAACCTAAGGACATCACACACATCCATGCCCGAAGCAGGATTCGAACCTGCGACCGTAACGGTCGCTCGGCTCCAGATTGTAGCGCCTAGAACCGCACGGCCACTCCGGCCGGCTGTTTCGCCTTACTTGGCCCCAGACACATTCTTCACTCTCAGATGGATGTCCACCGATGTTTGTCCTTCGCAGTCAAGAAAAGAATAACGACACGTTGGTCCTGTTATGACGCATTTGGTGATAACGTCGTCATATTTCGCATCTCCGCATTTACCGCATGCACGTCAGAGAGACACGTAAAGGATTATCTCTATAGCTGTAAGTTCACGTCTGAATCTTCGGGCTGTTGTACTCCATAACATAACCGGTTCCAAGGCGATGGTCTGCAGGTACCAAGGCAATGATCTGCAATAGCAGATTTTCTCGACTGTTGTAAGCGTGTATGTGACGCTTATGCTCTGTTCACCGGGCCTTCACGGCCCTGATGGTCAACCCATAGTATCATGTGATGCAACTGCAAGGGATACGATAGACAAACTTCTAACGCAAACCATGATTATTCTCTACAGACCCTAGACGGAGCACTAATCTTAGATGGTCGAAAAACACATCTCACACCGTGTTTTCGCACAGTACGACCAATCCTGTTAGAAATGGTACCTGCGTAAGGCAAAAATGAAAAAAACTGAACTCCGCTCGAACAGGCCATGAAGGCCCAACGGCCGCCGTGTCATTCTCAGCCCACAGGCGTCACCGGATGCGGATATGGAGGGGCATGTGGTCAGCACACCGCCCTCCCCGCCGTTTTGTCAGTTTACGAGACTGGAGCCGCTACTTCTGAATCAAGTAGCTCCTCAGGCGAGGCAAAAATGCCAAGGACTTAAGCTCTATCTCGTTATTTTCATCACTCGTTCGATTCACGGTTGTCGAAGCCGTGTTTATCGGATAAAAATTCGACGTAAGTGGCTGCGTATTCTATAAGAAGTCTGAGGTTGCAATTAATATAATTTCGTAAGTCATTAATGTATCAAGGACTTTAGCTACCACGTCCCGTTTCTTAGGATGATACTACGAACTTCTCCTCGGTTTGTCGACTACTCTATTTAAGATAATTCGCTGTGTTCTGCCTCTGAAGAAACTTTCAGTCCAGTCGCGTGTTGACTAGGTATTAGCAAAAAAATCCTATATTAATGATGGCTGTGGCGTAAGGTCCCTGATGAAATAATCCACGGATGACAGTCGGATGTCAGTGTCCAACAGCGATAATATTTTGGCTAGCGACCACGTCCTATCATCAGATGCACTGATGAACTGACCGCTTTGTGACCGGCGCAGCGGTTTTACCTGTTCGTCTACACCCTCCGATCTGCCGTTCCATCCGCCAACCTCGACCAACATCTCCTCCCCCACTCTTCCAGCCGACACATTGCCGGTTCTCGCCCAGGTACATGTGCTGGCATTAGTTCTGCCGTTCCTCCGTTTGCCCTCGAAGTCATTTCATTGTTGGGTATCTCCATACTCTTCTTAATCGTGAATTAAATGGCAGCCCATCGTTAACCAGTGAACTATTTCTTCACGAAGTACGCCGTGAGAAGCTGAGAAATCACGCAAGTCCCCTGTTCGCGTATCAGCCAATAATCCCTATCAACACGGTGAAGATTCCTCCCAGTTCAGCCTCGGTGATCTCGTAAAACTAGTCTTCAGTCATCGTGGGTCTCTGCTGGTTGACCAGAGAGGCCCAGAGTACACGACGAGGCCAGCAGGTGTGAACAGGTCTGGGAAACGTCCCGCCTCGGGCGAGCTGTCTGTTACGCGGCGCGCTGCTCCTCGCAGGCCGCTCTAAAACTTTTATTGAGACATTCGCTCGGATTCCGGCTTTACGCGTGTCGCGCGAAATAATTACCCTCCGCACTTACAACCGGCCCTATCCTCTTTATCCGTATGCTTAGTGTTAATTGGAACTAGGCGACGCCCCGCGTTTAAGTGCATCGTAATTTACTCCGATCCGAAAGGCGAGCGATCCGATTTCGCATCACTCTGAATTTGAGCGGGAAAATATTAGCCTTACGGAAGACACGGTGGCTTCCTTTTTCACTCAATCAGGAGGGTGGGTAGGGCGGAGGAACCCGCCGTGAGGGTGGGAACCAGGGGGGAGGGGGGGGGGGGGGAGCAGGGCTGCGCGCGCACGCTTTACGGCGCCGTAAAACGCGACCCGCGCTCCGCAGCTGCTGATTATGGATTTCGACCGCCAGTTTATCACCCAGTAAACCTCTTTATTGTGGTATTAAGCCGTACACCAGACGCCGAAAAACGTGTCCAATTTTAAGGGGCACTGATTTCATAACGACGTGCTCCGTTAACTACGCGTACTGCGGAAGTCGACGCCTCGGTCTTCCCGGCGGTGGCGTGTCGGCGGCAGCGGTGGCGTCACATTCCGAACGTAGCCTCGTGTCTGCCTTTACAAGCGCCCCGTCATTCGCGGGTGAGTAGGTACACTCAAGTACACCTACAGCGCAGTCACTCACTTTGCACTGCCCCACGCACGCAAGACACACATGCGTGTGCTACATTTATGCTTCTTTTTGTTATACTTTTTGTTGAGTTGAGTTTCGCGTGGAAATCCACCGTTTCAGATCCTCTGTTAAGTCTTTTTTCATAGCTTGGAGTTTGGATGCTTTTGCTCCAACATCAAGTCCTTAGCGTTGTCTAGAACTTCGTGCACAGTGTCAAGGAGAGGTGGGATACAGAGTGGTGTGGCAGCTGTCATCGTAGGAAAGCTGGACAGGAGCAAAAATGATTAGCGAACAAGCACAGCAAAAAGGAGATTTACTTAAGTGTACGAAGACTCATAGCAAATAATGTAGCAAGAAATAAGAGTTCAGCTCTCAGTGTCAACAAAGAAGAGACTCTATGTCCTAAGGCAAAAACGATGGTGTCACAGGGAAGAGACTCCAAGTGCGAGTCAATTGAGTGGCTACCGCCGGCCGTCTTGTTTTGCAGCGGCAAACGGCGCTCGTGGAACGGAGCCACTGGAGGCGTGGCTCAGCTGGTGTGCTCCATTGGGTCCGCCGAATCCCGTATGACCACTATTGGCATCTCACGGAAACTTGCTGTTCCGTTAAAGACGCCTGTCGCGTGATGTCGATATCTGATACCAGACTTGGGGATCTGCCTGAAAACAACTGAAAGTTCCACAACAGCCTGCTCTGTCTCCACCATAGCATATTTTTTTAAAATCCTTTTTTGCCAAAATGTCTGATATTAACATACACGCATCCGGTCACGAAAATTGGCAAAGGCCGTGAGCGCGGTGTACTGACCACTTCTTCCTCCATATGCCTATTCAGTGACACCTCTGAGCTGAGGTGAGGATGACACGGCGGTCGGTCGGTACCTTTGGGCCTTCCGAAGCCTGTCCAGACGGACTTTCGTATTTAATATACACCTTAAAGCGACGACATTTGGTAGTGGTAAATATATTTTTGAGACACATATTTCTTGTTAATGAGACAACAACATAGCCTTTATAATAACACACATACTTAATATGTAACTCTTTCTTGATACGTAACTCGAAAGCGAAAAAATTCCTGCTCGATTTTTAATAAGTGTTTTTACTTCTAAGTTACCGTTTTGCTTATTCTTCTTCTTCTTCTTCTTCTCCTTGTAACGTGTTACTCTTTTTAGTTAACGTGTCATATTCTAGTCGCGTGGTTTAAGTCTGCCAAAATGCGACGAGAGTTTCTGAGAATCCATTAGAAATTCGGCTTCAGTAATTTAACAGTAATAGTAACAAGAAGCAGTCTCTCCAACAAGAGAAAAGAGTCCATTCCCGATATTAGGCCGACATGTTAAGGAGTACCACCTCTGCACCTCGCTATGGCAATGTTTACTCCATGTGCTGTATGTGCCGGCCGAAGTGGCCGTGCGGTTAAAGGCGCTGCAGTCTGGAACCGCAACACCGCTACGGTCGCAGGTTCGAATCCTGCCTCGGGCATGGATGTTTGTGATGTCCTTAGGTTAGTTAGGTTTAACTAGTTCTAAGTTCTAGGGGACTAATGACCTCAGCAGTTGAGTCCCATAGTGCTCAGAGCCATTTGAACCATTTTTTTGCTGTATGTGTTAGAGGCAGTTTAGTAATTTGAAAGCATTAACAGTGGAACACAAAAACTGCTGCAGAAATTACCATTTACAGGAAGGAAAGTGTTGTTCCTTAGTCTGTTCTGTGTGAAGAATAGAGAGCTCACAAGCTGTACAGACCAATGAGACACTCTTAAATTAGAACAATAAAAATAATACTAATAACGCATACACGTTATATAAAATGGATGTATTTATGTGTACATGTATGTTTGTGTGTGCATGTTCCGCATCTCCTCGCAAGCCACTGCATCGATTTCAGCCAGACTTGGAGCACATATTCTTTGCTGTCAGGCAACAGTCGCTGTGGGGGTAAGAACCACCTACCTGTCATAGTTCAGGAGATATGATGCCGTAAACAGTGAGATCGTGAAAAACTGCCGCATCATGAATGACGTTGAAATTTATTACTACTGTGCTACTGGCCCTATTCGCGATAAATTTCGCAGATAGTGTCCACATATGACGCTAACAGCACCTACTCAGTTATATCATGGTACCACACATACTTCAGGATATACGACGTCATAAACAATGAGACACGTGAAAACTTCTTCATTGTACATGACGCTTAAATTTATTACTTCTTTAATATTAAATCTATTCACAACATATTTTGCAGAAAGCGTCCACGTATTCCCCTGAATATCCCTACAAAATTATATCACTGTATGACGCGTAGGCCGGCCGGTGTGGCCGAGCGGTTCTAGGCACTTCAGTCTGGAACCGCGCGACCGCTACGGTCGCAGGTTCGAATCCTGCTTTGGGCATGGATGTGTGTGATGTTCTTAGGTTAGTTAGGTTTAAGTAGTTCTAAGTTCTAGGGGACTGATGACCTTCAGATGTTAAGCCCCATAGTGCTCAGAGCAATTTGAACCATTTTTGAACCATGACGCGTAAATCAGGCGATATGACATCATAAACTCTGAGATGCGTGGAAAATGCCGCATCATGCGTGAAGCTTAAATACATTTACTGTTTGCTACTGAGACATTCCTGCAGTCGGGTCAACTTCAGGAAATCCCTGACACCTAGCAGTGCCTTTGACATCTTTCAACTGCGAAGCGGAAACGTCTGTAGGCGGAAACAACAGCGATCTATAGAGCTATGAAGAGGCGTTGCCGGTTTTCGTAGAGACATTTACAAAATCGCGTTGTAGAAAAGCGAAGCAGTTGCGCCCGGAGTACTGAAACTGTCAGAGGCATCATCTTACACGGAGCCTACTGCAGGAGTACAATTACGAAATCGGAAAAATGAGTAGTCGGGCAATGTCAGCTAGTAATAACAATGCCAGCTAATAATAATAATAATAATATAAATAATACGCTTTTCCGCCATACCGTGCGTATAGTTATGGTTGGGTTTGGCTCCATATGCGGAGCTAAACAAAGATCAGTGAACTGTTTGGAACAATACCGTGTTTTGAAGATGGCACACACTCATCATCAGGTGAAGAAGGAAACTCCAACAATGGCTACGACGGAGCCACAAGAACTGCAGTACAAAAATTAGCACGCACACACACACACTGTGCGCGCGCAGGAACAGAGAGTTCTCTAACGCTCTGACGGGGGTGGGAGGCGGTTTAAGCTAACTGGGTCCATCGCGACGGCCTTTGAAAATCGAAAGGCATCTGAGGTGCAACAGCCGGTGGAAGCGAGTGGGAAGTAAATGAAGCGACGCGGCCGGAGTATCGCTACGCGGGCCACGTGCCAACGGGCGCTGCCTTGTGGCTGGTGCTCGGCGCCTGCTCGCAGCTGGCGGGACTGTGTTTCTCTGTAGGCACAAGTCACCGCGCTGGCTGGCTCCACGCCTGCACGCCGCGCGTTCTGCTCCGTGTGACTGCTAACAAGCGCGACAGATCCAGAGTGCGCCCGCAATCACACGGTCTCCTGGAACTCCTTGCTCGAGTATTCATTTTGCCAGTTTTCTATTAGAAACGAAAACAAAAAACGAACTGCGTTTGTAGTCTAATATCAAAAAAATTTCATTCCCAAACTCTTGGGAAATTATGAAACAGTTTTACAAATAAATACGCACAATGTACAAACGTATACGTACAGCTCTTTCACGAGTCTACAACGCGATTTTCTAAACGTCTCTATAGCAACCGGTAACACCTCTTCGTAGCTCTATTGATCGCTATCGTTTTCGCCTACAGCCATTTGCGCTTCACAGTTTAAAACTGTCAAAAGCGCTGCCAGATATGAATGGTTTCCTTAAGCTGACTCGACTGTAGGACTGTCTTAGTAGTAAAGAATAAATGTATTAAAATTTAAAGCATGATGCGATATTTCTTCACGATTCCCGGTGCTTATATCGTCATATCTCTTGAACTATGTGCCGTACAATGATGTATCTGTGTAAGTACAAGGTGAACAACTTTGCTTCCGCCGTTTGCCGATAGGCAGCGACGGCGGTAAGTAGCGGTCTAAAGAAAGAGATCGCAAACGTCAGGCAGTTAGCTTGGACCTCTGTCAACATAACCTCATTCAACCATTAGTCTATTTGTGTCTGCATCATAAAGTTGTTCCTGATTGAAAATGTCAGTTCACGAGCCTAATTCTCGTCATTTCCGGGAGGTGTTTTTTTTCAATATAAAGAAAAACGCGGCTCTCATCGAATGTTCTCAAGTACGTATTGGTAAGGACGCTATTAGTGAAAGAACGTGTCGTGAGTGAACGCTTCAAGAACGGTGATTTTAACGTCGTAGACCGGCATAGTGGTGAAGAGAGAATGTTTTCGAAGATGCAAAATTGGAGACATTGCTGAGTGATAACTCGCGTCAAACTCAAGAAGAATTGGCACGTGTAGTGGGAGTGACACAGCAAGCCATTTCAAAACGTCTCAAGGCTATGGGCATGATTCAGAAAGAAGGTACTTGGGTCCTATGTGAGCTGAAACCAAGAGACGCTGAGCGGCGTTTGTGTGTTTGTGAACAGTTGCTTCAGAAGCAAAAACGGAAGGGATTTCCGCATCGCATTGTGCCCGGGGACGAAAAATGGGTTCATTACGATAACGTTAAATGCAAAAAATCATGGGGATATCCCGGCCATGCTTCCACGTCAACGGCCAAACCAAATATTCACGACTCCAAGATCAGGCTTTGCATTTGGTGGGACCAGCTCGGCGTCGTGTACTATGAGGTGTTAAAACCAAGTGAAACACTCACAGGTGCTCGTTATCGAACGCGGTTAATGCGTCTGAGCAGAGCATTAAAAGATAAACGGCCGCAATACAGCGAGAGGCACGATAAAATGATTTTGCAGCACGGCAACGCTCGACCCCACGTTGCAAAACAGGTCAAAACGCAAATGCTAACGTTAAAATGGGAAGTCCTACCCCACCCGCCGTATTCTCCAGACTTTGCTCCCTCTGACTATCACCTGTTTAGATCAATGGCGCTTGGCCTGGCTGACCAACACTTCCGATCTCATGAAGAAGTCACAAATTGGATCGATTCGTGGATCGTTTCGAAAGATGAACAATTTTTTCGACACGGGATTCGTACACTGCCAGAAAGATGAAGGAAAGTAGTGGCCAGCGATGGAAAATGCTTTGAATGATACATGTGTAACCAATTTGTTTCATTAAAGCCTCAAGTGTTGAAAAAACGTCGGAACCAAACTTGTACATCTTGTACATTCAGCGGCATATGTGAATATTATCTGCGAAATATGTTAGTAGCAAAGAAGTAAGAAATTTAAACGTCATGCATGATGCGGCAGTCTTTCACGCATTTCACTGTTTATGACGTCATATTTCCTAAAGTATGTCCCCTACCACAATATAATTTGGTAGGTGCATTTAGCGGCGTACGTGGCTACTGTCTGCTAATTTACCGCGAACTGAGTTAGTAGCACAGAAGCTCTAAATTTAAACACGATGAATGATGCGGCAGTTTGTCAAACATCTCATTGTCTATGATGTCATATCCCCTGAACTATGAAAGGTAGTTGATTCTTACCCCCACAGCGACTGTTCCCTGCCACTAAGGGATACGTGAGCCAAGTTTGGTTGAAACTAGTCAGTGGCTTAGGAGCAGACGTGCAACACACACACACACACACACACACACACACACACACACACACGGTTTTATAACACCAGTATAAGTCTCAGATCATTTAGAAAGCCACGAGAAAACCAAATCAGATCGATGGACACGGGAGGTAAACGCTGTTGCTACTGAACGCGAGTTCGGCATATTTTTTTAAGTACTGATTTTGCCTCATATTTATCATGGAGTCGGTACTTCCTTACAGATCTGACATTTCGCATCGAAACTAACGTAAACATTACACTGACATATAACATTATGATTAGAACGTTAGCGTAAAAACCTGCCAAATAAAAGAAGCTAATATGCTGATTTGTTTAGAAATACAATTCTTAAATACATAGAATTTTGTAATGCGGGCAGTCGCAGCCGTTGAACTTCATAATCATTGTGAGTAAATTGAACTGATTTGTTTATTGTCACAACCGGTTTCGCTGTATTAAAACAGCATCGTTGCTTGCGAACGATGGGAGCGTCTTGGTGCGCTGATGTGACGCTGTTTTCACCCGAGGATGCTGTTTTAATGCAGCAAAACCGGTTCTGACAATAAAGAAATCACCAATCACTGTTGTCTTGCAGTTCATTTTACTTTGATTCATTACGAATTTTAAATAAATTGTCTGAGAAAAATTTATCTCCCAAACTATGTCTCATGGCAGTACAATATCTATGATTGTGTACTCGGTACGATAAATGAATCAACATCCGTGTTTACTTTTCAATAATGTCACTTCTACAGTCGTAATGGGTGTCTACATTAACCAGACCAACCGATTCGGCTCATATTTAGCAGGTCACTTGCATGCAACCTAATGGTAAAGACTCTTGAGATATTTTGGGTAAATACCTCCTTGTTTTCGATAAAACCACCCCTAAATTTCATGACGCACAATAGACTAAACTTTGACAGGATCGATAGATAATTGAAAACTGAGAATTTTCCATCATCACATGTGGGAGGGGGGTCCGCAAACGCACATTTTCCTATAAAACCAGGAAAGAAACCGTTACGACTGCCGCTTATGTAGCCAGACACTAATCGCTGTTCGTCGAAAGCGCCACTGGCGTAGCGACCAAGGCATCTGGCTGGGGAGAAGGGAAACTGTGTACTGTTAACAAATGCATTCTGCATTTTTTCTTATTTGTACTTTTTTCGTACCGAAATAGGTCGGAACAGAGCAGTTATAAAGGTAAGCAAATCATTAAGGAATAATAAGGTAGGCAAATAAATTTCTCTAACTACTTGGATTAGTAAATGATTAATATTTTGAACCTTTTGTATGAAAACAATTTCGAGTAAAACAGCTGCGATTTTGTTACGAGGAACCACAGACAGTGGATTTTTCAGACGATGTTATTGTATGCGTGGTACTCATCGAAATTAATTCCCGAATAAGAAATATTTTGAAGTGTAAACCGTGTCGGTTTTCCACCGAATCTTTGGAAGGAACGATGTAGTTGCGCGAAGATTGCGTTCATTAGACGATTTTGATTCCGCGAGTATGTATGATTCGAATGTTTATAAAGGGTCTTTCATGAAGAGTGATACTTTCAAAAATTTGAGAAAAATAAAATCCACTCACCATATCAAAGGAAATTGTGCTTTATTTTTAAGCTTAGGCACTTCAGTTATGTTCTGAACAAAATAGCGTTCAAATGTTCACCACGATTCTGTACACACTGACGCACACGATGGCTCCAATAGACTAAAATCATCCTGTCCGACACAAGTGGTTTCAACTCTTAAGTGAGTACAACATTGCATGGATGCAGGCCCAAATATTTTCGCAAGATTTGCTAAGCTGATGTCTCAGGTAGCCGCAACGGTTGAGATCGTCTCGAAACATTCGGCTCTTCCTCAATACTGGCCGCTGCTGCTTCGATAATGTCCTAAATTCGCGCTTTACGTTGTGTTCTTGGTGGCTTCTGGTCTTGTAACGTGAAATCCCGCTCAAAGTTACCCAAGTACAAAAATATACTAGAAACTGCAAGAAGTATCACTCAGTGAAAGACCCTGCCAGCCATTTAGCCGCTCGAGGGGAAGTGAGGACATGTCACAGAGTAAGTGAAAGAGCCATTGTAAAGGAACCAGGATAAAATTTTTTAATTCTTTACTAATCCAAGTCGTTTGACAGATCTATTTCTTTAACTTGTTATTATTATACTTCATGAGGTCTTTTCGAATGAATCAGTCTCGCATCTGTCTTAGCCACTTCAAAACACTCAGTACGCATACCCTAGCTATTTTATGGATGTGACTGCTTCCAGTGATTGCTCTGCAGCAGGTCTGATATTCCGTACGCTCTTATTTTGTTCATTAGGTGGTAGTGCGGAGCCGGCCGCTGTGGCCGAGCGGTTCTAGGCGCTTCAGTCCGGAACCGCGCTGCTGCTACGATCGCAGGTTCGAATCCTGCCTCGGGCACGGATGTGTGTGATGTCCTTAGGTTAGTTACGTTTAAGTAGTTTTAAGTCTAGCGGACTGACGACCTCAGATGTTAATCCCCCAGTGCTTAGAGCCATTTGAACCATTTGGTAGGGCGGAAGTCAAGGAACACGGTTTCAGCGTAAATTGTTTGAACTTCTTAGGAAGTCATCGTCAAATGGTCTGAAAATGTTACACAGTAAATCGTAAAAGATACAGAATATGGTGCTTTAATGAAGTGTAATGGCAAATGGATGACATTTGCACGTGTACTGGTGACTCAAGACGGTACTGATTACTAAATGTTCATTCGCCGTAGCTTCTTCTTAGTAAAACGGGCATGTCGTCTACGAAATTGCTGACTAACTGTTCACTCCTTTCTGTATCAAAGTTCTCGAGCGAAATGGTGCAGTGGTTAAGGCAGGGGTTTTGTATTTTGGAAGGATAGGCTCCGGATCTTCACCCGGACGCCCTAACTTGGATATTGTGTTATTTTCTTAAGTCACTTGAAACAAAAGTGGGGGTGAACCTTGCAGAACCTCCTGGTGCTATTTCTACACTCTTGACCAACTCGACGTCTACTCTGTCAGTTACAAGGAACTTCTCTCTGGCCTTTCTATTTTTTCCTTTATTAGCCATTGTTACGGCAGCTGTCAGGACGTGTCACTTGTGAACAGAAGTTGTTGACGCATTGACTCAACAATACGGCGGACGTAAGTGCGATGTGTTGTGAATCAGAGATTGTTTTTAGGGTGCACTCGTCTGGCACTGCAACATAATAACCGAACAAAGATGCTAAGATTCATCGTGTAGATTGATGACTACGCCTAGATTGACGACTACGCCAGAAGTCAGATGTTTTTACGTGCAGAATATTCACTGTGCGTATCGGCACTCTGCCGGATCTGTAATCCACCGGAGTCGCCGCAGTTTGGATCCGCCGCGCACATATGTGTAAACAAACAGACGGAATGGCAGGGTGCGTGTTTAGCATGGGCCGCCGCGACACGTCTATCAACAGCGCTAATGGGTCAGCTGCTGCGGTGTGGACAAACAGCCCGTCCTCCGTGTACCCGCGGTCCGCGCCACGGGACAACAGCGCTGATCTTCCCGCCTGTTCACGGACCGCACGCGCTCTTCCTCCGCCAGTACCAAAGAAGCGACCAGCGAAGCTAGTAGTCCGTATTGTCCACTCTTCACGAAAATTTCATTTCCATTTTTAAATATAAATTTTATAAATAAAATACATGGCAATAAATTCTGTCAACTACTACGAGATAAGGTCCAATCGGTCGCGAAGGGAACCACTGTGAAAATCAAAAACGTTGTATTTGCGCACGTGGCTACACAGTCCTGTTACTTTTCTACATAGTCGTCGCTCCGACTTGGACATGTTTCGTAGCGCTGTACCAACTTTCGCAGAAGGCAGCCGTCTGTGCTTTCCGTCAATTCTCTGTGGTCTACAACACATTGTCTGTGCCAAAATGCTGTCTTCATGCCCAGCGGTTCAAATGAGCAGAGATGAAACTCAGGGTGAGCCAATTACGGGCTTTATTGTGGGTGATCAAACACTTTCCATCGAAAACGCTGCAGGAGCATCATTGTTGTTTTTTCATTGCCCTTGAAGAGTGCGGACGAGAATTGTAATGAAGAAGGAAACGCATGACAGTTATGTTATGTGGGCCCATGACATCAGGCGAAATCTCTCAGCACGCTCTCATACTTAGTGGGATGCACTATTATCTACACATCATTACGTGTTTACAGGCGCTCAAATATGAAAAGAACGACGTGACGCGATCGACGGGCATATAGAGGCACTGCCCAACACATCTGTGTAAAACTGCATAGGATTTTCACTGTGGTTTCCATTCGCTCCCAATTGGACCTTACTTTCGAATAGCTCTCGTGTATCGAGCATAGCGGCGGCTGCTTGATGTAATGCACAAACCAGGAAGTAGACAATTTTTTTTTTAAAGAAAAGGGAACATCTCTTAATACAAAGGTAACGAGACGGCGCTGTGGTACAAATCTAGAGCGATTCTAAAAGGGAATGTAAGTGGAGTTAAGTCCATTTACACTGACGAGTCAAAACATTATGACCACTTGCTTAATAAATTATTGGCCCATCTTTGGGAGGCAGTACGTCACCGATTCTGCCTGTGATGGATTTGACGGTTTGTTGGTACGTTTGTGGAGGTATATCGCACCCAGATGCTCACGCACATGTCATGTAATTTTCTTAAACAGCGGGGTCGCTGATCTGTGTACGCGGTGATAGCGCCCCAGATGGGTTCCATTGCATTCTCACGAAGCAAATTTCTTGGACAAGACATAAACGTGAGCACACTGCCATGCTCCTCAAACCACTGTAGCACGGTTATGGCTTTGAGACAAAGGCAATTATCCTGACATCGCCAGCGGGGAGGACATCAAGTATGAAGGGGTACATATGGTCCACAGCGTGTCTTCGTTTACTACCACAGGTTCCATGCGAGCGGAACAGAACGTTTCCACCGCATCATACTTCCCCCACCAGCCTGCGTCCTTGGGGCAGTGCACATTTCGAACCGCCGCTCGTGTGGATGACGGCGTTTGTGGAGACGACCATCGATCTGTTACAGCAAAAACGTAATTAATCCGACGAGGCGACACATTTCCATTGATCCATGGCCAATCTCGACGATCTCGTGGCCACTGCAATCCTAACTGACGATGTCGTTGGCCCAATATGTGAACACTTAGGGGTCGACTGCTGCGGATCCCCATGTTCACAGTGTGCTCCGAAACACTTACGCGTGCACCAGCATTCTGCTCTTTCGACGGAGAAGTCCCAGATCACCACCTATCCTGCTTTACAGAGCAGGCAAGCCTTCAGATCCCACGTCCTGTGAAGAGTCGTGGACGTCCAGCCACATAATCTCCCAGTGATGGTTTCACTGTCGTCCTACCACTTTCCATATAGATGCTCACTGTAGCAGGACGTGAACATTCGACCAGCTACGCCGTTTTCGAGATACCCGTTCACAGACTCTGGGTAATAATAATACACCATTGTCAAAGTCCCTTATGTCAAGAGATTTTCCCTTTGCGGCCCATGTCATCGCTAGAATGATTCCCCACCCGTCTTTTATCCACTTACATAATTTACTTACCGTGTCTCGCAACGCCACCAGGCTACATCCAACCTCACGGTGAACAGTGGTTATAATGCTTAGGCTTATCAGTGTACACCCATCCACAGTATACACTAGGGTCGCATTCGAGAAGACGACGACTTAAATTCGCGTGGAGCCATACAGATTTGAGATCTTCCTGGTTTCCCGGAATTATTTGAGACAAACACCAGGATAATGGTCTCTAAACGGGCAAATCCAAGCTTGTTGTCGTCTCTAATGATCGTTTCGAGCGTTATATTGCATCCTTCAATAAGGTTGTGGCTATGATCAGTTTTCTTGGCTATGGTTGGCTTTTTAAACAGATCCCTAAAGAATGCAATACAGCATAAACTCGAGTAGCTCATTCTTCTCCCAACATTGTGGTAGTTAGCGAATGAATTATGCAGCCAATGGTGTTTCACAAAGGCACCCTCACCCATTAATAACGTTAAATGACAAACTTTCCAGTATATGTGAAGAGATGCAAGAGATGAAAAGCTCATTATGTCCGCTCTGAGAACAAGCTTGTTCAATTGTGGCATAAGACATCACGGACAATCCTATAGAATTCAATTTGAATAACAGAGAGTTACCATAATAATAATTATTATAGCAGTTATTTTAAATAGTGGTAAAATTTTACAGTTTCTGTGAAAAGCCGCCGCTACCTTTTCATAAATAGTTCGCTTGACTGACCTTTCGAAATGAGCTGAGTTACGTTTATCACCACCATGATTTCGACAGTACATTGATCTCCAATATTCCATCCTGTATACCTCCACCGTAAAAAGAGGGTATTTTCACATATGGTCATATCAGTTGCTTAGATAAAAGTACTAAGCTAATAAAGACGCGCTAACGTTCAGTAGTTGTAAAGGGTGTGCTTCACCACCAGAAGGATGAGCAAATAATGTTCGAGCCGAATATTCTGTGTCGAAAGGTGACGAACGCACTCTTAAGACATGAGCATTTCTAACAGTTTCGTGCAGTCTTCCAACCCGTCACAGTTTATGATAATCGTGTCATCTTTGAATACCTAGTACATACAACACAAGGATTCAGATCTAGTTTTCGTTTCTCGTTTTTTGCCGTCCACGTAATTTTTAAGTTCATTCTGTGCCACTTTATTTCGCTGTTTTGTCAAGGTACACGTTTCAGGTCCATACAATACCGTGCTGGAGAAATGCAATCCCAGGAACATTTCTCTCGATGATATGATAGTACTTCAGAGGTATCCTTACTCCCTTCTCTTTTTCTAAAGTGTCTTCTGAAACTTATTCGATCGACATTTCAACCTGGAAATGTAATTTTACGTCCGTTAGTTGCAGTACGAGAGACCGCCTTATTCATTCTGAAGAGCATAAATATGAGCAGGGTTTTGAGAAAAACGTGCCGGATCGCAGAGAACTGGAGTGTACAGCCTTCGTCGCGAGGCTTAGGGTAAGCGGGAGAGGATAGGGAGGGGGGCTGAAATAATTCCAGAATCCGAGCGTAGTATGGCACACTGGAGAGCTTTCAAAATGCTGGAGTTTTAGGGCTAGCCCTAGTCCCGACCGTTACTCACAATCAGAGGGTTTGCCACGAGCTTTTCTGCTCTTAGTTTGCAAAATTCTGTTTCGTGTTTGTTCTGTTAGGCGGCAGCACTCAGTACAGGGTTCAATATTAGCTACAGAATGGACTGAACGAATGGGAAGGCCCTCTGACGAGAAACAAGTCAGTCATTGTGTAGCTGCAGTGGGGCCTGACTAACGGGTCTCAAATGTTCAGACTTTGTAAAGTTGCCGTGAACTTGAGAAATCGTAAGTCGATTGTAGCGGGAAGTAGCAGGTTCGGCGGAAACTGGTTGGGGAAGGTTGTCGGCGGCTCTAGCGTGGTACATTTAACTCAGGCGCCCTTGACTTCGCGGTGGCAGCTTCGGTCCAGTGGAACTTTCTTGATCGGCAGTTGAGATTTTCGAAATCCAGGCTACTGTATCCACCTCAAGCTGGCGTTACTATTTGGTCGCAACTTTGTATGAGATCAGCGAGAGGTTGGGATCTTGCTGTTTCACTGACTGCAGTCAGATCAGTACAGTCTCGCTATTGCAGCTTGTATGACGCATGACGCAGCTGGGAAGTGCTTTTGCGACCGTGTGTAGCTACAAAGAGAAGCGGATTCTCACAACAGCGCTTCTGCACCTACTATGTAAATCTTCAACAACAGTAATATCAACATTATAAGAAAATAACAATACTTAGTTTAACTAAGACGGTGAATAAAACAGTTAGGTAGTAAATAAAATGATCAATATTGACGGATATGATAGGAACGACCCTGCGAAGAAAAAAAGCTACTAAACGCCAAAATGCATACCTTAAAAGAAACGCCAAAATGCATACCTTAAAAGCTGATCATTTGTTCAGTAAAAAAAATGTGTTTCACAATGACGACAGCCGGCCGCAGTGGCCGAACGGTTCTAGGCGCTTCAGTCCGCGACCGCGCGACTGCTATGGTCGCAGGTTCGAATCCTACATCGGGCATGGGTGTGTATGATGTCCTTAGGTTAGTTAGGTTTAAGTAGTTCTAAGTTCTAGAGGGCTGATGACCACAGCAGTTAAGTCCCATAGTGCTCAGAGCCATTTGAACAATGGCGACGATAAACAAGTGCTCATAGCTCTTAAAGTATTCATTTTAGACATCATGTTTACTGGACTTTTTTTGTTTCGAATGATCGTTCCTGTCATGTCCCTAAATATTGACCCTTAATAGTAATGGGGAAGAAAATTGCAACCAGCCACACTGTTCTTGAATGATGAATTTATTTCACCGTAATTAGTTTCGAAAAACTACACACACCATCAGACTGAAATCAGGATTCATCGCACAAATGCCTCAATTTTATCACGTAATGTAAGAGAGTACACGTGACTTTGTGATTCACAAAAGCTTTTACCCTATATAATTACTTGAATAAACAATTTCCTTATTTATTAGAACACAGAAGTCTGCTTTCTCTGTGTGTGACATGTACGAAGCTGAGCGTAACATCGCCTACACACGTGTGACATGTGTCTCTTATCTTTATAACTAACGTCACGTCACTGATATTTTCGTGGTGTGGTAACTAAGGTTCTATGGGACCAAAGTGCTGAGGTCATCGGTCCCTACGAGAAATTCGCGGTGTCCTCAAACCATAATGGAGTTAAACAGCAAATATATGGGTGTGTTGTTGAATGGATAATTGTCTGACTACAAATAGTTGGGGTTGGTCGCGAGTACGATTCTTTCACCTGTGGCAATTATTTGTTGGGGTGTTTGGGTGTTGATTTTAAAGTGCAGATCCCGCTATAACAGTGGGTCATTTCAATCGTCGGAGAACGGGCTAGCTATGCAATCTCCAGTGGGCCCATGCCTGCTAAAGCACCGTGTGCTTCAAGCCAGCCTTCGGATTGTGGGCTGTTTTACGGCAAATGAAAATCTCTTTCGTGAGCATTTCAAGATTCGGTGGCGATATCCAATTCCCACTCATGGAAAAATATTGACCTGGGTAAGAAACTTCCGTGCAACTCCCAGTGCATCGAACAGAAAGTCAACCGACCCTCGGAAAATCGTCCGAACTCCCGAGAAGACCGTACTTGTGCGTAGCAGTTTACAGGCAAGCTCTCATCGTTCCTTAAGAAAACTTGGTTCCAACAGACCGCGCGACATGCCACACATGCAACAAGATCTTGCAAGCGTTTGGTAAGCGCTTAATTTCCAAGCGCCCCTGTGTCCAAAGGCCGCACCGCTCGCCTGATTTAACAGTGCCAATCTTTTACCTTTGTGTTTATTTGAAGGCGGCCAACGGCTTTGCCGCAGTGGTAACACCGGTACCCGTCAGATCACCGAAGTTAAGAGCTGTCGGTCTGGGCTAACACTTGGATGGATGACCATCCGGTCGCCGAGCACTGTTGGCAAGCGGGGTGCATTCAAACTGAGGAGGTACCTGATTGGGAAGTAGCGGCTCCGGTCTCGTTAACTGACGTATGGCTGGGAGAGCGACGTGCTGATCACATGCCCCTCCATATGGACATCCAGTGATGCCTGTGGATGAGGATGACACGGCGGCCGGTTGTTACCGTTGGGCCTTCATGGCCTGTTCGGGCGGAGTTAAGTTTGTTTATTTGAAGCCGAGAGAGTACTCCGACTGGAGGAGATGCTCGCAAGAGTTAAAATGTCGAATTCGCGATGAAATTTAGAATACCTCCTGTAGTTAAAGATGTGTTCAAAAACTGGGTGAAACGAAACTAATATTGTGTAGTCGCGAATGATCGTCATTTGTCCGATGTAGTATTTCATAAGTAAACTTGGATAAATGTTGTACCTTGTGTAAAAAGCTTAACTTTGTTCCGCGATTAGTTTTGTGTTATTCAAATTTGAAATCGTCAAAACATTGCAAAACACCCCTTAGAGGCTACGTAGCGCGCTTAAAGTGAGGGTATATAAGCACCGACATATAGGCAAGGGATTAGTGTGGCATTCGTGTCTTCGCGACGTGTGTGCGGTAAATGCGGAAATGTGAACTATGGCGACGTTATTACCAAATACTCCCAAACGTGATGTTATTATTTTCTTGGTAGCCGAAGGAGAAACACCAGTAGACATTCACTGCAAAACGAAGAATGTGCATGGGGCAGCTTGTGGAATTCGGCTCCAAGTTCCGTGCTGGTCGCAATTCGACACAAGACGCCGGTCGGTCTGTAACGCAGAAGTTACCCCAACTCAAGGGGGAGACATTCGAGGATCAGCCCTGTGGTCCTGACCTCTTCCCAAGGCATCATCACCCCTTCGGTCCCTTAGATTAGGCCTTAAAGGGTCGACGATACCTGCCAGACGAGGATGTGTAGCAGGCAGTCACGGACTTTTTGCACAGCAGGGCATAATGATTCACCAAATGGGTATCTTCAACATGGTGCGGCGGTGGGATGACTGCCGCAAAGCTGAAGGCGATTTTGCATGATTCGCATACCGATTCTGGGCTGTACGGCTTTCCCCCTTGTACATCCAGCAGTTCGCAGGAAACACAATTTCCAGAGTTTCGGTAATTAAGTTCGAACAAGCAATAGGTTTGAAAACCGAATATGCTAATGCGACACTTGCTGTGGCCAACGAATCAGATAGGATACTACTTATGCTCCTCTGCAATGGACAGCGGCACGGCAACGGGTCACAGACAGAGACAGGCCCTCTTCGTTTACGTCACGGCACGGAGCATAATCCCTTAGATTTTATCTGCACAGCGACAACAAATCAGTGTCGTGTACTATCTACAACAAACACGCAGGCTACCTTGTTAACAACTTACGCTGCGAGATTGGACTGTGTTTGGTGTTTGGATAGGTTTTTAGTAGCTGTACGACAGAGGTGGGCTTTATTCACAGCGTTCATTCTATGCATAACCGCAGCCAGCCAGAAGTTTGCGTTTTGCGTCGAACTCTCAACCCGCACTGAACTCATAACCGGTGGTTTTGTTCAAATAAAGGAAACGGCAACACCGGTCCATATAAATGTACAGTCAAGGAAATCAGTACAAAGTCAGGGTCCTAGGACAGTATTAATACAATGTTTGAAGCATGTATGTATTGAAATTATTGGGGAAGTGGTAGATACATATAAAACATTAACTCTCGTGACGGAATTACATAGCTTCTTTCGTAACACGAGTAGCAAAATAAGGAGTTTGCATTTCATGAATGGAAATTGGTATAAAAGCACTCACTGTCTAGTTGTGTTATTTCATTATTGGCTGGATACTTTGTCCAAGTCCATTCTTTCTAATTATCTCAAAAATTGTCTTTGGAATTGATTTCGGTACAGTCTGTAGTTCTTGCAGCTAAATTGTCGCCCACCTTTCTCTTATCGCTGTTTTGTCTTCCATTGCGATAAACGCGCCCCAAATGTTTTCCAGAGGGTTCAAGTGCAAGCTACGTGCAGGCTACGGCAAGACATCGGGATTTTTATCTTGAAACCAGAAATTACATCTTGCCAATAATATTAAACTCCATCCAGCCCATCTAAATTAAACGTCTTATCATTACTGAAGCGCACTTCATCCGATTATAAAGTCCACGATATATGTTTCCCAGCAAACTCCAATCTAGTCTGTTTATGTTTGGGTGTTAGAGTAGATTTCTGCAGTCATTTCTTGAATGTAAGATGTTTGTCATCTGATAAAATTTTTCGTACTCTTCTGCCATTTACTGGCAACACAAAACAGCAACAGGTTGAGAAGCATCACGGTTTGTGACCCTGGCTTTTCTTCTTTGCCTTATATTTTTCGTCCTGTCCATATAGTACGTCCAATCTAAAGATATTTTCTATCACTGTACTTGAACGGTTGAGCTCCTTGGAGAGTCTCATTCCTTGTATTCACCAATTTTTGCTTTTTCATCATATGATAGCTGTTTTGTGTATGGCATTGTCACAATCGTGTTTTATGTGCACAACATGCACACTCACTAATGGTGTCTCTCTTTAATTGTTCATGGCAAACAAATACTACACAGCTGTAAAATACTTTATTGGCCGTTGTGTTGCACGACAGAAGTCACTAAACGCTACCACGGTTTCGGGGTCTTAGCCTCTCATCAGGTGTATCTGAGATCGGATTAAACAATTAAAGATTGACATTTATAAATTGTGAAACAAATAAAACTATTGAACAATACAAACAATCCTGTCGGAAGAACATCCGCAACTGAGCATTAGAGAGGAGGTTGAAAACACCGCTTCAGTTGTAAATTTCTCTGTTTTCACACGACCGGTTTCGGACTGTTATAAGCCCATCTTCAGGTGTCGTAGCTGTCCGAGCGCCGTAGGTGTCCGAGCGCCGCGTGTACCAGGCGCGGTGTGCTGTCCATGAGCGCAGAACAGCATTTGGTAAGTGTTGGCCTCGAATGTAGGCGTTTTTGGTGGCTTGTCATATCAGGTTGTAAGCTGAATTGCGCTTTCTCGCTTTCTGTAGCGCAAGGTCGTTATTTAGTTCAGCATTGGTTTAGCGCGTGACTTCCACCTACTGTCCTACGATGGATTTATTGTTATGAAATACAGGCATTCCTGGCGGCAATTTTGGGACAAGAGGAATTTTCCCAGGCTGTAGTTGAAACTTCCTTGCAGCCACAGTTTGGAATGTTATTTGACGGTACACCTACAATAGTTTGCCTATCAGTTGTTAGGCACTGTCATGACGTCCTACTAACTTCTAGGTAGGATATTGTTCGTTTTATTTGTTTTTCAGTTTCTAAATGTCAGTCTTTAATTGTTTAAAAAATTCTTAATTACCTAATGGAGTAGGTTACAGCTGTTGATTTACTTCAGATTTCAGATACATCTGATGATGGGGCTAAGGCCCCGAAACCGTGGTAGTATATAGAGACTTATGCCGTGCAAGACTTCGGTCAATAAAGTATTTTACAACTGTGGTGGATTTGTTTACCATGAGCATTTTGCAGAACAGTTGTGGATGTCCCACAAATAAAATTGTAGTCTCTCAATTTGCACTAAAGGCACGTACTCACACGCTAAAACCAAAGAGAGTGGACTGCCTTTTAACGAGTTCCACCCGCTATCACCAGAATCATTGATGTCTTGTTATATACTGTATTACTGACATCAGACGCACGCAGTCCCGCTCGGCAATCTGCCGCAGTGTCGGGTGCCACCCGGCCTTGTGTCGCTGACCTGCCGTCCGCTGCGTGCAGCCCACTTCATTAACAGCCGCTCCCTCCTAGCTGTAACAATCAGCCCGCGTCTACCTCCACTTTGATTACCGCGCCCTTTATGAAATAACCGTCTGCGGTGACTTCATGGTGACCGAGTGCTCAGCGTACACACCGTGCCCTCGCCTCCCCCGCTATGAAATTAAACGTTACCTGCGGCGCAATTCGGGCTCACGAAATGAGAAAGCTGTCGTCAGGGAGAGGAGACGAGGTAATCTGGATGCGGCACAGCCAAGGCTGTCCCAGTAAACGCTACCAAACTGGTTCGCGCTGGCAGTATGTCCGAGCCCTAACGGAAGCAAGCGGGTGCTGTAGGGCCCCGATGCATATGTTTCTCATTCACTCCTGTCGAAATCTGACCCGTTTTTAATTTGTAACGAGCGCCATACACATCTGTGATCGTACTACAAGGCAACCGTGCTAGATGCAACATCAGACTGAAACTATGCCAACTGCTCCGCTCAGTAGCACAGAGGTTTCATGTTCCCATTAGATGCGTGGATCACTGTCAGAAATGCAGTGTGGCCTAATAATCACAAATTTAAAAAAAATATGGGAAAAGTTTTGCAATTTGATTGACAGTCTGCTCATTGAACACTGTACGTAAGATTTTACGTTTCGCTTGCAGCCAAATTGCAACGATGAAAATGCTTCCATTGACATTTACATCTACATACATACTGCGGAAGCCACCGTATGATCCGTGGCGGAGGGTGCCTCGTACCGTCATTAGTCTTATCCTTTCCTGTTCACTCGAAAATAGAGCGAGCGAAAAACGACTTTCTGTATGCCTCTGTATGCGCCCTACTTTCTCTTATCTTATCTTTGTGGTCCTTCCGCGAAATGTACAAAGGGCGTTCAAAAAGATTTGCACAATCGTCTCTAATTTTTTTTATTTTTTGCAGGAGGAGAATGAAATTTTTTGTAAATTGCAGAATAAAGAACTGTACTTGTGTCTATGTGTGTCTCAAGTAACTGCACACTGAAACAGAAAAAGGAGTAGCTAGAAATAAGTGTTGAACGTGTCACCAACGATTTATGTCTAGAAGTATATCCTTTACCTAAATCACTCTGTTAATGTCGTGCTTGCATTGATAGAGCTAGTAGAAACTGTGTTTGAAGTACATCTGGTAGAAAACAAGAAATCAGATAATTCTGCCACCATTATGACAGGTCACGAGGTTCAAAGGGTCAGTTTTCTTCAGAGATGCTGGTAAATGCTGTACACGTTTAACCTGCAGACACAGAAGGATAAACCGAAACTCGAAAACACTTATTTTGCTGCCGGGGGAGAAAGATGTTTGACCATTGTAGCAGTATCATTAAGTGGTACCAATTACATTCATCAGTAATACAGAAATCTGACACAGCGACTGCTGCGATTCTGAAGAGGTGCGTAACGAAAAGTCACAAAAGGTCAATCAATCTGTTTTGACTGTGGAAAGACATTGGATTCTACCTGATGTTCACGATCAAACATCACAAGAACAGAACGAGGAAACTGCAGTTCAATGACACTGAAGACGTTTAACCCTCTTTGAGTCCCAACAATATGAAAAAATATAACTTACAATTTTTTCACATTATTAACCTTCATTATCACAGTAAGCAAGACGAAATTAGCAAAAAGTCAACAATCAGTTGTTTTAAGGAGGCGATTTAACTTTGGAACCACTGGGTCATACGGTTTTCACGCACCTGCCATGTCATGTGAAATATTTGAAACCAGTTCCACATATTTCCTAGATAAATCCTCAAATCTCGAAACTTCCATGAGCTCATAACGCCTAAAAAAATTACAGTTCTTAAAAACAAACAAAAATACGCCTAAAATTTAATAAATTTTGTAACATAACTACATACTGTGCCAGTGGTTTCATTTCGATAATACTTATAAAAACAGTAACAGACACTCACATTTACGTTAGAATAACATAGGTATACTTACTGTCATTGTCAAAGATCTCCTCAATATGGCCACTGTAAAAAAAATCGTATGTCAGAATCTACTACACCACAAACTCCGCGCCTACTGTTGCTTTGAACATTTCGACTGCTGCAGTGCACTCCATTCGGTAGCGCAGAAGTACCTCAGTCCACCACTGAAAGTCTCTGACTCGCAACAGCCTCAGTGGTTTCATGCGAATGGCAGTGGTGCTTAAAATAATAATAATAATAATGCAATGGTGGTTTCGGGGCTCAAAGGCTTAAAGCGATTCGATCCGCTAGCACAATAGTGCTTACGAATTTTCCCTCTACATTTCACGAAGAATATTGTAGCGACGTTTTAAAAGGCAGTAATGCGTCTCAATGAAGGTGTTCAGTTAATCGATGTCAGAGTGCGATATGACTTCACGAGAAAAAACGTACATCCTCATGTAAAGAGAAAAAATGCGATTTAACCTTCGACAACTGTCTGGATGATTTACGTCATTATGAAGAAAAATGAAGTGGTAAATTCACTATATAAAGAAGCGTCCTTTCTCTTGGCATGTGAAGCGAAAAAATAAAAATTATAAACAATTAAAGATTACGAAATGCTTTTATTTTTATTCTTATACAGGACGAAATAGAAATTTCTAGCATCAATAGTTTGAACACTTAAGAGATTTTGTTGAAAAACAAAGCTGTGGTATGAATGTTTAGTTTTGTACCTACACAGTTACTCAGTGGTGCTATGGTAGCATCTCAGCAATTCTGCCACACAGCCTTCTTTGAATACGCTATAGTCTACATTTTTTTCCTTACGTGTTGGTCGACTAGGAATCATTTGACGACGATTTCAGTTCCTTGTCATTTGAATCCTTCTCATCTTTCCATATAGTTTTATCTTTCCAACTTTTTTTTTCTTTCTTTAGCTTTTATGTTACGTACTTTTAAGTTGTTTAGCTTTTCGGATCTTGAATATACGTAACAGATCTTACTAAATTAGAAATGGCACTAGCGTCTCGACACACCAAACAGGCAATAGCAATGGAATGAGATAGCTTTTGACTCACCGCAATCCAATTTGTGAGCGTCACAAAGGCGTGCATACAGTTCCTATCGTTTGTGGAGAAAGCAAAACGGGGTGACAGAGCGAAGTACGCTGGCTGTGTGACAGACGGAGAAGGGTCGGCTTTTTATCTCGGGAGCAGCTGAGTCCCGCACGTCGCGGTCTTGCGCGAATCCCGCGCACCTCGCAGCATCCATTTGTCATTTCGCTCTAGTGTTTCACGTAACGCGAGCTAATGAATCAGGCGGCATTCTCCGCGCCACGTAGCGCCGTGGAATGCTGGAACTTCAAAGGCAGGATGTTAATTATGTGCCGAGCGTAAAGCAGCTGCTGATACGCAGACTCAATTCACTTGCGGAGACAGGCGAGCGGCGGCCCCAGGTTACCCGCGGCGCACAACATACCTGCACGGATGGACAAGCTGCACTCGGCTGCTGGTTACTCGGATCAAAGGCCCGTTTGTCATATGCGGCAGCAGTCACAAGCCGACAGCCTACGCCAGCTTCAGCATCTGTCGTCGTATGCGTGGAGCAAATTAATTACAAATTTCCCGAGTGAATCTTAAGGGTGTCCATAGATTCGCCAGTCCATTTAGGGACAACCACAATGCACCCAGAAAACTTTCATTAGGAAAATGTGTTGACTTGTGTATTGGTGTGCCTCAGAAGAAATGCTGAGTTTGAGTTGTTTGTCTTGGGCGGTGTTCGGTATAAAATGGACAGTTCTCCTTAGACTTCCGCAATCATGACAAAGAACGTACATGAGATGTCCTCATAATTTCGGGCGTATGCAGCAGAGGTGGTCTCGTATTGCGACGTGAAATCTGATGGCACAGGTCGGTGGTAGAATGAAGCAGGCTCGCGAATCATCAGTAGTGCACTTTGAGTGGGGCCAAGCAAGAAGCCTGTAGCAGGGCGACTGCAAATGCTGCAACAGACTCCTTCAGCTTATGTGGAGACGACTCCGTTATTTCGACGTGGAGAATGTTGTGTAAGAAGAGAACACTCCTGTAGGTGCTCCGTTCATACCATGTAGGGAATGCTACTGTCAAAAATATACACACCCATCATTACTCCTTCCTTGGACCTTTTTCCCTGCGAGCGGAATTATTATTCTAATGGAGTAACCACAACATGGATGATCGTATGTAAAAATCTACGAAGGTGAGTCAATAAATAAGTCGCAAACTGCGATAGACATTAGAGCCACGTGTACAAACCTCAAATTTATTTTCCTTTGCAACATACTCTCTTTGTAAACTTAAAACGCTTATCTCATCGTTCGACAAGGGGTTAAAAGTCTGCAGCATACACACTGAAGAGCCAAAGAAATATACACACCCATCATTACTCCTTCCTTGGACCTTTTTCCCTGCGAGCGGAATTATTATTCTAATGGAGTAACCACAACATGGATGATCGTATGTAAAAATATACGAAGGTGAGTCAATAAATAAGTCGCAAACTGCGATAGACATTAGAGCCACGTGTACAAACCTCAAATTTATTTTCCTTTGCAACACACTCTCTTTGTAAACTTAAAACGCTTATCTCATCATTCGACAAGGGGTTAAAAGTCTGCAGCATACACACTGAAGAGCCAAAGAAACTGGTACACCTGCATATCATCATGAAGCCCTCTTCCCCCCCCCCCCCCCCCTCAGAGAACGCAGAAATGCCGCAACACGACGCAGCATGGATTCGACTAATGTCTGAAGTAGTGCTGGAGGGGATTGACACCATGAATCCTGCAGGGCTGTCCATAAATCCGTAAGAGTACGAGGGGGTGGAGATCTCTTCTGAACAGAACGTTGCAAGGCATCCCAGATATGCTCAATAACGGGGAGTTTGAAGGCCAGCGGAAGTGTTTAAACTCAGAAGAGTGTTCCCGGAGCCACCCTGTAGCAATTTTGGACGTGCGGGCCCTCGCACTGTTCTGCTGGAATTGCCCAAGTCCGTCGAAATGCACAATGGAATGAATGGATGCAGGTGATCAGACAGGATGCTTACGTACGTGTCACCAGTCAGAGCCGTATCTAGACATATCAGGGGTCCCATATCACTCCAAATGCACACGCCCCACACCATTACAGTGCCTCCACCAGCTTGGCTAGTCCCCTGCTGACCTCCATGGTCCATCAATTTATGAGTTTGACTCCATACCTGTACACGTCCATCCGCTCGATACAATTTGAAACGAGACTCGTCCGACCAGGCAACATGTTTCCAGTCATCAACAGTCCAATGTCGGTGTTGACGGACCCAGACGAGGCTTCGTGTAGTGCAGTCATCAAGGATTCACGAGTAGGCCTTCAGCTCTGGAAGTCCATATAAATGATGTTTCGTTGAATGGTTCGCACGCTGACACTTGTTGATGGCCCAGCATTGAAATCTGCAGCAATTTGCGGAAGGCCTGCACGTCTGTCACGTTGAACAATTCTCTTCTGTCGTCGTTGGTCCAGTTCTTGCAGGATCTTTTTCCGGCCGTATCGATGTCGGAGATTTGACGTTATACCGGAATCCTGACATTCGCGGTACACTCGTGAAATGGTCGTACGGGTAAAACCCCACTTCATCGCTGCCTCGGAGGTGCTGTGTCCCATCGCTCGTGCACCGACTATAACACCACGTTCAAACTCACTTAAACCTTTATAACCTGCCATTGTAGCAGCAGTAACCGATCTAACAATTGCATCAGGCGCTTGTTATCTTATATAGGCGTTGCGGACTGCAACTTGCACCTGTTCACACATCTCTGTATTTGAATATGCATGCCTATACCAGTTTCTTTGGGGCTTCAGCAGTCCTTATGGTTTCGTTCTCATCTGATGAGTGACCTCTGTGCATACAAGTTTGTTTGGTTCCTTAAATTTCTGCAACCCACAAGACCGTCGTGTTGTAGCGGTTTCGAAATACCCCTATACGGGGAAGGAATGGCCCATCACTGGATAACCACAGTGACCAGGACGGTCCTTGACGGTGACTTTTTCTCGTCCTTTCCTGAATTCCTATATAAAATTGAACACAAATTTCCATGAAATACATTTCTAAACATATACGGGACGAATTTCGCTTTGGACATTGTCTGCGGACAGTTCCTCGGCTCACAAAAATCGCCTTGTTCTAGACTGGTACACAGAGCACACCTGCTATCTTGGCCCAACTGTAGATCATTAACCGTTGGGCGCGAAATACTGGGTATCGGCTACCTTCCACGCGATACGAGGTACGTACAGGCGCGAAATTTGTAACTATATGCAGTATTCTGGCGTTTGTGATTTACTTATTGAGTCACCCTCGTATTAACTGTCTGTAAACAACGTGTCGTAGCGGCCATCGCAGCGCGTGCGCTGTTACCTTGACATAGGCATTGTTCTCATATTTCAGAGAAGCTAATGAAGGCCGCGCTATGCTGTCGAATCCATGTGTAATTGATCTTACATGGAACTCAGGCGCGAAGTTCGCCGTTTTTAAGTGTCGATTGTTTCGGGCAATTGTTGCAGGTTATCACAAGTCGCACTTTTATACCAGCAGTCATTAGCCCCTGACCTGTCTACGACAGATGATTATATCTTTCGCGTAGGTCGCAATATACTTGTGTCATTTTGGTTCAAGTCTTCATAACTTTAAAGATCCTACCCGTTTCACCTCGTCTAGCGATAAGCAACCTCGTGCGTCTTAGATGGATGCAAAGGTGTGATTGTGGCATGTATGCGTGAGTATGAATCGTTGGACACGTAACAGCAATTCACCGTGCCGTGACCTCTGTCCGCTTGGTACTTTATCCTGCGAGCCAGTGAGAGAAATAAATTGACGTACTCAACATAAAACGCGGAAGACGAATTATGCATTATACACTACTCATGAGTTAAGGAAAGTTTCAGAAAACTTCGTTCATCTCGCCGCACTGGCGTATGCATAGTACTTAAGAGCGCAGCAGCCTTCTTACCATTAGCACAAGTAGTCTATCGCGCTGGCGAGCAAGTACTAGAATAAGAAGTACTACGTTTCACATCATTGTGGTACACGAATGAACGTACACGCGGAAGTAAGAGATAAGTGGCCATGACGCCATCCGCCTTGGTCCTACGTAGTTTTGGTCACCGAAAGGAGCAGGCTATAATTTTGACGTTGCACAGAGCAGCTGAGGAGAGTTTTATAGTCGTCTTCCTCGCCTTTCCGTACGGGTTTTGGCAATGTTAGTGATAGGTTGTAGCGGAACAGCGTTCCTGACGCAATCGCTCCCCACGGGACGGGTTTTTATGTACACCATGTTTCTGCTTGTTGAGTGTATCTCATGTTCAAACATGAGAGCGTTTTTTAAATATTTGCTTAGCGTGTGTCTGAGGCAGGACGGGGGTACCGGCACTTTGTTGACCTAGTTGGATGTGGGAAACAGCCTATAAACCACATGCAGGCTATCCGGCTCTTCGTTAATCCGCGGGGCGAATTCGATCCGGGGCCGGCTTATCTCCCCGAATCTTAGAAGCGGCATGTTAACGTGCTCGGCTATCTGGGCAGGTAAGGACAGTCTTATAGTAAATTTTGAATCAGCAAGACTTACCAAATGTTCATCATCATTAATTTGAAAGTTTTCTAAAACGTTGTAACATCACAGTAATATATTTCTCGCCAGACAGCACACGTGAAACTATGAAGTTAAGTCAGAGATGTTGCTTAAGCGCTGGTCATTCGTCTCCAGAGGATATCTCTTAGCCGTTGGGAATAGTGAGCGCGATTGGTGTCCCTGTTCTGCACATTGTGAAATATTTTATGAGTACAAAAGTTAAATCAGATTTTACAGCGAACTTAACTTAGCGCTTCAAAATATGACGATAAATTTTATAACGTCACCGTATAGGGATCTTTATTGTATTTTTAAGGGGACCGAGACAGTTTGCTCGGCGTCTTTTTGTTGGGATCGGTCTTGGAATTCATAAAGTTAAGTTTCAAAAGTGTTTTTCTTTTGCCTGCCTGCATGAACTTCGAATACATGAACTAACGCAATAACTGTCAAAGTCAGGTAGCAAAGTACGGAGCACTAGCATTTACCATCGTCTAGACGTCGGGCCGGGTAGTAAGGCATGTGCTTGGAAAGCGAGGGGTCATGGTATCAATCCCAGCCAGACCATAGAAATTTTCAGTCTGCCTTTAATCTGGCCATCACTAATGTGAGGACTCGCAAAGACCATGAATGACACGTGGTTCAGAATCCACGTTGAACTGTAGGTCCCCTTTCCCCGGTTGGATAAATGGGGCAGATGAGCGACACGAATTTCGCTGAAATGGCGCCCAATTGAAAGATTTGCATGTGGCCATTGAGCCATATGAAATTATTATTATTATGCTCTAGATAACGTGCACTTGAGCCTAGTAAACAGTGTTTTCCTTCCCCCTGAGACTATTTCTTAGCAAGCGAGTGCCAAGTAACGTGGATATTTTATAAATTTATAAGTAATTTAGTAGGTTATGTGTTGTTATGGTGGTTTTCAATCCGAAGATAGTGTGATGCAGTTAGTTTATTGTATGCAAGCCTCTACGTCTCTGCAAAACTACTGCTACGTGTTTATTGTACTAAAGCGTTGGTCCCCCTCTACAATTTGTATTCACCACACTACCCTCCGTACTCAAGTAGACGACTGCATAATGTATAACGGACTATAAAAAATTTTCCTCTAAGGGCGTTGCTGCAGTATATATGCAACGTAGCGCGACTCCGGTGCGGGTTTATAAGCACCGACATGTAGGCAAGGAATTAGTGTGGTGTTCGTGTCCCTCGGACGTCCGTGCGGTAAATGCGGAAACGTGAACCCCGGTGACGTTATTACCAAATGCGTCCAAAGAGGACGAACGTGCTATTATTCTCTTCATGACTGGCCAAGGACAAACACCGTTAGACATCCATCTGAGAATGAAAAATGTGAATGCAGCATGTCTGTTGAAAAACATCGTTGTGGAATGGTGCACGATGTTCCAAAAGGCCTTGAAGGGTAGACGAGGACGTGCAGCAGGCAGTAACGACAGTTCACGCTGCAGGAGACGATGTTTTACCAAACGGGGCCGGCCGCGGTGGTCTAACGGTTCTAGGCGCTCAGTCCGGAACCGCGCGACTGCTACGGTCGCAGGTTCGAATCCTGCCTCTGGCATGGATGTGTGTGATGTCCTTAGGTTAGTTAGGTTTAAGTAGTTCTAAGTTCTAGGCGACTGATGACCACAGATGTTTAGTCCCATAGTGCTCAGAGCCATTTGAAGCGCCTAGAACCGCTCGGCCACACCGGCCGGCTAGGTTTTCAACAAATGATAAACACATGACACAAAAATCACATGACTAAGGTCTAGCGTTTTGAAAATGTCTTGGTGTAAGTACGGGAGGAATGTAGGTTCGCATTCCGCTACATGCTAATTTTTTTCATTTCAGCATTGTTGAAACATTCTGGGACATTTCTTATGAGTGTAATACAAGTATGTTCTGCAGTATTTGATTTCGATGTGTATGCCGTTAAGCAGGAACCTAGAGGGCAACTTAAACTGCTGAAAGTGAAACGAGGAACAGTAAAATTCATATTCTCACAAACATTTGGCTCTTCATTTCCGAGTATGTGGCGATATCCGAGTGTGTGGTTAGACAGGAATCTGAGAGGACAGAAAAATTCATATTCTTCCTTGTTCGCTGTTTATTTCAGAATATGTGACGATTTCAGATTGTGTGGCAGGAAGGGAACTAAGAGGACAGCTCAAATGGCTGCGAGTGACACTAGAAATAGTAACATTCATATTATTCCTTCACACAAATATTTAGCGGCCAGCGCTCATGTCACAAGACATCCTGCAAACCAGTGGCACTTCCGATTGTTATGTTTCTGTCGCTAACAACATGTGTGAGTTGTTATCCATACGAGAGAGGCCCGCATCGAACGTTAACGAAAGTCGATAGCGGTTGTCGATATTGCGTGTGAAGTCAAAATGACTTCACATGTGCAGGAAGTCATGTGAAATGAATGTTACCGGAAATGTTACTGTACTTGTGATTGTCTAAGAACATCAAACGCTAAACACATAAATAGGCAAGCTTGGACTGGTGGTGGATGCAGAAGGCAATCGGTCGTGTCCTGTCTTAGTAAATATCACGGAATTCATCTGCATCGATTTAGAGAAACCTCTGATAGTCTAGACGCGAATGGCGCGTCTGATATTTGGAAGCCAATCCTCCGGTAAGCGGGAGAGGGCGAGAGCCAGTGCGCCACCTCATCGTTACGACGCTGCAGTAAGCCAGTGTGTGAGTGCAGTAGCAGTGGGGCTGGCAGCGGCAGCGTGGGGAAGCTCGGCGCTTGACTCACTGACCTCGCCGGTTTCCGCAATCATCGTCGCTCAGTGAGAAGCGCGCCGTCACGAGAACCGAACTAATGGCATCGCGGCTAGATTTCACTTGCTACGCGCTCCTTGCGCAACCTTCTAGGCCACGTGACTCTCTTTTGCGGACGTATAACGAGAGGAAAGTACCTACGGGCATTCGGCACAAGCGCTTCATTACGATACAGCCATTTGGCCAGCAGGAACATTGTGTAAAAGGTGAACCGCTTCTCGAAAGGTATCATTCATGCAGAACGTAGAGCAGCGGTACCAACATTTGCCAACTACTTGCTCATCTCTCTCAAATACAGTGCTTCACCACTCTGATACCGACGCGATATTAAGTTCCCTGGTTCTGCACATGAGTCTGACACATCACACAAAAAAAAGACACGAGATAAGTGCACTAATTGAAATTTGATTTCGATGTGAATACATAATGCATTTGGGTACGAAATTTTTGACCTAATTAGATAGAAAGTATACAAAATGTAAGTAGCAATAAGCAGAAAAACGTTTCTGTAAATCGAAATTTGTTGACATCGAATATCAGTTTAAGTGTGAAGACATCGAATATGAATTCAAGTGTTAGGAACTGTTTTCTGAAAATTTTTGTCATGTTTGGAGTGTGGCGTTACACGAAAGAGAAACGCGAAAGATAAACGGTACAGACAAGGAGAGAACAGAAGCTCTTGAAATTCGGTGCTACAGAATAATGTAGGAGATTAGAAGGGTTGTTCGAATAAATAATGAGGAAGTACTGATTAGAACTGAGCAGGAAAATAATTTGTGGCACAACTTGACTAAAGGGATTGAGTTGTTAGTGTAAGGGGCCATAAAAACGTTTCCGTTCGAAAGCCATGCAGTCCAGAATCTGTATACAAATAGGTATACAAATATACATTGTGAGCAATGTGACAATCATCCCACCGATGCAGCAGATTGAAGATACCCGTTTGGTAAAAATGGTTTAAGTGGCTCTGAGCACTATGCGTCTTAACTTCTGAGGTCATCAGTCGCCTAGAACTTAGAACTGATTAAACCTAACTAACCTAAGGACATCACACACATCCATGCCCGAGGCAGGATTCGAACCTGCGACCGTAGCGGTCACGCGGTTCCAGACTGAAGCGCCTTTAACCGCACGGCCACACCGGCCGGCCCCGCTTCAGTCTGGAACCGCGCGACCGCTACTGTCGCAGGTTCGAATCCTGCCTCGGGCATGGATGTGTGTGATGTCCTTAGGTTAGTTAGGTTTGAGTAGTTCTAAGTTCTAGGGGACTGATGACCTCAGATGTTGTCCCATACGGCTCAGAGCCATTTGAGCCATTTTGAAAACTTATATCCTTGAATTGTTATTAACTAACATTTAATGATAAGGGTGACATGTTTGTGATACATTTTAAGTGCGACGTTGCCTTGAAACGTCGTACCGCAAGTTATAATACAAAACAGCTAAATATCCCAAAATGAATAAGGCGACTGCCCCGCATCGACGACATTATTGCACATGACTTCAGAGTGACGTCACTTTTGCAGGAGGTATTGTCAGATGTGTATTACCCAACATTCACAATCAAAGAAATTATAAACAACCAGTTCCATAAACAAAAGCAAAAAATCAGTGTCCAGGTTTTCCAACACCTCAGTTGCTTCAGACCTAATTCTTAAAAGAACTGACGAAAGTGCTTAAGGGGCAGGTCTGAACAATAAACGCGTTGCACTGTCTGCATCACGTGGCCTGCCGTTGCAGCTTGGAGGGTCTCGTTACCCTCGTCTGCAGAGATTAGCGGCGGTTCTTCTGGTTCGATTCAGTTTGCGTCAGGCGACGCGACGAAGATTGAAGCCAGGGAGTTCGGTAGTAGGGTTTTCGACTGGCAATAAGCGTTGCTGCAGTAAAGATATGCATTCCGATTTCGGGGCAGCCACAGGATTGACAGCGCTGTCTAACAAGGTCATGACGGTTCTCTAGGATGGTCGGCGGGATTTCGATCGGATTGTAGAACCTCGCTGAATGACAGAGTGTAAGGGAAGAGACTGATTCTTCTCTATTCTTGCCCGTAACCGAAGGACAGATTGCTGTCTTTCTGTATCCGATAACCTCGTGTGCCAGAGATTACGTTGTCAGAATTTGGTAATGCGGACAGGCACATATGAACAACGTTAATCCAGTGAGTTGCTGCTTACCTCCCCTCGCCGAAGTGGAGTAACTCGGCTCCCTGAAATTTGTGGGTCTACCGCTGGGAAACACATAAAATTAATCAGTACAGTGATTTCCACAGTTATACAAAAAGTATGGTATAGTTTCTAAATAAAAAAATGCCAGTTTTTACTAATGAGTTGGTATTAGAGACGATAAGTTTCGTACATAAGTAATATTTATGACATTGAAGATGTACGCTTCTTACTTTCGAATATCTTTCACATTATTCTTGAAATCAATGTAATTCTTATACTTCTAAGCCCTTCATGCACGTCCATTCTGCACATGAGCAAAAGCACATCAACTTTATAACTCGCTTGGTAAATATTTGCGGTAATACTCTTACATGGTTCGTCCGGTACAAATCACTGATTGTTGTTGAAATACTGTTAGTTTTCACAGCCGCTGTTGCTGCCATGTTCTCGCACTGCTGGTCTCATAATGCCCAGTTTCGGGGGACCAGCCAACTGTTTCTTGTTTTCTGTAATACGTAGCTCTGCAAAAGCGTATCACTGAACGGGGTGATTCAGATGCCCCTACCTACGGGTTTTAGACAAACTGCAACTTGCTCGTGATATTTGCAAGTGTTGCGGGTTGCATAAAGCCCAAGACAGGTAAGGAGAGCTGACTCACTTTGTATGTATATTACAATCGCAATTTGCACGAGCGAAATCTTCTCTATCTTTCATGTACCATAAGGCTATTTTTGCTTTGTACCTACTGTTTGCACGTTTTCGTTGCGTCTCTATAGTGTGGGATAAAATTCGCTGCCTCCAATATCAACCGATCCCTCTAAGTAGGGCAAGGTTCCTAGAACCTCCCTTTACAACAAAGCACCCATGTCTAGAGGGCATCAACTGCTAAGTCATTTCACACCAATTTCACTTAAAATATTGTCCTGAACGCCATCTCCAAATAAATGACGGAGGTTTCAAGCCAGTTATTGGGACGACATCATCTTTTGCTTAGCACTGGATTCATCTACTATGCAAAGTCTCCACCGTCCAGATGCACCATCTCTAATCACGTCATTGTCGATGGCACGTTAATATCTAATCTTCCTTCTTTCATCCAGTTGCCTACATGTCATTGAGTGGCTATTATTATACTGAAACTTTTTTTAGTATCTGTTCCTACAGTATGTGAACAGACGCTTCAGTCTAAGTACTAAGCAAAAGAAAGGTAACTGGACGGTTGATATTTTGTATTCTGGATGCTTTGCGGATAAGGAAAAGTCTGAAAATGACTTCAATAACTTACTTTAAACTAGCAATGTTTATGTGGAAATTGATGTTTCGAGTCTATCTTCAATAAAATTCTTTATGAATTTCCAATTGCTGTAATTACTCAAAAGGCATTATGTCCCAAATTTCTTCGTTGTGAAGTAGAATATCAGAAATCGTGTATGCCACTTAGGTCTTCTGCTATTGATTAAGCGTCCAGTTGATCATTTGCAGGCCGGCCGGATTGGCCGTGTGGTTCTAGGCGCTACAGTCTGGAGCCGAGCGACCGCCACATTCGCAGTTTCGAATCCTGCCTCGGGCATGGATGTGTGTGGTGTCCTTAGGTTAGTTACGTTTAATTAGTTCTAAGTTCAAGGCGACTGGTGACCTCAGAAGTTAAGTCGCATAGTGCTCAGAGCCATTTGAACCATTTTGATCATCTGCGGACTTTACAAGCACGTATTATGTCTCCATTTTATATGGAGAGTATAGGGAGTGTTTTTATTTTTTTTAAGTGTGCTCCAAACTCTTTCAGGTTAAAATTTGGAAGACAAATCCTATCAGTACACGTTCAGGAACAAACAGCTGTTGGGAAGTGTGCCATTATGTCCTGTCATAGTCATATATGTGGTGACTCTAAAGCCGCTGAACGTGGCCACCACTCATTCTTAGAATTTCTTCAATCCTTACATAATTTCTTCAGTCCTCATAGAATCAGTCGTGCGAACATACCGTACTGCCGTCAGATTTAGTCATGTAGTTCGGACACGTTCCTATAACGTGTCAACGTTATCGAAGGACGTGATGTACGTCGATATCTTTAAATGTCCTTTTAGTCATAAAAGAGATTAAGGTTAGATAAACGGGGAGGTCACGCTACCAGACCTCACAGACCATTGCAATAGCCATTAAAAAGTTTGTGTTATGCTCTGTTATACGATATGTAGAAAATGGTGTCATGACCCGTTGCGCAGAAGCAACATGCGCTGTTTTTAGAAGGTGTAACGTCGCGATTTGTCTCGGAGAAATTGGTGGTATCTAGCACGTGTTAATTTGTAAAATGTCCCATATCTCAACAAGTGTATGTATCCTACTACATGCTTCTACAACCTTTTTTCTCGTCTTCGCCAGTACTATATCCTGTATGAAAATGGGACACTATCTTTAACACCCTGTGTTGCCGTTACTCGATACCCTACGTAAGATGAGACGTGTCACGGGTTGGTGACAAACGTAAGGGCTCTCGTTGCTGTTCAGGTGAGCTGCAGCATATTTAGATTAACTGCTGCACGGAGTGTGCAAAGTAGCACGCGGAAAAATAAACCACTAGCGGAACAGCGGGCTGCACGCAATCCGCTCGGCTTACGCAACGCTGGCAGCCTCTGATAATCCGTGTGCGGCGCTGCAAATGTTTGTTTACCGCTAGTCTTACGCAACGCGGCCAGGCGCGCCGCTGCCCTGCGAGCTATGGAGTAGCCGGCAAGCTGGTTACGTGCCGCGAACTTCCTGTCGTCTGCAGGGACGCCACATCGTTCCCACGGACCTCAACCGCTTAACTGTCTCTCAAGTCGTCAAAATTCCACAACCTTTTTAAACAGGATTGCATCACATTGTTATGACCACCTTCAACATGCGATGGCTCTCTCGAGTACTTGCTTGATGAATGTCACGTGATGAGTACTGCCAAAGTATATGTGTAAATGGACTGACTGACTGTCTGCACAAGGCGTATGAGAACTGTAATGAGACAGATTTTTTTCTACCAATGTTTTTATTTTTTTTTTTCGAACAATATCGTCCCATCTAAAGTAGTTTCCTTCGGCAGCTACAGACTGAAGAAGTCGTCATTCCCAGTGTTGGTAACAGCGCTAGGGCCATTAAAATGTCGGTCACATTCTTTTGAATGTCCTCCAGAGTCGAAAGATGGCGTCCTTTTAACACATTTTTCAATTCTGGAAAAGAAAGTCACGAGGACTCAGATGAATGAGGTGGGGGGAGGGGGGGGAGGGGAGGGGCTGTGGAACAACAGGAATGCTTTTTTGGGTCAAAAATTGCTTGATGTAAGTGGCCGTGTGACATGGAGCGTTATCATGTGCAGCATCCACTTGTCTGCAATGTACAGCATCCACTTGTCTACAATGTGCACTCTCATGTGCAAAACTTTCTCTCAAAATTTGATGTACTACTGTGAAAGTGTTTAACAGGTCACCCGTCACCCTTATTGATACAAAAAAATTGCTCTGAGCACTATGGGACTTAACTTCTGAGGTCATCAGTCCCCTAGAACTTAGAACTAATTAAACCTAACTAACCTAAGAACATCACACACATCCATGCCCGAGGCAGGATTCGAACCTGCGACCGTAGCGGTCGCTCGGTTCCAGAATGAAGCGCCTAGAACCGCTTGGCCACCAGCGGCCGGCTTATTGATTCACGACGCTCTAACTTCACAAGAGTACGTTACACGTTCGACGTATTCGTCGGTTTTTGAAGTTGAAAGTCTCCCTCAGCAAGGTTCATCTTCGACATGTTGTCGGTCTTCCAAAAATTATTTGTTCCAACGAAAAACTTTTGCTCTTGATAAGGAATGTTCCCCAGAGACGGATTTCAACTCTTCGAAGGTCAAACTCGCGAATTCCCGAAGTTTAATACCGAACTTGATGGCAAAACTTTGCTGTTCCATTTTCGGACACACAGACAACTTCACTGATGACGCTCTCAAAAATCACATGATGGCTGTACGGAGCTGAAGCTCGGACTGAGCATCTGGATGGGATGAACACACCGGTTTACACAAGCAGAACAACATAGCGTTGCCAAATCCATCACAGTCTTATTAGTCTCATTATTTTTCTCACACATCTGGTATATACAACCAAGTCTGCTACCAAATGGCTGACGGAAATTAATCATACGAATTGCAAATGAGGTTGGTGATCGACTGCCTGGCCAAGAAAGCCAGATCTCAAGAGCAGTCTAGGTATACTGACGGGCTACAGTAAAACAGCCTCAGGGTCGACGCCAACATGTCCCAAACGCTGTTTCGTGCAAAACTGGGATGTGGACTGACGGTATTGTGCTCCTGTGTATCGACGGAAGAAGCTAGAAATTACTCGACAGTATCGAAACGAGATTGCTGTTGACTGGCGACTGGTAGCTTTCTCCGAAGCGTCACGTTTTTTGCTAAGTTAGAGGGGTGGACGATAACGCGAACGCGAAGAACAAACGTTCTGCAAATAGCGCAGGAAGAACACAAGACGGCGTAGTTCAATAGTCTGTGAAATGCTTTCGTGATGTTTCCCCGTACCATTAAACCACATAAGAGGCACTCTCGACTGATTTTCTTTCGGATCCTCAGAGAAGACGATATCAAGATAATAAGCTTTGCTGGACGGTTATAAGTGTCCATAAATAGAATAGCGCGACCAAGGCTTCAAATCGAGTTGCAAGGCTTTCACGTTCTACGAGATGGACCTAACTGAACATTTGTCCATCACAGTTCATATGATTGTTGACTATCCTTCAAATTCTGAAAAACATCGTACGGCCTAAGAGAAGGATGCCAGGTACCAACATGAATAGGTATTTTTTCTGTCAACAGCACTTATTAAAATGTGGAGAGTTTTAGCCTTATGTACAAAACCTTTGTTGCAGTGCGTACGCAACAGTACCTGAAGAAACTCTGTAACACTCTCGTTCTTCTTTAGCAAATCATGTACGAATTCTCTAAATGTCTCCGATGTGAGTGGCTAGTGAATTAAACAAACCTACATTTAAGCTATGTCTCAAATCAGCCACCTACTAGATTTCTGTATTTTGTCGTACTGTGAACTGGATGCCAATAATGGTGGCATGCGGTGATGCTAAGTTACAGCAAGACTTCCTGGTTTCACAACCATTTACTATGGGTCCGTCTCCCCGTGGACAAAGCTACCGTCTGTGAACAGTCTAGAGATATCTATGCGATAAAATTCTTAAGTGTACTCTGTAGCAGTGCTTCCATCAAATTTGCCGGAGGTATTCGTTACGCAGCGGTCCATTGTGATACTGAACTCCCATGTAGAATGACGTGTGGAACTCTGTCTGTCAAAACGTTTGTAATCCACTGTCATATCTGGTCAGGTATGCGATAAAGACGAATCTTGTTTATCGAACGATAGTGGGGAACTGTATCAAAAGCAAAGAAACACCCAAGCCATCTGGCCACCCTTCTTGAATCACGCGTATCACGAAATACATTTGCGCTTGACATGATCGCTATTTGCAAAATCTATGCCGATTTAAATAAAGAAGTCTTGTAGTCAGACGTAAGTCAGCGAACTAACAGCGAACTGTACGGTAAATCGACAGCATCAAACGTGTATGGAGTCCTACGATAAGAAGTAACTCTACGGGAGAGCACTACAGCTACATTTTTGATACGTAACTTCTTAAGATGTCCACCCAGTTAAAACATTTTTCTTGTATCTAGCGACTCCAGTTGATTTTTGTTTCGCTAGACAGTTATTTCCATAATTTTTGTGTTCATCGACATTCAAACTGGGTGTTGTTAAGGTCTCCTTTGGTGAAAGCGTCTTATTACAGTGAAGAAACGCAGAAAGTGGCCGCAACAATGATGTTTTTATTGCTCTCTTCATGCACAATGTAGGTGAAACATGGGAAGTACTAAGTATGTAGACAGTAATGAAATTTTTGAAAAGCAGTGAGAAATATTTAAAAAACGGATGTCAGTTCTCGATGAGGTTTCTAAAATATTTCTCAGTAGTCTACATCATACATGTGGAATGAGCTGAACAATACAAGCAGTCACGTGCCGCAACTGCCCATCCTGAATACCGCGAACGCTCATCTAAGAATTCTGCCGTACCAAGTGCATTATGACATAAATTTCCGAGTGACACGGAGACTAGAGATCTAAAGTTGTTCTGAAACCAAAGGTTCATTTGAATATCACAGTTCTATTGTAGAAAATACCTAGAAGTTGTTACTCATTTTCTGTTTCATTTACTTTGCACATTTCTATGCTGTGTCTCCAATCTTAGCAGCAATTCCAAGTTAGTTTTGATGAATTTTAGTATACGTTTTTCCGTGACTAACTTGCATTTTTCTCGATGTTACAAATGATGACCGTTAACCGTCCCCGCTTATTCTGTATTCAACGTTTCATTTTAACACAGGCTGTGTCGTTCGAAATTAGACTAAATTTTACATCACCCAGTTTCCATTGTCAATATAAAATCCTCCCGAGAGCCGTTCCCGATAATACCGTTACGACGCAATTTTAAAATTTATACGCCATGAGAGTTCTTATTTTACAAACAGCATCAGCTATGACATAGCACTGTGACTCAATACTTGTCAGATGGAATAACGGATCGGTTGTGGCGTGCATTATCCTTCACGCTTGCTGACGTTCGGTGGAACCATTGACAGTATACGAATGATAATGACAAATAGTAGGCGCTGTCGGTGTTACATCACTATTGATCAAATAATGATACGTCACTGAATTAGCAAGGCAACCACAATGTGTTTACATTCAGTCACTCTGTTAAGTTACAATTTTTCACTTTTTAAACAAACCGGGTGGGAAGTAGGCCGCGAGTTTGAAGATGTAATGACGCCGTTATAGAAAGCTGCAGATAACATAAATTAGGGTGTGCCCATCAGCAATCTACTAAAGGCTTTCGCAGTGTCAATTCCAAGGTACTCCCACATCCGAAAACGTGTAACCTATCACATCGGTGCAGTGGCTCACCGTTTTTAATAAGCGGAAAGAAGAGCATTACGGCTTTCATTTTAACAGTATGAAATTGTTACTGCTGTAGTCGTACTCAGCTCATTTTTATAAAGTGGTGTGGTGTGTTAGAGCGAAATGCTTGGAATCCCTGCACATGTGTAACTGTCAGAAGTTTCATTGTTGTATGTCTGTTAGTTATTGTCCAGCGCTGTACTGAGTAGAACGTTTGCGAATTTCGAGATGGAAGTTATAGAGGAGCAACGCGTCTGCATTAAATTTTGCTTGAAACTCAAGGAAACCTTTGTAGAGACACACCAAATGGTTAAGGAACACTACGATGATGAGTGCCTAAGTCGTACTCTGTGGTAGGCCTGATTCACACGGTTTAAAAATGGTCAAACGGAAGTTAACGATGACACTCGTTCAGGACGCCATTCGACGTCTACCGGCGACGCTAATGTCAATAACGTAAACGAAACTGTGCGTGCCAATCAAAGGCTGAGATTGCAGGAGAGTGTAACATTTCAGTTGGGTCATGTCATCAAATCCTGACACAGCATCTTGCAATGCATCGTGTTGTTGCCAATTTCGCCCCACGGCTCATGGGTCAAGACCAAAAAGACCTACGCCTCGCAATCTGTAAATAACTTTTGGATCGAATGAGAACGAGATGTTACTTAAGAGAATCGTAACTGATGATGACGCGTGGGGGTGCGGTTATGATGTTGAGGCCAAGGTTCAATCTTCACAATGGGTCGGGAAAGGTTCTCCAAGACCAAGAGAAGCTCGTCAGGTCAGATCAAATGTCAAAGCCACGCTAATAGTTTTCTTTGACTTTGAAGGATTAGTTCATCATGAAGTCGTGCAAGAGGGACACACTGTTAATCGGTGGAACTGTCGGGACGTGTTGCGACGTCTACGAAAAAATGTGAGAAGGAAGTGGCCTGAAATGTGGCGAGACTATTCATGGTTATTGCATCACGCACATTCATCCCGTTGGTGCGTGACTATTGCACAAAATCGAAATAATTGTGCTGCCTCATCCTCTGTACTCTCTCCGTTGAAAGGAAGAAGATCTTCAGTGATAGACGATATAAAAGACAATTCGCAGACGGCGCTTCGCGCGATCCAGCAAGAGGCGTACCGAGACTGCTTCCGAAGGTGGAAACGGCGTTATGAGCGGAGTATCAATTGTGGAGGAGAGTATTTTAAAGGAGACCATACACAATAAGTAATAGGTAAGCGTAGAAAAATTTTGTGGACTAAGTTCCGGAATTTTTGAACATACCTCGTATGTATCATGCTAACTGACAACTGCAGATGCGTTCATTTCGTCTGCTCTCGTCCCTGTTGCGATTACCGGTAAGATTTGACGGAAGTTTCCAGGGAAGAATACATTACATCTGGCCATACAACTATTAGAATGAAATTTTCACTCTACTGTGGAGAAGTTTGGAAGGTGGGGGACGAGGTACTGGTGGAATTAAAGCTGTGAGTACCGGGCGTGAGTCGTGCTTGGGTAGCTCAGTTGGTAGAGCACTTGCCCGCGAAAGGCAAAGGTCCCGAGTTCGAGTCTCGGTCCGGCACACAGTTTTAATCTGCCAGGAAGTTTCATACAACTATTGTTCTTACGCAAATGACAAATTTTCTGTGGAACGCTTCAATGGATATTTTGTGAGATATCGGAACGTCATCCCAAGATATGGAAGCGTAATTCTTCATTAGTTACCACTATTACCTTGATTTAAACGTTACAGATTCTGAACGTGTCACAGGCATAGACTATCAGCGCTGTAGTGGGGCGACCATACGCCTATTACTGCTAGACGGCAAAGCCATCGTTTTCACAGCGTCAGGGGACTTCACTGCATCGTAACTCAGCCGATTACCACGAAATATTTGTAAGTTATAAACCTTCCTCGTGAATCACTGTACGTATTACGCAAAACCCGATTAGAGTCCCTACAGTAGTTACTGACATTTTTAACAGATTACGAATGCAATATAAATTTATAATGCAAAAAATATTTTTTGTCTGCTTGATAACAAATTAACACTATTTGGATTGTTTTCTTTACTTGTACTATGAAATCTTGCTTCGTACCACATTTCATGTATCTGTGTCAACAGCAAGTACCACATAGATGTCAAACGGTTCAAATGGCTCTGAGCACTATGGGACTTAATTGCTGTGGTCATCAGTCCCCTACAACTTAGAACTACTTAAACCTAACTAACCTAAGGACAACACACACATCCATGCCCGAGGCAGGATTCGAACCTGCGACCGTAGCGGTCGCGCGGCTCTAGACTATAGCGACTAGCACCGCTCGGCCACTTCGGCCGGCACATAGATTTCGATGAGTGAGTGTGCGAGTATCAAAATACGTGACATAAATTGCCATATCTTTTGATCGTATTGACTTACGAGCTTACGTTTTTTACTCCATCAAAGGACCGTAGACTGTAGTATGTGACATAAATTTCAACTTGATACTTTTACTTGTTACTGATAAAAACTGGTCTTAAAAGTCAGTCGGACAGACATACTGACAGACAAATGGACAACAAAGTTATCCTATAAGTGTTACGTTTTTACCTAATGAGGTACGGAACCCTAAAAATACAGAAATTATGCAGTTATTTCTATATCTTGTGGTGTTTACTTCTTGAAATTTTGTAGTTTATCTGTAACACTCTATGGGAGTAGTAACTGTATTATCGATTCCAACCATCTTCGTTAGTGTACGAGTAGGGCCAAACCGATTTTACATATCACAGCCAGAAACTGAGGCATTAAATTTCAGTTGTCTGAACAGCCTTTTGTACGTCTCCATTAAGTTCGTCTCAGTAGATTAAATAATTTGAGGTGAAAGATCGTCCTTCCGTGAATCCTTAAAGAAACTCTGAGGAGCGTGGTTTGAAGATACCAAAGGGCTGTATGCACTTCACGGAACTTTTACTCAAAAAATTCGATATGCGACAGATCAACGAATCCAGCCACATTTGGTATCTATCTAACATTGTTCGACTCTCGATTCGCTTATCGCCGAAAGCTATGATAGATACTGTATCTGAAGCAACGTCGCCAAGTACAAGCGTGTTTGCAAAGAGCAATGTTAACTGATAACTTAAGTCTGGAAGCCCCACATGTTTAGCGTCAAACCTTTCCAAGCGGTTACCTTGTAACGATCATTTGTCCTTTGCACAATAGGAAAGCATCTGGCAATACGAAACGATTCACGTAATTATATGCACTAACATGGCGAGATCGCTTCGCAGTGCGTGTTTTCCAACGCTTATCCAATGCAACGGATATCCAGAAAGCAAATGCATTTTATTTTACTTGGTTGTGAGCAAACTTCGCAACGGTTACTTGGCACAACTCTTTTATTGGTTGCAGAAACTTGACAGAAACAAGGGGCGTGCGAGGTACTACGTCGTTGGACTGGAAGACACGCCATCGTTGTTGCTTGGCTTACGCACATCGCTTCAGTGAATTACCTACTGCAAACAATTAGTCCCGCTGGGGACGAAGTGACTTCAGTTCGCTTTACACATTATCGCCTGGTAGCGTGCGATGTGATGCATGGGATGACAGAGCTCGCGTTCAAGAGGAGCTGAGTTCACGCCTCCGTCCGGTCATATAGATTTAAATTTTCACAAATACTATGCTGGTGCCTTTGAAAAGGACACAGACGAATTTCCTCTCAGTTCTCACCTAGATCTAGCTTCTGCTCCGTTTCTAATGACCTCGTTGTCGATGCGACTTCTTAAACTCTAATCTTCCTGTGTTGCATGGCAATTGCGAAGTACCACACAGCCGGAGACAGGACGTACATTGGTGGAAGGACCTATGGCTGGCGTCCACGGCTTCATAGCGTAATTTAAGGATGGCTGATGCGAAGAGACACGTGACATAAGCTAACTTTCTGTCAGCACCGAGGTCATCAGGGTCTGATCAACACCGGCTTCGTTGCGTAGTTTCTGTGGGTCACGCACCTAATGGACGCACATAAATTACTGAAAGCAAAGAGAGTAATAATATTAACCCTCTCAGTATCAGGCGAGGGAGGGAACGTACTTTTATGCCCTTCTTTTGAAAATGTAATTCAGTCAGGTACCTTACATTTTAAAATTTTGGAAAAAATATTGTATTTAATGAAGTCTTGTATCAGTATCACTAAATTTTTAAAATTTTCAGTTAAACTGTGATTTTTCACATCGAATGTCTTATTCAGTATTTTCAGATTCAGGACCCTAATCACACATCAGTAACTCTTTAAAAAGTGTGTTGTGAGTAAAAGTCAACAACAATTAACGAAATTTGTAGTTTTCTGTGGTGCTCGTAAAATACCCTCACCTACCACCTTGGTAGGAGACGTCGTTGAAAGTGCGTTGGTATCGCTAACAGTGTGCTGAAAGATATCTTCAGGTTCTGGACTTTCCTTACGCATCAGTACCTCTTCTAAAATAATGTCGGTAATATAAGTCTACAATAATCAACGAATCTTGTTTTCTAAAAATTTTCGGGGTGGGCATAAAGTACCATCCACCCCATTGGTAGCACATGTTTAATGCGTTGGTGCTGCGAGAGTGAAAACATTAAAGCTAGAATAGCAATGACAAGGAAAACGGGAATGCCTTTTCAGTTAACAAAAAACGTGTAACGGTATAACAAGAAATATTTATCCAAGAATGCAAAACTCTAGCGCTACACCACTGTACGTAGACCAGAATACCTTTATGACTCGGAATGTCTTTCGTTAAATACAGCCAAGTAATTAGCTGAAACAGAAAACAAGGAAAGGAAAATTGTCATAAAAATCTTGAGACCAAAATATGACAACAGGAAAACGAAATTGCGAAGTAATAAAAGAGTTTATGAAAGAATAGAACGATTACCAGACACAGTGAAGAAGAGAAGAGTTGTATTCCATGTATATCCAAAAAGCCTAAATGAGAAAAGAATAACGGTAGCAAATACGAGTATTTCGAACTGCTGTGAGGTATTCCCTCTACACGTCGCCTACAGAGCCACGCCTGGCCACCGAGGGCTCGAGATGGAGAGCAGAAGGGCGCAGATATATATATGACAGTTTCATTTTTCCCGAAAACTTGTGAGCTTTTTGATAAAGCTGAATGAGAGAGATCATCAAAACACTAACGCCCGCGAAGTAAGTAATGCCGTACTCTCGAAAAAATTTGTTTTCCAAGAAAACCACCAGCCAAATGTTTGTCGTGCTTCACTCCACTTCTCGTTTAGTAATTGACAATGAATTGTGGGGAGATTCCCCTAACATGATAGTTGGTTGATGGCAGAAAAACCGCAAACAGTCCGGGAGAGACTGTGGCAGCCGTGATGTGCGAACCCGTTGCTTTTCTGTACTTTCCAAGCAGCAGTGCGGTTTCCTTACGTCACCGTCCTGCAACCACCTGCAACAGCGTATTGATGGCTTGTGTAGATCCTGTAAGAAAAAGGTGCGTCCTCCAACATTCTGAGAATCATAATTCACCCCGCCCCCCTCCCCGCTACCCACCGTTCCCTTCACGGAATGTTAGCCCACCTCCCATTTATTCCTCACTGTAGCTTCTAGCTTCTCGGAGACGGGTTTTTCCGGTCACTGTTACGTCTGGATTACGTCTCATTTTTACTTCTGCGTCTTAAATCTGAATAGAACTAACCGTGGTGCGCGCTGCTAGGTGTATTACCACTCTCTCATTTCTCAGTGTTGCTCCCCTACTACGAATTTCAGAACTAATAGTAGTACGTACCTCTCGACAATACTAGGAGAGGGGGAAGAAAAGGACGCATAACTATATTTGTAGCATTTCCAAAGAAAATCAGAGTTTAGGAATGTGGTTTTGTTCTGAGTTCTCGCGGAGCAACCTGGCACAGTACAGCCTTGTGGCGGGACCTAGACTCGAACCTGCAGGCCATGTTCTCGCGGACGACGCTCTTACCGACTGAGCCATCCGAGCACTCTTCTGGAAACGCAGAAGGGAATGCCAGGACGGGTGACACTATAGACATGTGCAGGTTCGACTGTTGGTACGGTACGGTTTTAATCTGTCGAAAACTTTACTCGCAGCGTCGATGCCGCAAGGGAATGGCGTACTGAATCCTATAAAAGATTGAGCATTCACCTGCAAAGAAAAAAGGGCGAGTTTGTGTGTGTGTGTGTGTGTGTGTGTGTGTGTGTGTGTGTGTGTGTGTGTGTGTGTGTGTGTGTGTGTCTGTATGTATGAGAGAGAGAGAGAGAGAGAGAGAGAGAGAGAGAGACAGACAGAGAGTTATTCGCATTTTCCTCTCGAATATTATTATTATTATTATTATTTTACCGAATGACTCCACCTGAAACCAGAAGTAGTACTTTAAAACTTTGTGTTCTGCCTTACGGCAGGTCTTGTCTTGGGGGAAGCCTCGTCAGAGAGATCCATCTCATGAGCGTCTAGGGAAGTGACTCCAGTGGTAGTTTCCCATTGCCTTCCACTGATGATGATGAAATGATAATGAGAACAATACAACAACCAGTCCCTGAGCGGAGAAAATGTCCGACCCAGCTGGGAGTCGAACCCGGGCCCCTTGGCGTGACAGGCCGCCGCGCTGACCACTCAGCAATCGGGGCGGACAGAGGTAGTGCAGGGCTACTATAAAAGATTCGTTCGTGTCCAGACCTTTATATTTTCCCAAGTGTCATATGTACAGGTATGACTGGTGCTTAAATAGAACCATAAACGCACCAAGTTTGCATTCTCGCTTTACAAAATTAGTAAATTTATATGAGTGCCCCTGTGGTCATTCGACACACGTCCAAGTGGTAGTCAACTTCGTTCCATACCTCATGCAGTAATATTCTGTTAATGGTCATCAGTGTTCTTGGCAGTGGGAGTACGTAAACACAGTGGGTTCTTAATGTGCCCCCAAAGGAAGAAGTACGTTAGGTCACGCAACTTGGGAGAGACGGGAGGGGGGGGGGGGCGGGTGGTCAAGGGAACAGAGCCACATCATCCTTTTCCCTACGCCTAGTCAAGCGAAGCGGAAATTCGTCGCTAGGTCGCGACGAACATCGATTCTCCAATGACAGTTTCATGGAAAGACAAAATTCTCGGAATCACCCAACCAGTTGTAAAACAACCACATCTGCAACATATCAAGGTCAGGAGTAACCCTCACAGTCTTCTCAGAGAAGAAAAATGGCCCATACAGCTTCATCTATGACAAAGCACATAAAACATTAATCATCGGCGAATGCAGTTTACGCCACCACAATTTCGTGAGCATTTTCAGTGACTCTCACTGTCATATGGTGCCGCTTAACCTTTCCAAATAAATAGAATGTTGCTTCATTGTAACTAGTAAACATCTCACATATTCCTATTCACAGAAATCCTTTTCTTGTTTTGTCACGGCGCTGCGCTCCTAGCTTCAGCCGGTGGGCACAGTATTCACTTCGTGAGTTTACAATTCTGTTCATGCATCGGTCATATTTGTACATGTAATACTCTGGAAAATATAGATCTTTGAAAACAACGCCACGCTCAATTTCATCCTCGATTCTGTCCAGAAACAGACTTCATGCCCCGATGCTACTGAAAATCTAACGTGCAGAAAATAAATTTTCTTAAAAGGCTTCCTAAGTTACTGCTTTGCGTTACATCAGTTTGTGCGAGATATATTGCCTTCCCCGAGCATGAGCGCAAAAACCATTGTCAGGTGGACCGCAGATAAGTGATCCTCGAAACGGAGCACCTATCTGCAGCCGCAGCGCGGCGTCTACCGGATTAATCCGGTGTCTTCTTGGTCGCCCAGTAACCGACCGGCGGGCTACAAGAGGAACCGGTAGTCGCTTCTCGCTCGTAGCAATTTAAGGAAAGCAGCAGCGTGGCTCTTATTTCGTGGTACTGCCTCGCTAATGCTTGTGACGTGTTCACAAACTAGGGTCCGACTGGAAACAGACCCAGAACACGCGTAGCATGGTTTACTACCAACAAATAGTCAAAATTGCAAAGATATGTCATTCACGCACGCACCGCAGTGACTCTTACATGACCGTAACTGTCTCTGTTATGTCTAAATCGCTCATAAAAGAGACGTCAGATGAAGTGGAAGCGAAAAACTATACGGCCAGTATCCCTAGTCGACGCCAAAAGACTTAATATCAGCCTAAAGAGGCTGGCCGACCGAACGCCGTGAAATGAATTCGTCTCACTATGCCTTTTTGACTAATTTTATGCACTGACAGATGTGATAGAAGAAGGTCTCGCGAAGCAAAGAGCGCTGTCTGAATAAGCTCTGTGATTGCAGCGTGAGGCGACCTGCACCTACACCCACATCCATATTCTACAAATCTCTCGGAAGGGTACTTCCCACTGTAGCACATACTAGGGTTTCTGCCCGTTCCATTCGCGTATTGGGTAGCAGAGAGAATGACTGCTTAAATGTCCCAGACCGCGCTTTTTTAGTCCACTGTCATCTGTGCTGTCCAGACGGGGGCGATACATGGGGGCTGTAGTAGTATACTACTAAGATTACTCACTCAGTACCGATTCTTGAAGCCTTCGAGGCATAATTAACCTCTATCTTTGAATGTTCACCAATACAGGATTTCCAGCGTTTCCATGACATTCTCTCATGAGTCAAACAAACCTGTGAACACTCGCGGCGCCCTTCTTTCTATAAGTTTAATGTCCCCTATTAGTCCTATGGTACGATTCCCACACACTTGGATCGCGCGAGTATTCTTCTCACATTTACTGCATTTTCGCTGTGTCCACTCCGTTGGCTTTGTGGGTCAGTGTGTCACTGTATCGGCTTTTGTTTTCCAGAAACGAGAAACTCCTCACACTGCAATGTGCACGTGAAAACCGTCGCTAAAGAGCTGAGCTGTAGACTGTTTTGTACTGACACATTTGATGATTAAATGCGCAGACTTGGAAGAGGGAAGCTTGCAAACGCTGGCCTGCACGTTCGGCCATAGCTCAGGCCTGCGATGTAACTGTTAGGCACATAATTTCTTTCGGTTTTTCAGTAACGTTTGTTGATATTATGTCAACCTCACAGAACTCGCAGGACAGCACACTCTTGGTATAGAATAAGCCCGTATCAGTTTAGCTGTTTCACGTATGTTCGCGAAAATGGAAAAGGTAGATGATGAAACATGGAAACGGAACCCTGAATTTTAAATAACGGGTAAAATGGTGTTGAAGGCTGCGTTTTCCTTTATATTTTAAATATCGGATCAAGAAATCAAAAAGTTCTGTGTTTTTAAGTTGTTAAGTGCCGTGATACGGGCCCTGTGTATCATTTGCACAGTCGAAAATATATTTGAACTACTACTGGAATCAAATCTTGCTTATTGCAGAGGATCCAAAGCAGTTACATCTGAAGAGACTACTGAATGTAACGCAATACGACGAACAACGAAAGAGATTCATTGAAATCGCAGTACATGTATCACAAAAATGACAACTATTTGCAGCCATCGAAGTGCAAACGCAAAAAACAACTGTAATGCATGCAAAAGAAATGAACGAAACACTGAGAAAGGGCGAAATCCTCAAACTAACAATGGAATTACAGCAGGCAATGCTGTAAATCACAAAATGGTCCAACACTATATTTTCTGTCGAATTCCATTTTTCACTATTACCTCCGAGCTTTATTATTACAACATTATTATTACTACACTCCTGGAAATGGAAAAAAGAACACATTGACACCGGTGTGTCAGACCCACCATACTTGCTCTGGACACTGCGAGAGGGCTGTAAAAGCAATGATCACACGCACGGCACAGCGGACACACCAGGAACCGCGATGTTGGCCGTCGAATGGCGCTAGCTGCGCAGCATTTGTGCACCGCCGCCGTCAGTGTCAGCCAGTTTGCCGTGGCATACGGAGCTCCATCGCAGTCTTTAACACTGGTAGCATGCCGCGACAGCGTGGACGTGAACCGTATGTGCAGTTGACGGACTTTGAGCGAGGGCGTATAGTGGGCATGCGGGAGGCCGGGTGGACGTACCGCCGAATTGCTCAACACGTGGGGCGTGAGGTCTCCACAGTACATCGATGTTGTCGCCAGTGGTCGGCGGAAGGTGCACGTGCCCGTCGACCTGGGACCGGACCGCAGCGACGCACGGATGCACGCCAAGACCGTAGGATCCTACGCAGTGCCGTAGGGGACCGCACCGCCACTTCCCAGCAAATTAGGGACACTGTTGCTCCTGGGGTATCGGCGAGGACCATTCGCAACCGTCTCCATGAAGCTGGGCTACGGTCCCGCACACCGTTAGGCCGTCTTCCGCTCACGCCCCAACATCGTGCAGCCCGCCTCCAGTGGTGTCGCGACAGGCGTGAATGGAGGGACGAATGGAGACGTGTCGTCTTCAGCGATGAGAGTCGCTTCTGCCTTGGTGCCAATGATGGTCGTATGCGTGTTTGGCGCCGTGCAGGTGAGCGCCACAATCAGGACTGCATACGACCGAGGCACACAGGGCCAACACCCGGCATCATGGTGTGGGGAGCGATCTCCTACACTGGCCATACACCACTGGTGATCGTCGAGGGGACACTGAATAGTGCACGGTACATCCAAACCGTCATCGAACCCATCGTTCTACCATTCCTAGACCGGCAAGGGAACTTGCTGTTCCAACAGGACAATGCACGTCCGCATGTATCCCGTGCCACCCAACGTGCTCTAGAAGGTGTAAGTCAACTACCCTGGCCAGCAAGATCTCCGGATCTGTCCCACATTGAGCATGTTTGGGACTGGATGAAGCGTCGTCTCACGCGGTCTGCACATCCAGCACGAACGCTGGTCCAACTGAGGCGCCAGGTGGAAATGGCATGGCAAGCCGTTCCACAGGACTACATCCAGCATCTCTACGATCGTCTCCATGGGAGAATAGCAGCCTGCATTGCTGCGAAAGGTGGATATACACTGTACTAGTGCCGACATTGTGCATGCTCTGTTGCCTGTGTCTATGTGCCTGTGGTCCTGTCAGTGTGATCATGTGATATATCTGACCCCAGGAATGTGTCAATAAAGTTTCCCCTTCCTGGGACAATGAATTCACGGTGTTCTTATTTCAATTTCCAGGAGTGTATTATGCCCGCCCGGTTGGCCGTGCGGTCTAACGCACGGCTTTCCGGGCGGGAAGGAGCGCCTGGTCCCCGGCACGAATCCGCCCGGCAGATTTGTGTCGAGGTCCGGTGAAACGGCCAGTCTGTGGATGGTTCTTAGGCGGTTTTCCATCTGCCTAGGTAATGCGGGCTGATCCCCTTATTCCGCCTCAGTTACACTATGTCGGCGAATGCTGCGCAAACAAGTTCTCCACGTACGCATACACCACCATTACTCTACCACGCAAACATAGGGGTTACACTCGTCTGGTGTGAGACGTTCCCTGGGGGAGTCCACCGGAGGCCGAACCGCACAATAACCCTGGGTTCGGTGTGGGGCGGCGGATGGGTGAAGTGGACTGCGGTAGTCGTCGTGGGGTTGTGGCGGAACCTCTCCGTCGTTTCTAGGTCCCCGGTTAACATACAACATTACTATTATTATTATTGTTATTATTGCAGCTGTTAACATTATTGGCACTGTAATAATGTCGAACAAATACCTTAAAGCCGAGCCAGTTTACACTGGCTTAGAACTCAATTTTTGGATTAGAGGCTATAAACCCGGTCTGTTCGGATAACGTAAAAAATTCTTTATGATATAGTTTCCGTATTTTCGATTATAGTGAGGTTTCAGTTGCAGACTAGGACTGTTTTGAAACTACATCCGCATCGGAAGGAGCTGGGAAGAGAACAGAATTTCCCATTTTCCGTGGTTTGCCAAAATCACATTAGACGAATGCTAAGACGTTGCTTTGGCAGATCCACACTAAATTTCTGACTCCACATTGTCGAATCCGAGAGTGTGCCCCGTCCCAAATCACCCCGTTATCGACGAGAGCTTAATCCATGTTTTCGGTTCCTTTTATCGTTTCGGGGAGCTTGGACTAATGACTGCTTTCCAGTACTTCCTATACAGACTTGCGCCAAAACTGTTTTTATGCGACGACGACAATCGTCGATTTAATAAATTAAGACACTGAGCTTGACAGATGTATGTGACACATGCTGACAATAGTGATTTAATTTTTTTTCTGCTTGTTCATTGTGTATCCGAGAGCAAAAATGGGTAAGCTGTTAGGCATGGCCTTGCTTATGGATGGAAGACCACCTTGAAAAGATGCGCGGGTTGGCCATTCGCCGCTCAGTCAGAATTTTTCTTTACCTCCGCGAAGTCTGCCTCCGCTTCCCACGTGCTGCAGGCGAGAGGCAACTTGCACGAGTTTGTCATGCGTTGTAATTACGCCACTCCCGTTAAAGGAAACGTTAACTGGTTACTAGGATCAGCTTCTTACAGACACCTGTATCTATGAATTTTTTTCTTAAGAGTTGTCAGAACCACTTTCATACGCGGATCTTTGTTAAATAATTACATCTCTTATTCATATTATGCCGGAAGAAACCTGATTGCTAGTCAGAGAACTAAATACGTCCGACCACTGGACACTGCTTGTCGCCTCCAATTAACCTTCCACTGCTACTTCACTAAAAACACTGATAAACTCTGGAAGGAAAGGTCTCTCGATAATAATAAAATGGCTCGAGAGTCAAACGTTTATATTACGTCAGTGTGGTTTCCCCCGAATCAACACATAATATTCAGTTTAATCCAAGCTTGCCAGATCTTATCTTTTCAACATACCCACTCCTACTGGCAGTTATCACCATGCTTGTACATACTTGTGCCGCCGAGATGTATCTCGCCGTTGGGCTGAATACAACCGAGTCTCTAACATGCTCCTTGCATATTAGGAGTCGGCGGAAACGACCGCAACCACTGCTTCACCTTCTCTGCGCACTCAGGAATCAGCCGACAGGTCGCTCTGGGCCACGAATACGACTTTCAAGGGTCGCAGGGCCCCCGAAATATTGTCGTCCCTGTACCGCGCCCCGCCTCGCCTAGAAACACAGTGACATAGTCTCAGTCTGACGACACTCGTGCTCTGCTCCTCCTGGAAAACAGACCGTCACGATTCCCGAAAGTCGTAAAACACTTCTACCTTTTAGTCAGTCAGTGCCTCAGTTGCAACTTGACTGACTTTTACTTCAGTCGCTGACATCACCATAGTTTGTGAACCCTGTTTCAGCGACTGCGACCCTCTGTAGGATGGCGCCTCCTGACAGGACCGCCCTTGCTATAATTTACCAGGCTAATGGCTACAAAAGTTGCCTGATGTAATGGGAAAACTTCTAGGCAAACAAGTAAGTTTTACAAGAGCGCTGCGAAAGAACCTATGGCTAACTTAGTGAAAACATGCGCTCCTCTGCGAAAGAGAACATCCCAGGTAGAACGACTTCCGAAACTCCAGTCACACGAAAACATTCAGACTGCGAAGGTCTTTCGTGCCGCCTGCTCGTTACGACAAATCTTTACAACAACACGGAACTAATCGCTGGTAATGCGAGTTAAATGGTTCGCTTTGATTTAGACTCAGGCTTTTGTCCTGCAAACTTAAGTTACAGACGTTGCTGTAACACGTACAGTACTGTTTGTGAAAACTGTAACTAACTATAAAGATTGCGGAGAGGTAGCGAGCACGTGGGCCCAGCAGCGCCCTCTTTTGTGTGAACCGATAGGTCAGTGTTAGGCCACGTGCAGAAGTGTCAACCAAAGTCAAAGTGCAGACAAATGCCCTGAGATGGCCCGTGGTGCCTTCACACCGTACTGAATTTTCTCTGTCAAAGTACATTTACAGTTCCGTAATTCAAATAATTTGTACAGTGTTCCATCCCTAATATGTGGAACAAATTTCCTATCATCACATGTCTCGTTCGTGTTGCAATTTTCACAAACAATTGTGTACTTTACTACGTACTTAATCTCGCAGAAATAGAGTTGCGGTCTACAAAAATTACGGTTTGGAGTTTTGGTGCACTACATAAATGACGCAGTAAATGGTATACATTCAGTATTAGTATAGCTCTAGTATTGGTAGAATTGGTAGGGAAAGGAAAATAAATAAATGTGTAAGAGACAAAATGGGAGTCGAAGACTTCTCTTTGTTTTTTTGTGTGCTTGTTTGTTTTGCACATAGAACCATTCGGTGTTAGTCCACTGCGTATTTTATATCCTTACAGAATATAAATTGAATTTTATAAGTGATAAAAATTAGTTGATCGCTTCACTTCTGTGCGCTTTTATATAACCAAGCAATTACTTTGGATGTAATACATATAGTTGTTATTTTGTACTCAATACAATGTTCTTCGTCATGACTAAAAGCAAGAGTTTCTTTTTATTACCGATTTATGCAAAGTTGCTTATGACTAACAAAAACATGTTTTATGTAAGTTCGACAAAGTATTGGAGCGATGTTTGATGTATTTATATTGTTTCTTCGTAAGTAACGAACAGGTGGACAACAAAGTAGATAAAACTGTTCCGAGGCTTACCCGGCCCTTATCCTCACTCAGTTTGTAGATGGTTCACCGCTTCCAGTTTTTAAGGGAATCTAGTAAGACAGTGATCATATATGTAAAGGCAGCGACCGTTACGAGGTAACGCCCTATAGGTATGCAACACACGCAACGTATGCATGTAAGATTTAAGAGGCCAAAGCTACTACGTGTAGTACATCGTCTACGCTTACTAACGGTAGCCTACGCTAGTTTTACAACTCTATGCAGAAAATATGAATAAATTTTGATCTGTGTTAATTCTCTCTACGTTGTAAACAGTCCGCCACAGAGAGAGTACATGGAACATAACTCAGTGTGCTGTGTCTGTCCGAAAAGGCAGGCCCACCGTAAAACGCGTGCAGTGTGGAGGCACAGAGGCGCGGAATTTCACAGGCAGTGCCTTTCCTCGGCGGCGCGCCGGCTGCGTGCCTTTGTCAGCACGCATCGTGGAGCAGTCGTGATAGCGGGTCCCGGGCGCCGCTTTCACGCCGCCTGTCGCCTTTCTGCGCGTCGCCTCATCACGATAATGGCAGGCGCGAGCCATTAAAGCGTGATACTCCTCCGCTCGTGATTACCTCTCTGTCCGCGCCGGGCTGGCGCCTTGCTCCCCCGGCTAATGGAGCGACAAGTCTTCTGTTTCTGTGGCCATCTTGCTGGCAGCACTCTGGGAACGGATTAAACAGCCACTTCCGTGACACGCACTGCGCGATATCACCATCAAACGGAGCGTTCGCATTTTCTCCTTTCTATTTTCCAGAATGTCCGTCTACTGTCACTGATTTCCTTGCATTATTGTACAAAAAGGTAACAGCCACCAAATCACTGTGACAAAACCGTGCTTCCAATGACGACCCAAATAAGTGACATCATATGATGATGACGTTTTCCTACCGTGTGCTCGTATCGCCCATACTTGTCAAAAGAGAAGTTCGATGTTCCGAGTCTAACCATAGACTTAATTAGTAACGATGATGGCAGTAAGCACAGCAGTGGCAGTATGAATCTGCCTTAATTATTTTAAAAAATCGCAGCTTGCGTAGGTGCTCATAGTTTATACAAGTAGGAACTTTTGCAGTGGAACGAGTTAATTTTCAGTCAGATTGTATCCGCTAGGTTCAGAATTGTGATGTGTTTAGACCAAAAATCGGAAATAAACGCGAGGGCTTCAGTAAGTAAATGCAACACTTTTTTCTGAAAGCAGGTTGGTTTTATTCAGGGTTCCAATACAACATGTTATTCCCCACTCTCTTGGTTACAGAACCTTATTTTTCAACATAATCGCCGTTCAATGCGACAGCCTCTGGCCACGTTACTGGGAGGTAACATTCTACCGGTCGACGTCAGAGTCTACCGGTCGACGTCGGAGCCAACGTCTTACTCCATCAATAACCGTCTCAGAATCCACGCACTGCTTTCCGCAAAGGGCGTCCTTCAATGGGCCAAACACATCGAAGTCGGAAGATGTGGGATACGGGCTGCAAGGTGGATGAGGAAGAACAGTCCAATGATGTTTTGTGAGGTCCTCTCCGGTGCGTAAATATGTGTGAAGCCTTGCCTTGTCGTGGAGATTCGTCGATCGCCTCGAATGAGACTGTCCGCAGGTTCCAACATTGCAGCAGTCACAGCTGTGTGCCACTGGTCGACACAAAGGAGATCGGAGACAGGTTTTGCGCGACCTCGTTGCAATGATCACAAACGCCTCGCCCAACGACTCGTAATGCTTTTGTTCACTGCCATGTCGCCACAGACATTCTGCAAGCGCCTATGAACATCTCCAATGCTCTGGGTTTTCTCCATGACAGCTCTCTGCTTGGAACGCAACTCCGTTACAGACGCCATTTTGAAGGTTACGTATAGCGCCGCCACCTATCGGAACTTCATGAAACTATAGAGGCTGATGCAGGAAAACACCGTGTCTCACAACAAATTCTGCGTTTATTCAACCGAAACTGGACGAGAAAAATAAACCGAAACTGGACGAGAAAAATAATGTGTTGCATTACTTATTGAAAATCCCTCGCATAAATCGTATAGGAATGTAGTTAGTGTACAAGAAAGATCGTTTGTAGCTTTGCGCTTTTTCGCAATATGAAGACTCGTCTGTTAGCCTGCAATCTCTGTTCAAAAATATCTAAAAGAGCTCTTCCTACCACCGTCAATTCTGCGAAACTGTTTATTCTAAAAATATGACTTTAATTTTTTTTAATACGTATACCAGTTACCTTTACAGAACAATTTTAGAAAAGTGCATATCGAATTTAAAAGATGACTAAGCAATCTGAGTGTTTCACAATGCGGCCAATGAAAATGAGAAAAATCGTCGTTGAATACAGGAAGCAACTGATGGGGACAGTTTGCAGGAGGAGCAAGAGCTGTTGTAAAAACCCACAATTGTTTGAAACACACGCCCACAATATCGTTTAGGATGGCGCAACGAACTGACTCGTGATGAACTTTAGATAAGAAGGTAACAAATTGCCAAAGTGAGATTCCTAATTTATTTTTATGGGAGATTCCTTTTAGTAAATGAAATCGTAAATCCGGCCGCCGATCCGGCGTTGCACATTTACTTCTATTTTATACTTCAGTTTGAATTCTTATGCTGATATTTTTGGTTCCAGATAATCAGTCTTTTTCTGTATACGTCAGTCAACTTGATTAAGTTTTCGTCGCACCATTCCATAATTCTGAAGCACATCCGGCGTTAAGCCTACAGACGCCAGTGGAGAACTGAAAATAAACGGGTTTATGCAGGACGTGCGCGCCCAGACTAACCGGCGTTTGCCACCCGTTTGAGGTAACGGCGTAAGAGCGGCGAGTGAGGCCATTGCGTACCAGCGTATAAACGTTGCGGTATGGAACAATACTAAGGGAACTGTCCGCACTGACAAGCAACGGCGATGGGTTTTACGGATGCTAGAAGTGTGGCGCCGTCTCCCTGCTTTCTAGGATTTTATTGATCACAAACATCATGAAACTTTAACTGTGTGAAAATACATGTGAACTCTCGCTAAATGTAACAGCAGCTAACAGCCACTGTTAATTATTCTAGTTATTAGAACAGAGGCGTTAACGGCGTCGAACTCACAGGCTCGTTATTTTATGTTTTTTACCTAGTGCTGGTGACAATACGTCGGCGCTCTCTCACTGTAGTGAAACTTTACAATAGTGTAATGGTGCCCTGCATTACGTTTCTTTTCCCTCGGAGCATTTTGATGCCATACACGAATCTCTCAAAAACGATGTTACTTTCGACGTAAGCAGCAACTAAACATCGCACGAGAAGAAAATCGGTTTTGTTGCCGTTTGTCGTAATTAGGCCTGATTTATAAGAAAAACATCATTTTTCTTAAAAAAAAAAAAAAATTGGAAACTGTCCATAACTTTTCGTGCGTACAGTGTGAAAAACGAAAAAATAGGATGTGTACAGCCCCGTGGGAATGAATTGCTCTGTTCTTAATAAACAGGATGTACCCTTGGCTGGTGACTACTATTACTTTCAGTGAAAATTGTGACCTGTGTTAGGCATTCGTTTTGGATGTCATGCATTGTTCTTGCTTTCTTATGATCTGATAATATAGTTAACAGCAACTGAACTTCTTAGCTCTTGCAAAATAATTAAAACTGGGTATCTGTGAAATAGGACACTTCTAAATGGAAAAAATTTTACGCCTGAAGAGAACGGGAATGAGCTCCATTGTGAGCGCCAACCGTCAACAGTTGTTGCAGAATACTCTGCAACATACAACGCGTATATTCTTCTTCGTCATCCCTTTTTTAAAGTTTCACTTATCCCGGAAGCGAAAGCCAGGCCATTTAAGACTCCAAAGAGCAGGGAATTGCGCAAGGGAGTGCCAAATGGAAATATACGACGGGTAAATTTTCCCAACAAATTACGAAAATCCCTGGAAAACTTGGCCGTCGGCACTAAGGGTATTTGGACTTAATTTTGTCTTGCTGACGCACTAATACCGTCACACGAGAAAATTGTTTTGCCTGTTGTATATTTCCCAGTTTTCTTCTGTCTTTGTGGACACTGTCTTCGACGACTTTCTCGACTTGTATTGAGGTACGTCTGTTAGATGTGTAGTCCAGTGCCTTGTGCTGCGTGAACCAGCTTCCGACGCTCATTTGTACGCAGGCTTCGGAACATACCGACAGGAGAGAACGCAGCGATAGTAATACGCATCAGTGTCTGCGAGAACATTAACTGCTTCTGCATAATACATCTGTTCTCGATACTTCCGTCACGAGTATGTTAATGCTGTTCCTTTCGAATCTCCGACATGCTTTGGCTGTATGTCGCCTACAGAGCAGAATTCCAAGTATCCACCACGACACCGCCGACGTTACAGTTTGATTTCCCGCTCGCTGCATGGTCAGAATGTGAATCGCCGTGCTGTCAAAGCTCGTGTAGGGTAACAGCCTATCATTGTCTTGGACTTCAAATCATGCGCTTCTGTACTTGCTACCTTAAGACGTTCATCAGCGTCGTCGAAAATCTGCAGTGTACCTTTTTATGAAAAATTCTTTGTGCAAGAATTTAGAAGATATTTTCCTCGTGGTTACAGACCTGACATGACATGTAGCTGAATAAGACACCGTTCAGGAAATCCACGGCACAGTTCTATGCTAGCTTGCATTATTGCCCGGAGGCTTCATTGCGAAATGTCATGATGGATCCATTGCAAGCACACTACTTTTCCCTCACGGAACAGTTTCAAGTCTCCGAAGAAACTCTACTTCGTTATGGTACGTTATTCCCGCTAAGAAAGAAAAACGTGCATAATTGATCAGACAGATTGTTAAGCGGTGCGGTTCGAGCAGCGACTTTCTTCATCTGCCCTACTTGCTCGCTGAAGAGCTGCCCTTGTTCCGCTTTTCTGTCTTTCTTTTTTTCGACAAAACTTAATAGAATAGAACGATCCATTCTTTCTGTAGTAGCAGTGGGGTGTGACTAGTTAAGAATGACTGGCCGGCTTTCGGACTCATTGTCAGCTAACGCTGTGCAATCCGCTTGTGGCCTCGCTGTTTCTTTCGTTTAGCATCCGATGACTCGCGTTTGTCGAAAGTTTCCGTCGAGGCGTGGGTTAGAGAGGGATTTTTTTGTTTGTTTGCTTTCAGCAGATACATCTGTACCAACAATCTGCCTGACGAATGAAATACAGCCTGACTGGTTCCTGCCTGTACATGTATTACAATAGTGTGCTTCACGGAAGCCAGTAATTCTAGCCTGCCAGTGACGCAAGCATCTCGTCTCATTTCCTCATATGCATGAGGAATACCAAACTGACACATAAGCAACATTCTTGGAACTGTATACCACGCCTCGTTTTATAGTCAACTGAGTTGCTGTGATGCCGGCTGAGATATACTGAGGCACTGAAAGCTAGCCAGGAAGGCGAAAACAGTAAACTAGCTTGCATTTTCGCTTACGATCATGATTCCGTGTTTCAGGACATGTGGTCGTCGGTGGTAGTGTCTTGAATTGTTATTTCTATGTGTTATTCACTTCTTTCATATAACGTATTCCATACTACAGTTGCAATCTAATACTCGTTTCTTAATATGTTTCTATCCATTTTATTTCGTTGCAGTTTATGAATTTGTAGCAGGGATTATTTGGTGCTTTAGCTATATCCTTCCATTTGTTGTATCAAATGAAATATAAGCATTCTGAAATGATAGTTATTATATTACTTACATCATAAGCTATAACATTTAAAGAGACAGTGATGCATACAATTTTAACAACAAATTACAGGTGTGGAACCAACAATACTCCGTTAAACAGGGCGTGGAAAAGAGTCTTTGGATTGCAGAGTAGTTCACTGAAACTTATTTTTGCATCCTGCGACAAAAGGCACATTTATGCCTGCATGTACTACGAGATTCTAAGGGAATGCACAACGAGCAAAGAAATGTATGATTTTGTCACTTAAGTAGCAAAAGTTATGAAATGCTAAAGATCGCCGCAAACTCTATTTTGCTACTCTGTGACACAGTCGCTCAGAAAATTAGTGCGTGTATAAACTGCTGTGCTTTATTTCCCCGGAAAATGTGTTATTTGAAAACCACGTACGTGAAATGAGTAAATCCTCTAAGAACCCATGCGTTGTCAGGAGTGCTGAGCATCATAACACGTGTCGTCATCGGCCTGCCTGTCTGATACCTGACACTGTAATTAACGTAACGGTCGTTCCTTACAAAATAAAAACAAGTGATAAGAAGTATGAGTTTCTCTTGTAACATAGGGAAATTCAGCAACTGAATTCCGCTCCGTATCTTAAATGACAAGGCCAGAATTCAAGATTGTAACAAAGCTGCGTGGAACTGTCGTAGAAGCGGTAGGACGGGTTATCCATGCCTCACAGATTCACCTGTAGTACGAGAATGGCTTTAAATCATGGCTGCAATGGTGAGAGAAGTATGAACTTTTACAGCGAAGTAGATAATTATAGTGATTATCATACTCTTTTGTAAACTCTAGAGAACCATTGTATTCAGTTACTGCCTCTCTTTTCTTCAGACTCCTGTTATCTTCGCCAGATTTTCCATTGTTAAGTAAAACGGATTGGGTCGCTACTAGAAGTACCAAACGCTTCAGGTTCCGCCGCAGTCAACGGCTGGTGGACTTGTCACGCGAACAGACTGTAGTTCTTAATCTTCTTTTCCTACGACAAGAAGCAGAAGTCTGCAAGCAAGTAAGCACGAAAGTCGCAGGCGTTTTCGTCGTCTTAGAAATTAACCAAGGCCTTGTCCCAGTTTCGGCTGAGGTGACAGTGCATGCATGCCGTTGGATACCCAACAGTTGAACAAAAGCCCCCGGCTCCATCCTAGCGCCTTAGGGATATCCCCGTGGTTTTTAGGCAACTGCCAAAACTGTAACCCTCTCTCGAATATTTCCAACTGGGAAGGAAGATGTACCGGTGCAAGCAAAACAGTGAAGGCGGTTCGTGAATCTTGTATGGATAGCTCATACAAGACAAAGGTTCTCGGTTCGAGTCCCGATCCAGCTCACAGTTTTAATCTGCCAGGAAGCTTTGAATCACCGCACACTCCGCTGCACAGTGGAAATTAGGTCGGCAGTGAATTCGAACGTTGATACTTCAGGACTACGCGACTCTGGAGTTCTACCTTCTAAGTCAGAAGTCATGGATTCGACTCCCGTCTTGGGCGTGGTTCCGCAGTGCCACTATAAGGAAGTTGAGAGAATGGGAGAGTTCCCGAAGCCAAATTTAGGGAATTACAAAAACTAAGGTACTGGAGTTACAAGAAGTCACACGGGCGATGTCGTCTGCATGCTGCTGGTGTTTCTGGCACGCGACGCAACACATTACCTCATCGCGCACGTGCTATTGTGAAAACAGTGGCTGACCCGTCGAGTGACATCAGCCAGCCAGTACGCGAAGGAACGTTGTAACTGTATTGTCAGTGGTGCAATACGGGATTAAATAAACAGATCAATCCTCCCAAACTTTGGAGCAAGTTATTCACACTGAAGTTTTTCCGTTTTCTTCTTTGGTGACATATTCTGTGTCTAAGCTGAATCCAATGCATGGAACTACAGCAAAATGCCACAAACTATTATTTTCTCGGCCTTCGGAATAATTTCCTCTACCCCTTCTGTAATGTTCTGAAATACTGCACTAGTAACAATTGAAACCTTGAATCGGTAAAGCAAGACGGCGAGGTCTTACCATCGAGTGTCTTTTTTAATTTTGATTGACATTTGGACGCTGCTGTAGAGCTATCCATCACATTTACTAAGCATTATTCTTAATGATTATTCTCCTGTGCACTTTGTCAGTTGCTGTTTACAAAAGCAAGTTGCAATCGAATCAATTATTGATGCATGACACCACTAGAGGGTACTTACAATATGATTATGCGATGATAATAAAAAAGAGAATATAGCATCATACAAAAGTCTACTCATCATGTACATAGTCAGATCACAAATATTAAAGTGTTTGAACATCGCATTCAGTAGTAGAGCACTCTTCTTGGGTTGATAACAACACTGCAACCAGTTTTGGCAAGATTTCAGTGTCACTGGAGGCAGCAACATTCGTGAGTACAAGAAGGCAGTACCTCGAGTACAGAACAGCGATACTTACCCAGGTAAGCTGAGTGCTTCAGAATACGTCAGTCAAATAGAAGTCGCTAAAATGAACCTCGTTCTTCAAAAGAGATATTATCTCGGGTTTAGGTTTATAAGACCCGTTTAGGTGACAATATACCACCGTCAACAATAAACATCTTTAGTTTTTTTTAATAACACATAATGTGCACCTCATACCATCATTTCTTCCTAAAGTAATATGTACCTCGACCACGTGCCTGCGCCCCGAGTGAAGTACATTCCTTAATGCGAATGTCGGTTTGGTTTCTATGAAACGACATTGCCAGCTTCTGTCCCCATTCTTTCCCAGCTTGTACTCCGGTTCTGATCACCTCGTCGTCGATGCAGTGCTCAACTTAATCTTCCTTTGTTCCTGTCAGTTACGCTTAAAAAGAAATATAACAAATAAATGCTCGAATCTTGCTTAATTCTCATGCAGTATATGGATTCCCTAACAAAGCCAGTGGGTCTATTATTTGCTGAAGCCATTCAAGTATTTAATTTTCCTCGTGAACAGCAGTTGATTATATGCTTTCCACATATTAGGATATGTATTATAATAGGACCGTTTGTTCCAAAACGCCGCGCATTAAAACGGGATTTTTCCGGCGCTCATACTTCGGGTTCTGTCGGTGACGGAAAGGTAGGATCAATTGCTTTGGGTAGCCCTTGAGCTAGGGACCATTTGTATACCTAACAGAAGGATCGTCTTACTGTAATTACCCTACAGAACAGGGTCGAAGTTTGAGCAATACGCACTTCCTCCAGCTTAGGCAAGTGGAGCAAATAGGTTACGTGGTCTCTGGTACGCCAAAAGGGGCTTATAGAAACACCATTTAGTTCACGAGAGATTCTTGAAGAAGCCCGAAAAACATGGTTTCTGGGTATCAAAACAGTGCCGCGGATTCCAAGACACCAATGCACAGAAAATGGCTGAAATTTTTACGATATGTCCTAGACGCAGATCTCGAGCAATCTTTGAAGTTTTCTTGATATTTTTATCCGTTTCCGAGATGAAGAGATTCAAAGTTTCGCTACTTGTAGACGTAGAATACGCACATAAAGTGCAGTTTGAGGCGAAACCTTAGTATTTTAAAAAAATATAGCAAATTACTCAAAATTTAACGGTATAATTTAAAAAAATATTTACCAGTTATTGAGAAACATCTCAATCTCGTTTTTCAGTCCGAATCTTTTAAAACAGGAGCATAATTGCATTTTCTGTACTCCGACCGGAGAATTTTTCTGTGAAAATAAGTTTGAAGATCGGAGCACACCAGCTGAGAAGAGGACGCCGTCGTCAGTCCCTGTTGTAATTATGACAAGGCATACCATTTTACAACGACGACTGCGAAAACTGGTACGTTCACAACTACGATGGGAGACTGCAGTGCTCCAAGGATGCGCCGCAATCTCGACTCTGAAGACGATATTCTTCGTCACGCGGAAGATAGCCCGACGACAAATACTCGAAACGCTGCCCATGTCGTGGCATACAGATCAAAGCGGATTCTGTGCACTGTGTGTCTAGAGTGAGGGAGATCTGGAAGTAGTCCGATATTCAAAGTCCCCTTTACAACTTCTAGAAGTCTATAATAGGATTTGTGAAACACCCTGTAAACATTTACATGAATGTCTGTAGTATAAAGTACAATCGGAGTTTTGGAAGAAAGAAAAGTTACAGCTTCTTGTCCCCGCTACGTAACGGCCATTAAAAACGGAATAAAAGTTTTCTGGAATAGGAAGGGAACGAAGATGGGATTTAAAAGTTCTATCGACTGGGCATAAACGACGGAGCACAATTTCAGACTGAGAAAGGGCACTGAAGGAAATAGGCCGTGCCCTTTGAACGGAAATGTCTCGGCATTCGCCACAAGCGATTTATGGAAATCACGGGAAACCTAAGCCCGGATAGCCGGACGGTATTATGAGTCGTCCGTCCGAATGTGGGTCCACCGTCTTACTACAGCGCCGCCTCGCTCGGCATCGACGATAGGAAGGAAATAGATCATAGCTTTTTGTGAGAAGGGGTACTAGTGATTTAGGGAAACTACGGAGAAGCCTAATCTCGAAAGTTGGGCGGACGTTCGAGCCCCGCTCCTCTCGAAAGCTTAGAGTTAGATGGCTCGATTTTGTCGGAAGCGAATCAAACTCTTGTTTTTCGCAACGGCTGTGCGGTACAGCTGAGGACGCATTGCAGAGCGTACGTGTCCGCGGCGTGGCGGGCTGCGCGCATGCAGATGAGCCCGCCGGTAGGCGGCTCACGTAGCGAGCCGGCTTCCTAGACCGCGCCGGCATTCAGGCCGAATTCTTCCTGCTGCAAAACAAGCGGCCACGGCGCGAGGTGCCGCTGCTGGCTTCTTCTCACTCACCTCTCGTGGCCGCCGCTGTCGCTACTCACTGCGAACGCTGTATGATTCATCGCATTAATCTACGAAACAGAACCTGGAGCTACAAAGCACTCTTTTCTTACGGCTCTGCTTTCGGTGGTGGCACGTCTTAGCTGCCTCTGCTACACACGATTTTCAGTGAACTGGCTAATCGTCCATGCGGAAGCGTTACGTTCAGTCGGGAATGCAGAAGACGCTTCGCTGTTCGATCACAGTTTCTTCAAAGTCCAAAAAAAAATGTTCAAATGTGTGTGAAATCTTATGGGACTTAACTGCTAAGGTCATCAGTCCCTAAGCTTACACAGTATTTAACCTAAATTATCCAAAGGACAAACATACACACCCATGCCCGAGGGAGGACTCGAACCTCCGCCGGGACCAGCCGCACAGTCCATGACTGCAGCGCCTCAGACCGCCCGGCTTCTTCTAAGTAACAGGATACAGTCCATACGTGAGAGATACCGAGTGTAAGCAGTGCGTCAAACTTGTGTCGTTTTTATTTGGGTAAAGAAACTGCCTCACAGTCAACAATGCGTGAAAGGGAGCGTTGCTATAGAGAAGTAGCCAATCGTTTGATCGCCACATTTTTTCGTAATTTTTCGATGCAGTAGTTTTAGCTCTCGAATGTAGTAATACCACTTAATAGTAGTAATTTGGGGACAAAATTCATATCGAGAAACATGGTTTTCCCGTTCGTTCTAAACAACACGTTAAACTACGAAGGCCGGCCGGTGTGGCCGTGCGGTTCTAGGCGCTTCAGTCTGGAACCGCGTGACCGCTACGGTCGCAGGTTTGAATCCTGCCTCGGGCATGGATGTGTGTGATTTCCTTAGGTTAGTTAGGTTTAAGTAGTTCTAAGTTCTAGGGGACTGATGACCACAGATGTTAAGTCCCATGGTGCTCAGAGCCATTTGAACCATTTTTGAAATCTACGAAGGCGTGCTGAAACGAAATTTTAAGTAAAACAATCATTATTGGCAGCCTACATCTTTACTCTTCGTGTCTCAATATTTATTTTTCAACGTAGTCACCCTTGCGACGAACACATTTCTCCCAACGACACATCAGTTCGATGATCTCGTCACTGTAGAATGTTTGACACTGTTTACCGGGTTACGTCGTCAGCGCTGTTTGCACCCCTTCATCACTATAAAAGTGAAGCCCTCGAAAGCGTTCTTTAAATTTTGGAAACGATGAAAATCGGATGGGGTCAAGTCGGGACTGTATGGAGGATCGACACCAGTGAACCGAAGGCGTCTATTGTTGCAGAGGTCACAGCGCTTGTACGTTTTCTGGCATTGCCATACTGAAGAAGAAGGTGCTCAACGTGTGGACGAACTCTTCGAGTGCGAAACTCGATTTCAGCACTGTATTCCTCATGCAACGACACAGTTACGTAAAACAACGTCACGTTACACACTACGATTGAGTGTCCTCTAGCGGCAGAGGGCTGCAAATATGTAGATACGAAGAATAAAGATCTAGAATGTCAATGACGTTTGTTTTATTTAGCCGGCCGCGGTGGTCTAGCGGTTCCAGGCGCGCAGTCCGGAACCGCGCGACTGCTACAGTCGCAGGTTCGAATCCTGACTCGGGCATGGATGTGTGTGATGTCCTTAGGTTAGTTAGTTTTAAGTAGTTCTAGGTTCTAGGGGACTGATGACCACAGATCTTAAGTCCCATAGTGCTCAGAGCCATTTGAACCATTTTTTTTTTGTTTTATTTAAAAAGCTACAAGACTCTTCCTATACTGTTTCAGAGACAGTTTCTCAGCACGTTCGTGATCTCAGTCTTAAATCTGCAAGGCACCTTATGGAACTCCGTGTATCATCACCCTTTCCTATTCCAGTCACGAATGCTGAACGCACTAAAGTGCCTGCGAGAAATGTCACAAAGTAACCTGATCGTGGCGACACGTGTCGATAATGTGTATAAAGGAATCTGAATATGTCTCCCGTATTGACAGTTAATGTACGATACTTTAGCCGTATAATAAAGATTTCACTATCGAAATAAATCCCGGCCGGGAAAGCCTGCTGTATTGGATATATTTTTTTGTGTATTTCCCTGGCGTTCCGTGGGCTAGTGGGTGGATGGTTGAAGTCGCCGGCTGTTGACTCGGATGTCTTGTTTTAGAGCCCAGTGACCACCTCAGATGTTTCTGAAATCGATTGCTCTATGTCCAGGGCCATCCAACCTTCGTGGATCACATGGGAAATTAATTTAATAAATAAACCGCCACGGGTGCGTCAAACAGAAGGCTTATACGAGACTGGGAGCCACATAACATTAATGTGAATGATCAGTTAGTCCTAACTCCTTTCCTGGCATTCATCGCGATTTTAATTTCTGAAAATGTGTGAAGAATGAAGTTTTGTTGATCTAGTTTCCATGTTAAATTGTAGCTATCACAGTAACTGCCTGGGTGATGCAGTTACCTGGTGAAGGGAGGCTAACGCACGCCACCTCCAATAGGACCAGGCCCGTAAACCACTATGGTGATAAAAATATCTCGAGTATAGATGTAAGAAATCTAAGCACCCAATATCTCTAATTATAATTTCATTTTTGATAACCGATACCAGCAAATCTAAGTTGCGTCATCGGATCTTATGCAAGTAAATCTCTATCATATTCATGATGTATCGTGTCCAGTCCTCATGCGTCATTGCAGGGATATTAAGAACGTGACCTGAGACGATATATTGTACATATGATGTAGATGGATTGAGGTGTGTTTGTGTAAGACCTGATGATAACTTAGATTTTCCGAAGCCGGTTATCAAAAATAAAATTACAATTAGCGATCTTGGCTGTCGAACTTTTTTAATTCTATATTTCAAGTTACCCTAGGTCGTTCCCATACTTGAGTAATGTGAAGCATATACGACACAAAAATATCCTTCAGGTTCATGACTAATTACGCTTGTTCTTTGATGCAGTACGGATAAAGCGAATCAGTGGAGGCGTCGACAAGATGACTGCGGGAAACTAATTTAACCAGCAGACAGTGTAAATTGCATATTATACATTTGTGTCCAAGACTGAGTGCGAATACTTGCGGACATCGACAGAGATAATGAATACAATTTTTCGGCGATCTGTATTGACCTGTCAAGAATAAAAAAAATCTGTATGACGTGAGGACGAAATGAAAGAGTGGGTCGCAGGTGGTTAGCGCGATTGGATAGAAATATTTTTTTGCTCTAACACGGGTCCAGCAAGTCGTCGAATGACTGCAAACTATATCTCACGTGTTAAAAATGTAATGTCATACCTTTCTCGCCGTGACTCCTAGGTGTGACTCGTAAGGTAACAGTTCAAGTTAGAGAATGCCAATTTCATAACAGAATCACTTGACCGTTGCTTACCTGTCCCAAAACTTGGTATTTTTCATGTTGGAGTTGTCTCCTTCAGACGAAGTGGCACTGCGTTGTCTTTCTTCTGGGTCACTTGCGGTGTATCGAGTTTCTGAGAGGTTAACTGAAATTTTCTGTCGGAATTCGAATGCAGGTCCGTGTTCAATCCAGGCAGGTTAGTTGGTTACCCAGGTTGGTATTGTGAGATCGGTTTGTCGCTGAACTTGTTCAGGTTCCTCAGAAACATTTCTGTGGAAGCTACTGTGTACTGCATGGCCGTGCTACCTTGTAGGTATTGTGGTAGCTACTGTGGGAATCAGCACCGGCACAAACAAGTAGAAACGACGGAGAGGCTCCGTCCCCGCCGCAGCCGTAGTGGTCCACAACTTCACGACCACTACCACAGTCCACTTCAGCCCTCCGCCGCCCCACACCGAATCCAGGGTTATTGTGCGGTTCGGCCCTCGGTGGACTCCCCCAGGGCCGGCCGGTGTGGCCGTGCGGTTCTAGGCGCTTTAGTCTGGAACCGCGTGACCGCTACGGTCGCAGGTTCGAATCCTGCCTCGGGAATGGATGTGTGTGATGTCCTTAGGTTAGTTAGGTTTAAGTAGTTCTAAGTTCTAGGGGACTGATGACCACAGATGTTAAGTCCCATAGTGCTCAGAGCCATTTGAACCAGTTTGAACCCCCCACAGGGAACGTCTCACATCAGATGAGTGTAACCCCTATGTTTGCGTGGTAGAGTAATGGTGGTGTACGCGTACGTGGAAAACTTGTTTGCGCAGCAATCGCCGTCATAGTGTAGCTGAGGCAGAACCTCTGTATTATATCACATTTGAATATTAATTATTTTATTTCTAAAAAGAAAAGAAACTTAGATTGCTTCGTGTACCTCCTACATAAAAGTACTTGATTCTGTATTACTACTCGCGGAACGCAGGCTAAGTGACGCCTTCCTATTGCTCAGTAGTGATGCTCTCCAAGTCTGCGACCGAACTGGGCCCACCAGCGATGCGAGGCTGATTAATTCAGCGTTGACAGAGGACGCTGAACTCTGTCTTCCCGGAGGAGTGGTGCTGCCTGCTCTGTCCATTGACGCGCGGGTCAGTGCCTTCTTGATGCCGTTTCGCGGCGCTGCGGCTGCCGGTGTGCAGTCGACGCTTTACGACTGCACAGCAGGCGTATCGATATGACTGAAAGAAAGCGTGATTGTCCCTAAGGCAATGTTCTACTGCTAAACTTAAGAAAAGTACGATTGGAGCACTTTAGATATTTTACACAGAGTGAGTATTTTCCGGATAAGGAGTAGCAGCAGTAGTGATAACATCGCGCAGCCGCGTCCGTGAAGAGCAGACAGTATAGAAACGCAGCATCGGCAGTGAAAGCGCGCTGTCAGGTTTGTGACAGGGCGTTGTGCTTCCGGCGACAGTGGCGGTGCGAGGGCGTTTACGATCCTTGTTTACGGCTCCGGCGTTTTCATTTCCCCCCCAGGCGTCGGCGTCGGCGTCGGCGTCGGCAGCGGCACAGGCAGCGTTTACTGGCCGTCCCCAAGGCCGCCTCGCCGCCACCCGCCGCTACGTCTGGGCCCATTTACCGCACACTTCTCTCTGATCGTCGTTAATTTCCTTGACTCGATCTTAGGCACAGTCACAATGACTAAGGAGTAAAACTGTATAGTCTCAGTTAGGGGCCTTCGGTCCCACCTGATAATTTAGTTAACAAAATCTTATTGCACAAACATCTATTCGGCAAATTCGCGCCGTCATCCGATGGCAATGTTTTTTTTTCCTTTTTTTAAGGTCTGAAAATACAAATATGTTTTTGTTTCGGAATAAGGTTTGAGTGAAAAACAAGGCCTAAATTTCTTATTTCTACTGTCAATTTTACCTTAGTCTCTAGAAGGTTGGCCTTCATTAAATTGTTCCATAGCTCGTCACCTTGAACAACTTGATGTTTGACCAGAATGTATGCGCACACATTCTGAAAGTGTAGTATTGTAAGCTGATAAAGAATATTATCCTTGAAGGGTCGTCAAATGAAATGTATCTATTATGGGTGAGGAACCATGTAAGCAGCTGCTTGATTCTAATAATAATACAGTAAAAGGGTCACCAGACGCCTGAGCATCAATGATTAATACAAAATAAAGGTATATATCCTAAGCCGTGTAGACTGATCGGAAGCTATCTGTTATGTAAAAGAACTTTTGCGTCATGGAGTTGTCATAAGGAACAATGTCCATCACGAAGGTATGGCTGACGGCCTTGGTTAATCTATGTTCAAGTGACATGGGTTTAACTTACTATCGTATATCAAGAGGAATTCGATTACTGCAATTTATTTCACAAAGGTCTACACATATGAGAGCAACCAAACATGACGAACGTCTTTATTTAAAATAATAAGAAACACACGAAAGACTAAACTCTGTGAGTGACAAGTAATATGAGTATGGTGGGTCTGCAAAGCACCGGGGAACAAAGTGCAAAAGAGGTGTTACTTACAGACATCGCGACTGAATCGACTTTAAATGAAATGCAGAAATATTTGCTTTACACGTGGTACCAAGCAGAGGTTAGACTTGCAGTGCAACTAGTACAAGCACTCGACAAGTAACGAGCATGTCATGGTAACCCATGATTCACTGTCCCGAATGATGAAAAATGGAAATGACAAAATTAAGGATCGCCACTACGGCTGTAAAACGACTCTAACTTGATCGCAAGATAGCTAACCCCCAAACGATGCTAATATCAGTTACATCCCAACATCACAGGAACAACATTTACCATTCGGGTGCAGTATCTGCTCTTGAACGAATTCCAACTTCTCTCCGCCGATCTCAGAACCAGAAAAGCCACTGTCCTTCACCACTCTCCAAAATCGAATACTCTCTACACCGATCTCTGACACCGAATTCTGTCATAACACCAAAAATAATTCCACCACAAACCCGTGTCAGCCAATCAAACCTTGTGATTCTTTGTTGACCCACCGGAATAGAGAAAATAAATCTCGACTCCTCTCGTCTTATGAGCCTCAAAAAGATCACATACTAGCGGGCAGTGAGAGCTCATTACCTGGCGTATGAGACACGAGCAAAAAAAATCTTCTCCTACTATGCAGACTGTTTTCGAAGTAAACAACGAAAGTTCTCGCCGTTCTTGTAAACACCTTTGGTGACGTTAAGTCTGCTGAGGGCGTAACTTCCTATTCAATCAACAGACTGCCAACTCTCGGTTGCCGCTGAGAAGTCTGTCGTGGACGTAACCCATCGTAAATTTCGCCTCGCTGCTGTCGCCTGCGTGTCTCCAGGAGCGAACTCCATCGTTAATCGGGAGTCAGTCCACTTCAGCACACTGCACCAAAATCCTGGCGTGCAGGAACCCTGGCGAGTTTGAAAAGAACTCCCAAGCCAGTGGCCACGGCAGAATGTTCTGTATACATTACGTGAGGGACACCGAAGGTCACTCTGCCCTTAGAGACACCCGACTGGAGTGAGAATTCGAAACGTACTGTTATCTCAATAAAATCTGACTTGCTTATTCCTTTCCCCGTTAAAAGGAGTATCGATTTATCTACGTAAGATCTATTAAAATGAGCTAATTACTTTGGTGACTGCAATTACTCCGCCCAGCTTGTTCTCACACTGAAATTATTGCGGCAAACCAATCTTAAACGACTTTGAAACACAGCAGGCGTAGTGCAAGTAGTGAGCCACATACCAGTGTCTTCTTGTCATCCGTTGTCAGACCTGATTTTCATATTAGCTGGAAATAGTCAGGAGAGCGGACCAGAATTACAATATATCAGACATGTAAACCTAACGAACACTATGGGACACTTCTTTCCGAGATGCTGGTAATATTTGCAAACACTTAGGAAATGGCAACAGTCAATGAACAGTTTGTAAAAGAAAAAAAGATGTGAGAGGGATCTGACAGATATTTCTGGACACACACACACACACACACACACACACACACACACACACACACACACACACGGAGAGGTGGGACAACAAAAAGTATGAAAGAATTTCAAATGTTATGCCAGACACGTAAGGACAACTGCCAAACTTCAAATGGAACGTAGCACGCAGTAGGAATATAAACGTCGTTTTTTCGAAGTATAGCGGTTTAAATGATGTGTGTTGTTCACGAAAGTAACACGTTCCATTTTTCGTGATCTGTCTACGAGAGACGTACGCGTATGTGTGGCCTACGTCAAGGTGAGAAACTGCCAAGTATAAAATAGTGTCACTAAATACTTCGGCGAAATGAAATAGGGGTTAAAGAGAAAGTGATTATGTCAACAAGCCACCTTTACAAAACCATTGTGTCTTTGCAGATGACAAGCTATATGATCATTTAGGGAAGTTCCTACAAAGTGTAACCTTCTACAGGCTAAGGTAAAAACTGCTGTAGCTACAAGTAATGTTTTTAGGCCTAATTTTTCACGCAGAAATTTTTCCGTAAGCAACTTTCAAGCCTCTGCAAAAGCATACCCTTCGTCTGCACAATAAGGCATAATTCGGTTACTGTAATTTATAGTGCATACATGGCTGGTTTTAGAGTGTCAAAAACCAAATGATAATGACTATATGGCCATGTTATTGGGAAACGTAGTGGAGTAGGTTTAGATGCGTAAGCGGTAAGACTTTCTTCCTGAACGAACATTGGCATCCTTTCTTCGGGAAGTGTAAGTTCATTGTCTCAAGTGTAACTTTTACTGAAGATATAGTACCGTGTGTGTTGCTGATGACAATGATAGAGAAGGGAATCGGACCAGTTACATTTGTGGAGGGTCTGGGAGTGCAATGTAGCCATCTACATTCGGATTAAAACTCTTTCGTTATTGGTAGGAGGCCTGCCACCGGCCGATCGTAGTTCTTTCTCGAGCGCCACGTCCTTGCTGTGTTGCCTTTTTTATAGGTTCATGCAATGCCTTGCTTAGCGCGGCTGACCACATCCTGGCAACAGTGTCCCCCGCCACTGCAGTCTCTAAATAAAAAAGTTATTTTAAGCGGAATGTAATGGGTAGGTTACCATCACCAGTATATTATCTTGTCCTTATGGCAGTGCGGAGAGGTTTGAAAATTAACCCACAAATTTGGTTATGAAGAACTCTACTACACCTCCTATCGTGTCCTTGCTATAGTTTTTCCCACCGGCATTTTACGTTTATAATGTTTGCTTTCAGAAGTACTAAAAGAGAACTCTATTTTACGTAGCCGTTCAACGTCACCACGTTTACTATGTCTCTAATACGGCAGGACATGCCATGTTTGTTCACATCCGTTCTGCATACTAGTTATATACACCATTTTCTCTGAAGATTCTGACTACGTGACTATGTCAAGAACTATCTGGAATTATTCAGATAAGGCCAGAGGTTTGGAATTTATCTGTTACGTTATAAAGACTTGGATACCATCTGCTGAACAGGTAATGAGCGCTGCTGCTAGACGATGGAAACACCGCGTATCGCAGCACGACATAGTCACGAAAATGTCGTAAACAATGGCAAATGATTACCCAAATGAAATTAAATACAACTGATTCTTCCACCTACCCTTGTCAAGAAACTTCCGCTCCGCAATAAATTTCGCATGTTATATCCACCCATGCCGTTCAATGTACCTGTACAATTAAAACATGGTACCACTTATAGTTCAGGAGATATAACTCCATAAATACTGAGATACGTGAAAAACTGCATCATCATGCATGACGTTTGAACTTATTACTTCTTTGCTACTAACTCTATTTGCAACATATTTCGCAAACAGTATCCACATATCCCGCTAAATGTACGTGTACAAATACGTCATTCTAGGACATACAATTCAAGAGATATGACGTCAGACACACTCTGACGAGTGAAAAAATGCCGCATCATGCACGAAGTTTTAACATGTTTATTCTCTGCTAAGACACTCTTGCAGTAGAGCGAACTTAAGGAAATCTCTGACACCTTCCAGCGATTTTGACAGCTTTCAAATGCGGAACGCAAATGTCTGCAGATGAGAACAATAGCCATTTACACAGTTCCGAAGCGGCGTTGCCTCATAGACGTTAACAACGTTGCAGACACGCGGAACAGCTGTAGTTATACTACGTTGCGCTTATTTCTTTGTACGACTGTTCCATAATTTTAAAGGTGTTTTCGCGAATACTAGGACATTAAATTTTATCGATATTACACTATAAACACAGTACATGTTTTCTTTCCACGGAAAATTAGCAAAATGAATACCCAGGCAATGCCAGATTTGTCAGCTAGTAAATACATAAAAATCATCTAATTTGCTGTTTATTTAAAACTATCGCATATTAATCTAAGAAACGAAGAGCGTTAAGTAACTGTGTCTTTAAAAAAAAGATTTGCGAAGAAGAAGTAACGCCAGTAGCCATGCGAAGTCTCTGACAACACCGCAAGAGTTGCAACAAAGATCAGAGTTCACGCTTATGGCACCAGCTGCCTGGAACCGCGCCGTTACTGCCCCCCTGTACATAATGCTCGGAACAAAATGCGCCGGGCCGCCGCTCAGAATTTTAACGCGCGCCGTAAATAATTTGTGATTCTCTTTGACGACTCGGCTCGGCGGGCAGTACGGGCACTTAAAACTGTATCTGCTCCGCCGCAGCGCTCCCGACGCTCTGCGCCGTATTTTGGGACCATGAAACGCCGATGACGGCACTTCGATTATCGTAATTCGAAATAGCTTGTAGGCGGAGTATCGTATTACACGCTGGCGTTTAATTTATTGGTGGGCCACAAGTGCAGCCGACACACGCTGTTGGTGGATGACGCGCGCTAAGAAGAAAACTCTAGCGCGCTATGGCGCTCTCAATCCACAAAGAGGGACGAGCTCTACGATGTGCGACGCACTTCGGGAAAAAATAAATAGGGACGCTCCTTTGTTGCAGTGGTTCCGAATGAGCAGCGGCTGAAGTGCTGTCACCTTCTTCTTTACTTTTTCACTTCGTCGGTAAGGCTGTTAAGCCCGTTCCGTCATCACAAAATATTTCCGTCTCTTCTTGGGTCCTTCTTGGGTACTCCTTGTTTATAATCTACAGTGTGTTCGGTTTAAAAACATAACATAAAATGTAATAACTTGAGACGTAATTAATATATTTATTGGCGGTTTGCTTCGACTAGTATGGTAGCTCCAAATGTTTTCGGTGTTTGTTTGCGGCAATTGACACTGCGTGCGCATGCATAACTATTTCGTTCACGTAAACGTGCGTCAGTAGCCACCCCACATCAGAAAGTGTTCTTTGTCCTTTCTCTAGCGGAGTTGAAGTCTGTTGCACAGGCACGACGTCGTTTTCGGCATGAGTATGGACTGAGACCGACCTGACGATCTTTCCACTGAAGTAACAGTCAAGAAATGGGACAACCGGCTTCAGCAAACTGGGAGTTTGCTTTCGATGTCGGACCACCAGGCCAAGCACGCAGTCCAAAAGGCTCCTGTTGAATTAATCCGTACGTCTTTCCATATCGGAGCCCTCGTAAGTCAATCCGACAAGCAACTGGGCAGTAACAGTTACCTGGTTCGACAGCACACGATGTCGTCCGTAAGAGGTTGCGCCTACGGGTATAAAGACTGAAGCTTCGCCACAAAATTAACCCTGAGGACGGGCCGTGACAGGAAGGCATTCACGGAGACAGTTCTGGCAAAAACGGGTGAAAAAGAGTCATTCGTCGATTTCGTTTGTTTCTCTGATGAGGCTTCATTCGTCCCTTCCGGTTTCCACATATAGGGAACTGAACGTTTCCACATAGTGATAGGAGTGCGAAAGCGAATGTATGGTATGGATTGTTGAAGGACGGGGTTATAGGCCCTTTCTTCTTCGCAGAGCCTACGGTTAATGCAACAATGTACGTAGACATGTTGGAGCTGTATGCTGCGCCACTCCTTCATCGTGACGTAGTCTTTCAACAACGTGGCCCACAATTCCATTTTGCGAATATTGTGAAGGATTTCTAGATCATGAGTTCCCAGGTCGTTCGACTGGGAGAGGTAGTTCATCGATTGCTTGGCGCCCTAGAAGCCTATGCATTATGCCACTTGAATTTTTTTTTTTTTTTTTTGTGTGTGTGTGTGTGTGTGTTTGGGGGGGGGGGGGGATACGTGCAGCTATTCACATGTTACGCCAACAATGTTGCAAAGCACATGGAGATAAGTGGAATAAATTTGTCGCGCCACTAATTGTGCGCATATCGAGGTGTATCAGGTGTGCAAAAAAAAGTTTTGATACCGTCAGTAAACATTTCAATTATTTCTCAAATTATTACGTTTTGTATTATTGTACGTCTAACCCGAATACGTATATTACTAAACAGCTAAAACGGCGCACCGTCTCCGTTGCAGGTTGGCCGTCTAATGCCTTCCACGAGCAACAAATTCTGATTTTCAGTATTTCATATGTTTAATGACAAAATTTAAAAACTGAAAATACTGTCGTAATCTACTCCTTAAGGTTTAATACAGTAGCAAGAGTAATAAAGTTAGAAACTGTATACGCCTTGAGGCACTACAACTGACGACGCCCAATTTACCCTCACTATATTCATCCAGTATTTAGGAATCAGTGACTTTCAACAAATCTTACCCATAATTTCAAACCATTTCGAAGCGTTTTCTTGCTGACATCCCTCACAAAACAACGAAATGAAAAAAGCTTATCAGATATTACATTTTCGATGCGGTAGAACTTCAGCATCAGTCATGACATTTTAATTAATTATCTTCTTTACTACTACCTCCATTTGCAACACATATTGCAGACAATGTCCACATATACCGTTAAATGCACCTACGGAATTATATAACTGAACGACACTTAGTTCAGGACATACGGTGTCATAAATATTGAGATGCTGATAAACTAGCTTCCGTTTAAAGTTGAGCGCGAATTACGGAGACTATATTCATCGAGTGTTTGATAAAGAGAGCACTTAGCAACTTCCAACAAACTTTAATCGTATTTTCAAACCTTTTCCAAACTTTATTAGAATATGGGTGAGTAACCCAAAGATAGTGAAACGAACATGATTAGGGTTTTGCGTCATCGACTATTAATGTTTTACATGCTTAACGACGATTATTTTACACATTAACTCATTTGTAAAGTAATCAGACGTTTCAAAATGTTTTATATATGGAGTTCGATTCTTTAAAGAATCAGGGGCTTGGATTACTGGTATGAAGCTAATCTTTTAATGTGCTTTCTTCGTAAATCTCCAAACCAGTTGTTGCGATACTTCTCTATTTTCTCCTGAGTGCCTCCATCTCTACTTATTGCTGTATTGTCTCACTTCTTACATGTTCTGTTCTACAGGAATCTTGTGTTCATCCCAGAAATTTCGTTTTCGCTCTCTGTATTCGACTTAATGGTTTTATGCCACACTGTGTGCTGGAAGTCGGCGTGACAGTCACGTACAAAACACTCAAGGTGTGCGATATGAATTCTGATCGTGGCCAGATCGCGAGATGCTTGAGGGGTGGGACGCCGGCTTCGATATCGCGCAGGCACTGGGCTTCTCATTTGCCATCATGACAAGGTTGTGCCGCAAATACATCGATCTGAGTAAACGCGCTGCTGCCAGTCATCTACCGTAGATAAGAACGCAGCGATGAAGGAGTCGGTATAACTATTGTGGACTGCAGCAGCGGGTAGATTAATCATGGTGCAACCAACACATTACTCGCCAAATTGAACTACAGCTGCTGAGCAGCTGTACAAACCAGAAGCACTTCCACGGTACGGGATAGGGAAGCCACTACCTCACATGTCTACGTTCGCTCGCCACACAGCAGGTGGCTAAGAGGTTAGCGAGGGCGCAAAACGCCAGCACTGGACGCTATAGGCATGGAAAGACGTCGCCGTGACTAATGAGTCGCGTTACTCGCCGGTCGCAGGTTGTCAAACTGTCATAAATCGTTATCTTTATTTAGCAAACATTACACAAATTCGAGGAATATGATCCACAGATACGCGTTTCCGGAGCCAAACTCCCATCATTTGACTGTAGGGTTGAAAGCAGACAGCCAGACGATGGGAGGTAGACTCCCGAAACGCGTAGCTGTGGATTGTATTCCTCGCATTTGTGTGTTGTACGCTACATAACGATAACGATTGTCTTCATAACCGCTCCTCCAATCATTGAGGTAATGATGATCATCGTAACCGCTCCTACTGTCCTTGAGAAGTAAAATATGAGAGCGCCAAGAACCGCATGAGCTAATGCATCTCGCTGTCATGACGCCTTCCACGCAGTTCTTGGACGTATTTTCGTGTGTATTTGGGTGGTTGGAGGGGTTGGTGTGGGGTGAGGGTTATCGTGGAATAAAATGTAGTCCCTGATATGTCTGCCATCGTCTCTCGCCAGAGAACGATATGGGAACCTTCTGTACGATCATGTACATCCCTTTGGTTGACTACAATATTCAGCAGGCTACCTGTACATTCAGTAAGACAAAGTACCGCTCCATCGCTCCCGAAATATGTCTGAATGGTTTGAGGAACACTGAGCATCGTGCGGTAGCGTTCTCGCTTCCCACGCCCGGGTTCCCGGGTTCGATTCCCGGCGGAGTCAGGGATTTTCTCTGCCTCGTGATGACTGGGTGTTGTGTGCTGTCCTTAGGTTAGTTAGGTTTAAGTAGTTCTAAGTTCTAGCGGACTGATGACCATAGATGTTAAGTCCCATAGTGCTCAGAGCCATTTGAACCATTTTTCAACACTGAGCAGACATGAGGATCCTGGGATGTACCTCCAGCTTTCTGAGCACATATGGGGCTCCATAGAGCTAAACGTACGTCCCTGGGACTCAGCTCCGAACAAGCTTCGTGAACTGTGGGCTGCAGGGTTCTGCAGGCGTGGTTCAAGATGGCTACCCAAAATTTCTGATGTGTCGTGGAGTCCATTTCACGACGCTTTGCCACTGTTTCGCTCCGGTATGGGGTACCGTACGTTTCTAGCTCTTAAAATCAAAAGCTCATGAGCGTGATTACATTGAAGGTCCTTTTAGGGACGTTCTCAGATTGATAACAGTTAAGGTCTATGGGATGTCTCTCAGAACTGCATAAAAGGAAATGAAAAAATACTGCCCCGTCTGTTCCACTCTGGCAAATCTAGATTAGTAGTTGATAACCTGGTCACAAGCAAAAACGAAATTGTTCAGTTCAGGCGGTTGGCGTGTGTTTATTATGGTATCCAAACATTTCTGTTAATTTCCAGATTTCTCCGTCGTGTAGTTTTAAATTCTAATTGCGGATCAAATTTCCGTCAGGCCATCTGGATTTAGGTTTTCCGTGATTCCCCTAAATCGCTTAAGGCAAATGCTGCGCTGGTTCGTTGAAAAGGACACGGACAATTTTGCTACCCATCCTTCCCGCATTCGAGCTCGATCTACTACGTTAAACACCATCTTCCTTCCGTCCTTCCTTCTTTTCACAGTTAGACCTGGAAACACGGGTTCGTATAGCGTAATTACGAATATGATGATACATTAAAAGTAACTTTCTCTTACCTATGATATCCTGCAGGCTAATATTCACTCACTCTGCCGATACCGCTCGCTGTGGATCATTCATCTGTAAAAGCAGAAATAGATTCAGGATGTCAGTAATTCTCGTTATTTATACTAAACAAGAATGAACCGCCCCTGCACCCTTCAAGCCATTATTTACGCGAAATTCAGAGCCACATTTGTCAATATTAGACCACTAGTCATAAACTTTTTCGGCAGTGCTGTATAAACAGATTTTTAAAGCTGATGTAACTTTGTTTTTTTCCTTTTTCCTTGGCACTCACCAGTAATGTAATCTTTTGATCGGTATCGCTTAGAGTTTCGCACTCCACTTCATCATATTGCGACAGCCAACGATATCCCCTGTGGGACTTCATTTGCTTGAATAATGGCTGCATCGCTTTATGTTCTTAAGGTTTGGAGCTTCTGGTCCACAATGTAACATATTCACTTCGTAACTGTTACTTTTTTATGCTCATCGTCCGTCGTTTTTGTGCTTTTTTGCCTCCTGTTTTCATTATATTCATAGTTATGCTGTATGTGTGGCTCCCATGTAAAACTGTTTTATTTTCCGCTGCAACAGCTCAGAGCACTTCTTCCGTTAGTGTAATACATGGAAGTATTCTTACTTTTGATGGACCTAAGTTTGATAGCCTTAATGTTAGGGTAGAATAATATTTTATCTCCTTCTGCCAAACGTGCTTCATTACTGGAATTTTTTCTTCACAAGGCATTACATTCGAAGGACAAGACTTTCAATCAGTTTTTCAACTTTGATTCTACTGGTTGAATGAAGACATTATTACCGCCAGACTACATTTAATGAAAATAATATTTACTATAAAACTATTGTCCGATTTCGGGTAGACGACTATTTTCAAGCAGATTAGATTGTAAACGACCTTGAATAGAAGTCTCACGGCATACGACCACTGGGCAGATACTTCCATACGTTAACAATCATGGCATCAAAACGTGAGATGAACGGTACGAATGTTAGAAAAACGCTCTGTGGCCGAAGATTTGGTAGTAGTGGTATAATGAAAGATTATTTTCAGTAACTAAACAATCTTGCTGGAAATAATCACGTCTTTTAAACCAGATATTCATACAAATCAAAAGTATTTTAGAGGGAGGACTGGGAGCGCGGGTGGGGGTGGGGGTGGGGGGGGGGGGGGGGGTTGGTGGGGGAGAGAGGAGGGAAATACCAAGCGGGAGCGGGGGCAGGAGGAGGCTGGTATATCCACTAACCTAAGATGGCCATAAAAATGTGCTCTTTAGCATTAGGTTAATCACTAGTTTTAAAAAAAATGCGAAGCGATATTCTGCAAAATCAGCTAGATGTATACAACTAACATTTAATACAGTACAGTCGCGTTTGTTTAGCTATTTCTAAAAAATAAGTTTGGTGCAGTAATTAGTATTTGAGAGCTTCCAACTTCGATTTCCTTTCAGTCAGCCTAAACGCAGTCCTCTGATGGATGACATTTTTGCTTATTAATGTTTTCGCCCGTTGAGGACAAATACGTAATGTCGAACATTCAAGATCGTACAGTGTCGATCTTCCCGCACACCAATCGCGACTGGAACAGGAAGAGGCGGAAATCATGGGAATACCAAAAGTATTCTCTGTTACACACCGAAACACGTCTTGCTGTGTGTAGGTGTAGGTCACTGGTTCCCATCCAGGGGGTAAAAAGTAAAGCGCTATTTTCCTCGGGTAAAACCATTAGCCACGAAACTATTTTTAGAAGATCACTACTCTTAGCTCTACTTCGAAAGACATTAATTCTGATTACGTAAGTTAGCAATGATTAGTATTTATAAAATGCTAGCATTAACGCTTAACACCATGTAATGTAGGTTATAGTTTCAGAAAGATAAGTATAAACAACGTCTCCCTCACCTAGCTCACCCACTACAAGTATACTCTGTACTATTCATTTCAGACAGTAAAATTGTGACATATACATCATATATTCTTAAATACCTTATGAAAAAGCCTCCTCCTGCAATAGAGTAGAAACTGGTTCATTATTCACTTCGCAACAATAAACGAACTATGATAAGAACAGTAGCTATGGCTACTACGCTGCTATAGCGCCTATACTGTATTATTATTATGATTATTATTGGTTCAGAAGGAAGGTGTCGAGCAATCAAGTGACTTACAAACAGTAGGCTTAAGTATCGTGCACACACTGTAAGTTGATTGATCTTAAATGTCGGTGCATAGAGTGGGTGAAGCGAACTGTCGCTAGAGGACAGGAGTGCCCCACAGAAAGCATGCGTCTATCCTCAACCTGGGTACTTAGCTTTGTTTTGAGAAAAGTAATTCTGGGTACTACAGTGATGCATTGAGAAATGATTTATCATTCTGCAATTTTGTTACAAATAAGCAGTACCAATTGGCTCGTTGGCGCATTAGTTCGAGGTTGATAAAACACTTACAAAAGCTTTATCTTTCGTTATTCGAAAAATGAAAGTGAGCACAGAAAATTCTTTTTCATTCTATACGTTAGTTAGGTGCTTATGTTGATGACGGTGGAAGGAAGGTGGGCACGGGAACTATCTCCTATCTGACAGAACCATTGATGTAATTAATACAATGTTTTAGAACCAAAGTATAGGCAGATATTAGAACGTAATATGTTACACAGTGTATGCACCTCACAAATAATAAGATAAATGTACGTAATTATTAACTGGGCCATTTCATAGGTCTTTAGCTGAATAAATCGGAAAGCTTTTCTTTATTCCCTTCCATGACTCACCTCGTCAAAGCTTAGGTTTTGTATCTGTATGTGTGTCTGTTAAATGTAAGTTACTGTGACAAGTGCTTGTGGAGTGTTGGTGCAGTATAAGTTGTTCTTGATGATGATAATGATGAAAAGAAGAAAGAGAGTGAATCGCAGTGCTAGCACCCAGCCTGCAGTATAATAGAGCGCAATGCCAATCTGAACTTACGGACCAATTGACAGTTCATTGTAAACAGTGTCCCAGCCCTTGTGGAAGGATCTGCAATTTAATCCGAAACTTCGACGCAAAATCTTTTGATCAGGTATGTTGCACCATATGCCATCCTTGCCGACCAAATACTGAAGATGGAAATTATTCCATCGCCAGGGCTCGAAGTGGTTACCACCAAGCTGAGCGCCATCGTACAAGCGTGCGATAGCTTTCTCAGATAGAGAGGTGAGTTACCTGACAGGAAAGATATACAACGTTTAGCACAAAATTTCATAAACTGCGCCTAATCTCTCTATATCTGAGATGAATGCGGCTATACCGAAGGTAAAGTCCGGCTTTAGTGACTAACGGACTATGTACGTGAATATCCTCAACTAATTTATCATTATTTATTTATTGCTGCGTTTATAAAAGCCGTTTGCTTTGTTATCTAAAAAGGATTGCATTGTACGCAATGTGTTTGGAAAATTCACGCTGTATAAGTAGTTTCATTATTTCAATGAATTTACAGTTAACGGAACTTGAAAAGAAAAAGACTTACAATACTGAGGATTAAAAAAACATAATTAGAAACCAAAATCTCAAAATCAAACTTGTTTATACAAAATGAGCTACCCATCAATTAAAAACAAAAAAAAGAAGAATTTAACTTGCACATTACCAGCAACAATCCACTGGTTGTGGGAGTGGTGGGGAAATTAAGAATCATCTACATGCATCGACAGCACGTCACTTTATGGTGTGTGTCGGAGGGGACTTTGTGTACAACTGCCACTTCTCCCTTTCTTGTTCCAGATATGAATGATCCACAGGAATAACCATTGTTGCTAAGCCGCCACGTGATGTCTCTAATTTTACGTTCACTGTCTTTTCGAGAGATGTACGTAGACGGAGCCTATATATTGGTTGACTTTTCTAGGAATATACGCTATAGGAATTTTAATAGTAGACTGCTCCACCGTCAGCAGGTGCCAACTCCTAGAGTTGGTAGCAGTGACTACATCTGTTATTATTAGTACTGATTAGAGATCAAAAATGAGTTCTGTATACTAGCCAGCGGGTCCTATGACGTCATCTCCGAATTCACCGTCTCCGTGTCCTCGGAGATTCGACTCGCGACTCTCCGCCGCTGCCCGTTTAAACGAAAACTCATCACTTGAGTCTGTTGCCGGATACAAGTGCACTGGACCAGCGCAGAAAGGGGAGTCAGTACAGGAGTTCGCAATTAGAACCGAGCACTCACGGTATTGCTGTTACATACACAATCGTTGGGCAGACAAATACACTCCTGGAAATTGAAATAAGAACACCGTGAATTCATTGTCCCAGGAAGGGGAAACTTTATTGACACATTCCTGGGGTCAGATACATCACATGATCACACTGACAGAACCACAGGCACATAGACACAGGCAACAGAGCATGCACAATGTCGGCACTAGTACAGTGTATATCCACCTTTCGCAGCAATGCAGGCTGCTATTCTCCCATGGAGACGATTGTAGAGATGCTGGATGTAGTCCTGTGGAACGGCTTGCCATGCCATTTCCACCTGGCGCCTCAGTTGGACCAGCGTTCGTGCTGGACGTGCAGACCGCGTGAGACGACGCTTCATCCAGTCCCAAACATGCTCAATGGGGGACAGATCCGGAGATCTTGCTGGCCAGGGTAGTTGACTTACACCTTCTAGAGCACGTTGGGTGGCACGGGATACATGCGGACGTGCATTGTCCTGTTGCAACAGCAAGTTCCCTTGCCGGTCTAGGAATGGTAGAACGATGGGTTCGATGACGGTTTGGATGTACCGTGCACTATTCAGTGTCCCCTCGACGATCACCAGTGGTGTACGGCCAGTGTAGGAGATCGCTCCCCACACCATGATGCCGGGTGTTGGCCCTGTGTGCCTCGGTCGTATGCAGTCCTGATTGTGGCGCTCACCTGCACGGCGCCAAACACGCATACGACCATCATTGGCACCAAGGCAGAAGCGACTCTCATCGCTGAAGACGACACGTCTCCATTCGTCCCTCCATTCACGCCTGTCGCGACACCACTGGAGGCGGGCTGCACGATGTTGGGGCGTGAGCGGAAGACGGCCTAACGGTGTGCGGGACCGTAGCCCAGCTTCATGGAGACGGTTGCGAATGGTCCTCGCCGATACCCCAGGAGCAACAGTGTCCCTAATTTGCTGGGAAGTGGCGGTGCGGTCCCCTACGGCACTGCGTAGGATCCTACGGTCTTGGCGTGCATCCGTGCGTCGCTGCGGTCCGGTCCCAGGTCGACGGGCACGTGCACCTTCCGCCGACCACTGGCGACAACATCGATGTACTGTGGAGACCTCCCGCCCCACGTGTTGAGCAATTCGGCTGTACGTCCACCCGGCCTACTGCATGCCCACTATACGCCCTCGCTCAAAGTCCGTCAACTGCACATACGGTTCACGTCCACGCTGTCGCGGCGTGCTACCAGTGTTAAAGACTGCGATGGAGCTCCGTATGCCACGGCAAATTGGCTGACACTGACGGCGGCGGTGCACAAATGCTGCGCAGCTAGCGCCATTCGACTGCCAACACCGCGGTTCCTGGTGTGTCCGCTGTGCCGTGCGTGTGATTATTGCTTGTACAGCCCTCTCGCAGTGTCCGGAGCAAGTATGGTGGGTCTGACACACCGGTGTCAATGTGTTCTTTTTTCCATTTCCAGGAGTGTATTATACATTACTTCAAGGACTGATCGGTTAGCAGTGAACGTTGTTTCTCTTTCACACACACACACACACACACACACACACACCACACACACACACACACACACACACACACACTGATCGGCTTTCAAGAAGAAGCCCATATCCGGAAACGCACGGCTTGGGCGCTGGAAAACGTCAAAGTCTGAGCTGGGTGTCGGTTCCACATCACGTCAATAAACCCAACATGAGCAGCACATCGTGCTTTCTGCATTACAAATTGGTTTCGAACTGCATACCTCCGACGTCAATGCAGATCCTACGTCGGCGGTGCTGGGGCTCACGTCCTGGTGTTTCTGGAGTGTTTCAATCACTCCGTGGACTCGAGCAACAAGGCCCACCGCTGACGTTACAGGTGTGCCAAACAGCATACTCTTGCTACTACCCCACAGAAAATAGTCGAGAGGTGTCAGATTTGACGACTGTGCAGGCCATGGAACTGGTCCACCTCTGAGAGTCGGTCGATTGGGATATGCGACGTTGAGGTGATTCCGCACATCGCCATCAAAGTGTGCTGGAGCTCCATCGTGTTGCAGGCACATGGCCATCCGAACATTTAGTGGCACTATATCCAATAATAGGGTAGTCAAAACATCTCTAGTAAATGTGAGGCAGGTAGGAGTTGTTAATCTGTTGGTTGGTTGGTTGATTTTGGTTCAAAAAATGGTTCAAATGGTTCTGAGCACTATGCGACTTAACTTCTGAGGTCATCAGTCACCTAGAACTTAGAACTAATTAAACCTAACTAACCTAAGGACATCACACACATCCATGCCCGAGGCAGGATTCGAACCTGCGACCGTAGCGGTCGCTCGGCTCCAGACTGTAGCGCCCAGAACCGCACGGCCACTCCGGCCGGCCGGTTGATTTTGGGGAAGGGGACCAAACAGCGAGGTCACCGGTCGCTGTTAGTCTGTTTGGCATTAGATATGGCCCAATGATATGGTCACCAATTATTCTGACCCATATGTTAATACCAACCCTGTGTTGGTGATTTTTAATCACCCAAACATGCATGTTGTGAAAGTTTAATATGTGGTCTCTTGTAAACACGCATACATCTGTGAATAGCGGCAAGCTTGGAAATTGTGGCTGGAGTATGCCTTGTTGTAAGTACCACTGCACAAACTGTATTCGTCGTGGTCAGTCCTCCTTCCATATTTCCCGGACTTTCTGCTAATGGTACACATGGAGCCAGAGTTCATGGACAATACGGCACTTTACTCGCGAGCAGCGCCTTTGCCACCTGCCGAGTACAGGTGGCTGGGTCCTCTTCGAACATTGTCAGCACATCTTGCTCCAGCTGTGGTGTTCGAGCCGAGCGTGGACGACCCACCAGAGGACAAACAGCAGACTGGGGACAGTATTCGCAAGTACCAAGCGCAAAGTGCTACTACTGTACTGTACGACAGACACACCTCGGGTACAAAATATCTACGTGCAACGTTCTGGCTTCTCTGAGCCATCTCTCGATGGCCGCGAACGTGGAATGATGTGGGGTACGTCTGTTTTGGAAAACGTTCCGCATTCAGTCTTGCAGCAGCTCTCCCAAGGCAGTCCGCCTTACCGTGTGAAAGCACGATGTCGGTCATTTCCGCAGCTGTGTACAAGTGCATGCCGCACTGCTGACAACGTCATCACCCCAGTCCAGCAGCAGGATGGGCACAAAGGTCGTGTGGACGAATATGTAACGCATGCCAAGGAATGTTATTAGGCTCAGGTCGTACATCCGCAGTACACAGTTGGCTAAAGGGTTGCATACCTTCCGTATTCAGACACCAAAACGACTCAGAACAAACCGCCACAAACTTTCGTTTTCAGACTTCGACGCTACCCAGCGCCCAAGCCGTGAGTTCGCGGCTGTGGGTTCCCCTCTTGAAAACCGATGAGTTTGCCTTCCTGAACAAGACATTAAGCGTTGTCGGAGCTTTTTTGGGACACCCCATGTATCAAAAAGGTATGTGGCGAGACTTTCAGGAAACATTCCTCACATTATACGGACACGTGCCCGGAAGCGCTTTATTTCCATGTTAGAGCTCTGTTCCTACAACTCTTCAACACATTCATCGTGGGAAACACAAAGGAAAAGAAATCACCAGCACAGTATAAAACACTGTCCTGTGGTTGAGGGTTGACACATTGTTGAATTAACCATTTGCAGAAGTGTACCTGTTCAAATGGTTCAAATGGCTCTGAGCCCTATGCGACTTAACTTCTGAGGTCATCAGTCGCCTAGAACTTAGAACTAATTAAACCTAACTAACCTAAGGACATCACACACATCCATGCCCGAGGCAGGATTCGAACCTGCGAGCGTAACGGTCGCTCGGTTCCAGACTGTAGCGCCTAGAACCGCACGGCCACTCCGGCCGGCAGTGTACCTGTGCTGATAGCGCCTACACAGCAGGTTCTCATTTAGTAGCACCTTCCAGACCGTCATGTGGTGAACACTACTTGTTGCAGTTGTTTCTCTTACGCTGACGCGAGGGTTATCGTCTTTCAGTTGTCGTCGTCCCTCTAGGTCTTCTCCAGTCGCGAGTAGCAGGCTTAAGCTTCCCACACGCCCAAAGACGGCTATGAATTGCTTCAAATTTCCTCCTATCGCGGTACCGTCGTTCAGGAAATCTCTCTCGATTCAAACTTTGAGCGCCACGGTCATTACCATCTGCTAATTCGTATAGCAAATGGGCATCTGCCAACAGGATTTAGCTTCCTTCAGGTAAGATAAAAAGTATTATTTGTAATATTAAGGCGATCTAGGTCTCCGAAAGCAGGGCGTGTATCGCATTCCATGCGAATGTGGCGTATCTTACGTTGACCAGACTATCAGAGCAGTCGAAGAGAATTGCAAGGAACTTCGGCAACACACCCGACTAAAACAACCAGGCAAAACACCTGTCGCCGAGCAGTGCCTGAAATATAATCATGAGATGAAATACGATGAGACCAGTATCGTGGTGCAAACGCCAAGATTATGTGTCAGTATAACTAAGGAGGCTATTGAAATAAAGATGTCAGAAACCTCAGTAAAAAAATATGGGGGTTTGAATTTAAATAACTCCCGGACACCAGCACTCAAGGTTTCAACTTAAATAACGCCTGGCTTCCAGCACTCAAGGTTTCAATTTAAATAACGCCTGGACTCCAGCACTCAGTTTATTAAAATTTCGCCGCCCATCATCTCCACCAAATTCTCGGGGAACTTGCGTTTCAAGAAGTATCAGTGCCTGCTCTGTAAAACAAAAGAGCATCAGATGCCGTTGTGGACATCGGGAATCGAACTTTGCTGTAAATAGCGGCCCGAAACCGAGAATAGCTCACAGTCTGGTTGTAGTCTAGGCAGCGAGTACACGCCATGGCGAAATCTGCAGCAGATGAAGAAGACAGCTAGATCGGTCGTCGGAATACAGGAAGTAACAACTCGGCAGAGCAACCGGAAGCTCAGTATTAACTAAACGGCTACTGCTACACATCAGATGGTAGAAGAACAATGAGGTAAGTCGCATGTCAACGCAAGCAGTGAAATGTGAGCTTTATCTTCGTTCCATTCGAACGACAAACAGTGTCGGTGAACCTAAAAATTACAGCTTACCATACGTTAGAGGAAACATAACCAAGAGAGTATATTGAACATTTCATGTATGAAAACGTTTCATGTGATGTTGGTACATTCTGCTTCTGTGTGTTTCTCATGATTAGTGTGTTTATGAAGAGAAGTAAAAAATAAGCTCTAACACGAAAATAAAGCGTTTCCAACTGTAATGAAACACGCTGTATTGGGCCATGTGGAATACCCGACACAGCAGCTTTCGTAGCATGCGATACACGCTGAAACAGATATGGGTAGTGTATAAAGACACTTTGTGAAATAGTTGTAACGAAAATGTTAAACTGTGTCACAGATCAATTAATGCATGTTCTTAGTCAGGTAATGTGATGTACAGTTTGGATAAGTCATTACCACTTTTATATGAAATTCGGGATGTATTGAAGAGAAAGAACAAGTTCTGGAATCAGTGTTAATAGTGTATAAATGTTAGTAACCTTTTTCATTGAGTTTTGTAATTATAATTCAATTTGTAAAAATTCATTGTTTACCATAACTCAAACTAATTGTGTAAACCATTAGTTTTGGAAAAGTTTAACGTTTATGTAACTTTGCAAGTCAGGACAACATAATTCTTACGGAAATCACCAACTAAAAATCTGTAATTAAGCTCGTAATTAATGCTTCTGGAACATTCTATATACAAATTCTGTGCAATGTCCACAAATTATGAAAACTAGAGAAGATTCGTTTAAACTGAAGACATAACCTGATTCAGAAAGACGATTTGTATCATAAATAATTTTAGAAGAACGATTCATTAATCTTTTGTAACACGATTTAAAGATTGGCATTTTAGCCTTCAAATGTTATAAAAAGTCATTTTTAACGTTTGAATTGTAATTTTGATGTTGTAGAAATATTAGCAGCTCTAAATTGTTTCATAAAATCGCATAATGAATTAAATTACGTGTAGATATTTGAGAATGTTCTGGACTGAATAATAAGAACCGTAATGTCAGTTTTTGCTGGGTTAACTTACTGCAATTGTAACTTCAAACGTGAAATAACTTAATAATGTCAGAGAATGTAATTGTTAAAAGATGTATAAATACACCTTGTCAGAGAGCGAGATGGAGAGCGGCTGGAGTACTAGGTGGTGTGTTCCGGTGCCTGTAAAGTAGTGACTAATAAACAAGTGTTGCTAACAAATTAATTGGTTACTTTTGAATACATAAATTGTGATCAAGACTGTTTTTAATAGTAAAAATTAATTGCTGTACGTCTGGTAGTGACCAAAGCAGGGAAGTTATCACCTCAAAAAATGTAAAATATGCTGTGCTTCCGGATCTGGTTACGTTAGACAACCCGTGTCTATACGACTCATTGTATTGCTCTGTGAAGGAGGAATTTTTCCTGAAAGTCTGGCCACACCTTTTTGTTACACACGGTATGTATGTGTTTATATATGTGTGTATGTATATATGTTTCCGCGTGTGTACATGTATAAATTTTTTCATGCCCGTTGTAAATTTAATACATCTGTATCCAACTTCGTTAAAGGGGCTATGTACTCCCAGCGATCGGCCATACTAAGTCACGGCTAGCCTCCTTCTCTTTGTGCAGTTCAGTAAGAGAGAACGGGTCGACGAATAGGAAGCGACCGTGTTGTTATCTTTTCAGACTCATCGTACTCAGTGAAACTACGGCGGGAAGTAAGTCGTTACAGGACTGACGTGAGAGCTTCGGCTTGATTTCTAATGTATGCAACCTGCAACGTACGGCTCGTAATCGCTCCGTTTCTGATCTATTTGTTACGTCTTCTGCTAACAAATTGGTGGAATTCCCAAATGGTTTCTAACGCAAACTACGAATCTACTTTACGATATTTGTGTTTCTTAAGTTAACTAAATAGCTGTAACGCAATTAAAAGTACTAGAACATTAAAGATATTACTGCTGCCTGCAAACATTTAGGTAAACGCTCAGGTGATATCCGCTGCGCTCTGGGCGGGCTGCTGCGGTCGCCAGAGCGCACCGCCGTAACTCCCCCGCGCAACCACACCCCCGGCGCGACGCCTCCCGAGACTGGAACGGCAGCGGCGCCGGTCGCCGCTCGACGGCCGTGCGTGCCGCAGATGCGACACGTTTTACGATCGCAGCTCACGCCACGACTGCACAGCGCGCGTAATATCGCGACGCGGCGCCCGCCAGATAAATCTCGGCCGCTCTCCTCAGTATTAAGTTTTCTCTTCAAATAAAGAGCGAGCAGCTGGCCAGGCGCCTAGCGAATTTACTGCCTCGCTCTCCACGCAATTTTTCCGTGTCATGCCCGCCCGCTTCGCGACTGGAGATAAATTCATCTCGAATGTCCAGACGAGCACCGAGAAAAGTCAAAACTGGAGGTAGCCCCACCACTAAGACGAAGCCACATAACTAGTGCACTTGTACCACTGTTACGGTACCGTTCTTTCGCAGACCTAAGTTAATCCTCGATTTGGACACAAAGAATGTTGTGAAAAACTATTGTAGTGTTTTTCCTGCTTCAGTAAATGCGGTTTCCTAAATCTACCTCTATACTCAGCACGCCACCTTGCGGTGTGCGGCAGAAGTTACCTCTAGTACCCATAACCTTTTCCCTCTTACTTGTTCCATTCGCGAATGGTGGGTGGGGAGAACGGCTGTCTATAAACTCTAATTTCTCTGATTTTCTGATCGCGATCATTCCGAGAGACATATGTGGAAGGAAGTAACATTTTGCCGAATTGTTCTTCGAACGTAGGGTTTCCGAATTTTACCACTAGTCCTCTCCGTGATACACAAAACACCTCTTGCTGTGACCGCCACTCGATTTGTTGAGCTTCTCCATAACGCTTCCACGTCGACTAAACCATCCCGGCAAATGCCCCCTTTATTTGAATCTTCCAGCTCTTCTGTTAATCCTACTTGGTAAGACCTCCAGGCTAATGAACGTTTCTCAACAAGTGCTTTGTTAGTCACTCTTTACGAGGATGAATTAAACATTGGTGTGAAAAACTTAAGGCCGAAAGTAACATGAAGCGTCACTGCCGTTTAACATAACTCAATGAAACTTGGACTATAGATAGAAAGAACTGCAGCAGTATACTACAGAAGGTAACAGAAAGAATTAGGCAATGAGATGAACTGAAATGACATAAATTAAAATGGCAGACAGAGATTCAGACGCTTGCACAGGGTAAACTAGCGTGAGAAACTGTATTAACCCAATCTTCGGACTGAAGACCACAACAACAACAAGACGAGGTAGCGTTTCTCCAGTTGTCTCGGATCTAAACGTACGTGTGACGGTGTCTTGTAGGTGGCTAATAGATACTCGTTAAGTGTAGCGTCATGACTATTTTGCAATGAATTAATACGGCAGTGAAAGGAAGGCAGAAATTGATGCAAGATGCCAAACCGTTGCGTAGTCTCCTCAAAACGCACAACGTCGATCCAGAGGCTTAACGTTTCCATCTCGAGGTCCAGTTAGCCACTACCTGTCGCCTCTGAACCGTGTTGTGTTTTGATGCTGGGTAACAACACAGAAACCGGAAGTTACACAACCAACTGTCGTCTTGCTTGAGTTTGGAGGTCCTACTTTCCCCACATGGCAGCCCAGACAGGAATGCGAATGCACTGGAGAATTATGGAATCTGGCTGGAACCAATAATCAAAAATGTTCAAATGTGTGTGAAATCTTATGGAACTTAACTGCTAAGGTCATCAGTCCCTAAGCTTACACACTACTTAACCTAAATTATACTAAGCACAAATACACACACCCATGCCCGAGGGAGGACTCGAACCTCCGCAGCGATCAGCCGCACAGTCCATGACTGCAGCCCCTTAGACCGCCCGGCTAATCCCGCGCGGCAACCAATAGTCATCGGCGAACTGAACCTGAATTGACTATAGGATGTGTCTGCGGGGCTAAGTCAAACAGCATGTAGTACTTTCACAATGCGTCCACACGCACCGGAGAGGTCTGTTTTGACGTAAGACGCGTATCAGAGGCGGGCTTCGGAACGTCACTCACGCTTGGGATTTTGAAGACGTTCCAGAAAATGCCCCGGACCTGCCCGCCAGCGGAGCGCAGTAGACCCGGCTAGCTCAGCCGGCATGAATTATTGAAGGCGCCTGTGGCCGCAGTCGCGACAACAGCCGCGCTGAATGCAGGCGGCCGGCGCCTGCATACACATGAGAGCCAGCGCCCCCGGCTCTCAAAACTGGGGCTTCATCCCCTGCACTCTCGCTGCCTCGCGCGCTAACTTCGTGTTACCAAACACAATTCCATTTCACGACAGTAGGCACACGTAGGTGTTCCAGCAGCTACCACATCGATACGAGTCATTTCACTGAAGCACAAGTTTAAACTGGGGTTCAAAGCTACTGTTGTTATAGTGACGACAGCTGTTACCAATGTGACCGTGACCAGCTGGTAGTCGCCACTGTGTGTACGCAGTCAGTTGCAGTTAGTCGCGAACGTAGGGCAGGCGAATGGCATTCCGAATATTACAAACAGACAGAAGATATATTGCGTGCTTTGCCTTAAGTGTAATGTTGTCCAGAGAAACTTTGAGTTATAACATTAATTCCCGTTGCGGCACGTCCGTGTATTTATTTATTAAATTTTTTTAAAGGTGCGACACGAAGTCGCGGAGGAAGAGTTAAAAAGTCATAACCAACAGAGTAATAAAGATTTTCAGGATCACGATTAACAAAAATTTCCTGCATGGTTGTCCGGGGGAATACTGTGTCGTACTTCTGTCCAACACAGATACAGCAATATCGTACAAAAATCTTGGCCCATTATCATTAATCAGTCCCTCCCCTGCGTAATGTGGTGGCTAGGAAAGCCTGTCGTTTCACGCCGTTCTGTGTATACGCAAGTACCATATTTTCTATGGCCAAACGAACCACCCATGAGAGTTGACTTAATGTACAAGGCGTATGGCTTTAGAAGGCACTGAGAATTGTTAGAAAGATAAAGCGTGGCGCTATACAAACGTCGTGAGCACTCAATATAAATGCGTTAACCCCTTTCCAGGGATATAATAACTGAGTAATGCCCATCTTAATATTGCTTCAGGAACTTCTTCCTAACATGTAAGAAAAATAATATTGTAAAAAAAAAAATAAAAATCTCTCACCCTCTGACGTCAGGTTGCGCATCCGAAGCGGTATACGGGCATGCAGTTGACGTCAACACAGACGTTTTAAATGGCAAAGAAAGTGTACTTAGTATTCAGCGACTGCGTTTCATTGCAGTTTTGCACGTACGTAAGATACATTTTACAGGAACTTCATTTACACAAGTCAACTTTTAGCGGCACTGTTGTCAAGTGGAAATGTCACAAAGTCGTCACTCTGGTAGGTCCAAGAAACTAACTGACAGCAACTACCGATCAAGTTTAGTGAACTAGCCAATCGCCTGACATCCTTATCAATTACTCCAGAATGCTTCCGTTGCAGCTCATAAACACAGAGACAGAACGATAGATCGGTTTCCGTGGTCATTCTGCTGCCCAAATGCCGTTGATTACCAGAAGGAAACCGAACTGTTGCTTAGAGTGGTGCAAACACACCGCCATTGATGTACTGAGCAGTAGGACAGTAGTAACTGACGATAAGGGCTGTAGTGCTCTAGTGCCTAGCGAAACGCTGCTCAGCAGAAATGGTCCGAGTGATGGTTCAAATGGCTCTGAGCACTATGGGACTCAACTGCTGTGGTCATCAGTCCCCTAGAACTTAGAACTACTTAAACCTAACTAACCTAAGGACATCACACACACCCATGCCCGAGGCAGGATTCGAACCTGCGACCGTAGCAGCAGCGCGGCTCCGGACTGGAGCGCCTAGAACCGCACGACCACCGCGGCCAGCGGTCCGAGTGAAATCTGGTGTATGTGTTGTGGTGGTCCGGCGCAGTCCTCCTGGTTTCAGCTCAAAACATTAACGCAGCTATTTATAGAAAGATTTTAACCAACAGCATTATTGTCTCAATGCGGCAATAATTTGGAAACGGTCCACTTCCCTAACGGCAAAGTATTCCGGTCCACAACGTCTGAACCTTTGCATCGCGCTTCGAAGAAAATGAAATTGATGTGTGGAACCGGTCTACATAAAGGCCCGGCCTCAATGCCATTGCATATCTTTCACTATTAACTAGAGCGCATGCTGAGTCCTCGATCAGCAAGTCGGCTATAACTATTCACAGTTCTGTAGGAAGAGTGAGAACTAACATAGTCGCCATTGTACGACAACTTAGTGGAAAACCTTTCCCAAGAATTACATGCTGTAGAAGTAGCTAAGGGAGTTCCCACAGACGTTTAGGTTATCACAAGCTTTTTTTTGTAAACATCAGTCCAGGGACTAATGAAGGAACAGACAATGCGTTCATTACACAAAAATTCTGTCACGCGGGATAAGCCGAGCAGTCTAAGGCGCTGCAGTCATGGACTGTGCGGCTGGTCCCGGCGGAGGTTCGAGTCCTCCCTCGGGCATGGGTGTGTATGTTTGCCAAAAAAATGTATGTGAAATCGTATGGGACTTAGCTACTAAGGTCTTCAGTCCCTAAGCTTACACACCACTTAATCTAAATTATCCTAAGGACAAACACACACACCCATGCCCGAGGGAGGACTCGAACCTCCGCCGGGATCAGCCGCACAGTCCATAACTGCAGCGCCCAAGACCGCTCGGCTAATCCTGCGCGGCGTGCGTTTGTCCTTAGGATAATTTAGGTTAAATAGTGTGTAAGCTTAGGGACTGATGACCTTAGCAGTTAAGTCCCGTAAGATTTCACACACATCTGAACATTTGAGCAAAATTTCTCGGTAGAAAGGTGTGGCTTAAAAAGCGGTGGCTTCACTGATTCTAATGAGTCTGAAAGGGGGGAGGGGGGAAGCAGAATGCCGTAGTATACATGTAAATCAACACTCTGCAAACCACTGTGAAGTGCATGGCGAGGAGTACTTCCTGTTGTACCAAGTATTACGATCTCTTCCAGTTTCATCCGCTTATAGAGCACAGAAAGGACTGCATAAATGTCTGTGCGCACTATCTATCTTTGCGGTCCCCGGGCTAACCTCCTCAAACGTCTATCATTTAACGTTTTTCAAAATTTTCGCGTCCCCGGGCTAACCTCTTCAAACGTCTATCAGGTAACGTTTTTCAAAATTTTCGCGTCTCTCTCCTGCCAGTGAAACTAACCTGTGCCGTTCCGTGCTGTTCTTCTTTTTACGTTACGTTCAGTGTTCCCTGTTAGTGCTATCCGGTATTGATTCCGCACACTTTAGCAATAATATGGCAAACCCAGTTTCTTTGTAGAACGTCTGCATTTTCGCAGTGTCCTACGAATGAATCGCAATCTGAAACCCGCTGCACCTACGACTCAGGCGTAATTACTGCAACGGCGGGATTACTTTGGTGTGAAGATTTTCCAACGCCAGCAACGAGTCCAAGTTAACGACTCGCGAAAATACAGTCATTATAAAACGATAAATATAAGCAAGACAAAAAACCTGTAGCATTGTTATATGACTTTTTAACTACATTGCATAACGCAATTAAACGCTCACTTTTCGAAACCCAGTAACTGTCTCCATTGCGACGCAGAAGTTTAAAATTTGGTTTGATGATGCGTGCATCGTTCCAGTGTAAAGGCGCAAAAGCATGGCGCCCTGTGACGTCACTCTCGGACTCGGCGACTCTTCAAACAGCAAGGTGTCGACTCATGCGAAAAACGGGCCACGTGAGGTGAGTTAATGATGTATTCGGTGGGAACGTCGTCACACCCACTCTCCCCCACGTATCAAACCTTCTGCGATGGAGATCAGATCTGAACATAGTTAAAATCACGTGGTTCTGTTATGAATGGCCGAAGAAAAGATTACAGACAAGCCGCCGCTCAGAATAGACACGAGAAGCCCTCAGGAGCTGACACAAAGGGCATCAATCACACCACCACTTCACTTGGGGTGTTGATGCTGACAAATTTCACAGTCGAAAACGACAGTTTGCAGCACGATGACCAACATGATGTCGTTCTTGGCAATGTCTGACGATTCAGCCCTTTTCTAAGGATATCGTAGGGTTGCAACCTTATTGAAAGTGCTTTGAGCCCTTTGGAGTGTAGTGCGGCTGCAATTTTTTGATCTGGTATACAGGATGGGACCACTAGGAACCGTTCAAAACCATTCGACGGAATTTGGAAGTGATCCGAAACAGCAACAGTAGTTTGCGCTTATCCGGTCCTACTTTTTAGCGCACGTATGGGTGTGATGTGTTCAAATGTGTGTGAAATCTTATGGGACTTAACTGCTAAGGTTATCAGTCCCTAAGCTTACACAATACTTAACCTAAATTATCCTAAGGACATACACAAACATCCATGCCCGAGGGAGGACTCGAACCTCCGCCGGGAGCAGCCGCACAGTCCATGACTGCAACGCCCCAGACCGCTCGGCTAATCCCGCGCGGCTGGGTCTGATCACCGGGAGATCCACATCTCGGCAACACCCTCAGTACCACTTGTGCACCATTTTGACCACATTAAAAGTGTGCCTATACGTAGACTTCAACAACCATTCCACTGTGTGACGCTCTGCCGTTGCTCCAGCACCTGCTTGAGGGCATACACAATCTAAGGGGTGTCTAAGGCGTCGCCTGCCTTCAGGTGCTAGAGCGCCACTCAGTTAAACCGGTATCGAAGCCTCTTTATAGCTACATATTTTAGTGCTCAATAAAGATGCACGAGTGGTACTGAGGGTGCTGCCGAACTGTGGGGCTTACAGACGGTCTCTTTGCCGTTTTATACAACAGAAGAGCTGAAAAGGCATAAACACTCTTTGCTGCTTCGGATCACTATTAAATTTCGTCGAATGGTTTCGAGCTGTCCCTAGTGGCTCCAACCTGTTATACCAGAGCAAAGGGTTGCAGCCTCATGATGTGCTTAGAGAATGGTTGGATCGTCTGGGAGTGTGAGCAAGAATGTCCTCGTGTTGATCATCGCACTGTGAACTGTCGTTTTCGTCTGCAAAATGTGTGGGACTCAAGACCTCAAGTGGAGGGGTGGACTCATTGACGCCCCTTGTGCCACCTCCAGGACCCTTTTCGTGTCAATTCTGAGCGGCGATGTGTCTGAAATGTTGTCCTCGGTCATTCATAAGAAAACTGTGTGATTACAACGCTGAGCGATTCTGATCTACGTCGCTGAGGCGTCAAAAGAAGGGTTCAAATGTGAGGAAGAGTGGGTGTGAGGATGTTCTCATGGCGTGACATCATTAACTCACTTTACACCTGATATGAACTTCTGAGCTGTGGCCTTGTTTTCGCGTGCGTCGACACCTTGTTGTCTGAGCGGGTGGCGTCACAGGACGCCACGCTCTCGCAGCATTACAAAGAAACGTGGTACGCACCTTTGAGTGAAACTTCGAACTTCTGCGTCGCAATGGGAGATAATTACCGAGTTTCAAAGAAGTAACCCTTTAACTGTGTTCTGCAGTGTAGTAATGGTTCAAATGGCTCTGAGCACTATGGGACTCAACTGCTGAGGTCATAAGTCCCCTAGAACTTAGAACTACTTAAAGCTAACTAACCTAAGGACAACACACACATCCATGCCCGAGGCAGGATTCGAACCTGCGACCGTAGCGGTCGCGCGGTTCCAGACTGTAGCGCCAGAACCGCTCGGCCACCAGCGGCCGGCGCAGTGTAGTAAGATGACGTTTTCGACAATGCAGCTGTCTGCAGCTACAGTAATCCGATGTTATCTGTCAAATGCCGTAACCCACAAACGATGCGCTGTGCCGGCTGCAACGAGTGGTTCCATCGCTCTCCGGTTCCTACATCGACAGATGTGCTGTATCTACTAGCTACAGCACTGATTCATATTACGTAAGTGATACCCTCTCTGTACCACGACTTGAGCGATTCTCATTTTTGTTGCAGGTTTCATCAACTGCAACACGAACGCGCTGCAGTCGCTGGCCCAGCTGCATGGTGAGTACGCCAAGTTATCCGTCTTCTACATCACGAACAAACAATGTACGCTGCGCTCACTACGTTTATCTTGATCGTCGATTTCCCTTTAGCGGTGTGTACTATGTTGAGATCAGCACTCCATCTACTGTGACTTTAGTATCCTACATTTTGCGTGGCTACAGCAACGGGAAACAAATGGTAGATCAGCGATGTACACTATGATATCGTATTACAATATTCGTCAGTGAGTCTGTGTGAGACATTGAAACAACGATGCAGATTCAACAGGATCTTTTCTCTCTCTCAAAAAAATTCGTTATTTATCATTAAGTCAGTACTTGAAATCTGCTGTAACGGTTTTCGACGAACGGGAAGGTAATGAACGTATGGATTGTTGTGCTGAAAGTAGCGAAATAACTCTGTATACGTCTTTTAGTTATATATTAAGAGTCCATAACGCAATTTCCTTTGCGTACTAAATGGTAGTTGATGACAGGAAGCATACAGACTACCAGAAAAGACAATGATTTTTTTAAACGTAATCGAATTTTGTAAAGAAGTAAAACAGCAAGGAGAATGCTTATTTTTCCGTCGTATTTCGAATATACGCTGCCATATTACGTGAAAGAACAAGACTTCGTCGCATGTTTAGTTCGTTTCCGTGCTGATAACACGCCTTTGAGTCCCACCTTTAAGTTCGAAACGAAACTTACCCTCTTCGGTCAGTTGCTACGGTCCTTGGTTCTCTCTGTAATGTGTAAACTCCTAGCCAGTGCTGTGTTTCTAGGCAGACACTCGCAGCTGTGAAGGAATTTTGCTGGGGCATCTTGTGAAAGACTTATCTGACGTAACCTCAGGTGCGAGTGAGATTAGGGCGAGTTATTGCAGCAAAAGTAAAATCACGAATTGAGTTTCTTTACTGTCGATACAAGTCAGTGGATCTCGATGTTACGAGCTGCGAAGTGTTATATCGTTCATATTCTTCCTTGGAGAGAAACATGAAATAGCAGATTTCAAACTCAATGAATAATTCATCATAATCATCTTTCAAACGCTGTACTTCGTCACTGTAGCCATTTTTCTCTATTTTGAGCTGTCTTCTTCATTTCTTGGTAATTTTAATACTTTATTATTTCTAATAAATCTTCCACTATTATATTTCTTCGCCTCCTTTCGTTTTCTTCCCGAAAATATTTTGTACCAGTATGCCTATTAAAATTTTTATGTTTAAATAAATGTCCAAAAGCTTTTGTTTCCCATTTTCGAATAATTACTGTATGACGTCATTGCTGAGCAACCTTTTAAAAAATACTTTCATCCAACGTTCTTTGTTTCCGGCTGATATTTGTTATCCTTGTCCAGTGCCACATTTTCATCGCTTCTATGCGCTTCAACAGTGTCTAGCTTTCATAGCCATTAGGAGCACACTCCAAGTCAAGCTCTCCATAAACAATTTCTTTTATTTTCGGTACTAAATGATTTATTCACTAGTACTTCGCTTCCTTCACTGAATGCAAGTTTAGCTGTTCAATTCTTTTTCTGCTTTCCGTGCTGCCTCTGTTGTCTTCTATAATTAAGAAGCTGAAATAACTAAATTTATTTATTTCATCTACTTTGTTTCGGTTTTCATACGGTGGTCCTTCTTTTTTATTTACTTTCTATAACCATTTTGCGCAATACAATTAAAGGATCACTTTTTCGAAACCTCATAACTGCCACTTATTACGAAGCAAAAGTCTGAAATCCAGTCTGTCTACAACCTTCCTCATAGAGCAAGGTATCAACACGTGAAAAAAAAGACCACAACTCAGAAGCTCATGGGACGTATAATGTGGGTTTATGATGTCACATTGGCACCAAAATTCACCAAAATTTTGCCCAGGACCACTATGGATTTGTTACAAGATGGCAAGGTTCGATAAAAACAATATCAATAGCCGTTATATAAGTTTATTTATAGGTAGCCAGTTTCGACGTTACACTACGTCATCTTCAGGTCTAAACTGCTCTATTCCAGGCCTGAAGATGACGTAGTGTAACGTCGAAACTGGTTGCCTAGAAATAAACCTATATAGCGGCGATTGGTATTGTTTTTATTGTACATTGAACAGCCGTAGTCCCATACTCCCCCAGAAGATGGAGTTACATTCATTGAAGATGGCAAGATCGTCACAACCCCTCTCACCGACATTTCACACCTTCTTTTGACGCCTCTGCGATGGAAGTCAGAAACGCGACGCCCAGAGTTGAAATCACGCGGTTTTCTTATGGCTACCCGAAGAAAATATTTCAGAGACACCGACACTCAGAATCGACACCAAAAGGCTACAAGAGTGGCATAAAGGTCGCCAATGAAACCGCCCCTTTTGCTGGGGCGTTGACTCCCACACCTCTCGCGGTCGAAAACGACAGTTAGCATTGCGATCAGCAACAGGAATAAGCCGCTGACATCTTCGACACTGCTGACACCCCTGGACATTTCAGCCCTTCTCTAAGTGCGTTGTGGTGCTACATCCTCACTGAACGTGATCGCACCCCGTTGGAGTACAGCGCGGCCTCAATTTTTACTCTCGGGTACAGGTTGGGAGCACTAGGGACCGTTCAACACCATTTGAAGAAATATGAACGTAATACAAAGCAGTAAAGGGTTCTTATGTATTTTAAGCTTTTCTGTTTCACGCCCTCCTGTGGCATAATCAGGGGGTTGGGGGCGGGGGGACGGCGACATTGAACATGCGTGAATTAAACGGCAAAGGGTCACTCTACGACCCTCAAGTTCCGCAATACCTCCGGTGGCACCCACCCATACTTATTAAGAATTTTTTAAAAAAATGCCTTTACAGAGAAAACCACCTCCTGCAGGCAGGCAATTCCATGACACCCCTACTATAACAGTTACCTCCATGCAGGCATGTGTGGCTACTTTGCAGTTCTCTCTAAAGAGACAGTTTTAAAATTCGCAATAAATGTGAAGTGTGGGCTTGTGCCACCAAGGGTATTCCCGAACTGCGGGGACCCTTTTCCTTTCTATGCACTCTTATGTCAATGTCTCTTCCCCCCCCCCCCCCCACCCCACCTTGATCACGCCGAAAGAGGGCGTGAAAGAGATGAGCTGGAAATGCATAAGCACCCTTTGCTGCTTTTGACACGTTCAAAGTTCGTCAAAAGCTTTCGAACGGTCCCTAGGAGTTGCAACCTGTACACGAGAGCAAAAATTACAGTCGCAGTCGCGCTCTACTCCAATGCGGTGCGATCACTTTCAATGGCGATGTATCCCAACAAAGCACTTAGAAAAGGGTTGAAACGTCCAGGGGTGTGAGCAGTCTTGAAGGTTGTCAACAACGTCGTCCTGTGTCTCATCGCAACGTCGTTTTAGACGGCGACATGTGTGGGAATCGATGACATCCTTAAACTGAAATGCATTAAGTGTTGGTTTTATTACGAGTCGGTATAACTTGCTAAAATATGCTGCCGTCAGAAAGCGATTTCCTTCCTAGCAGAAGGAGGCGATTGTGCCAGAGTATGGCTTTCTGGGAGGTTTCCTTCGGACCAAAAACGTGTCACGAACGCGCCTGTGGGAACTTTTCGTAACGGCGTCCCACGGCCGACTTGCGGCGAAGGCGACTGACTGCGCCTGCCGCGCACGGCCACAATGTGCGCCTGCGCGTGTCGCCGGCCCGTATGGCACAACACCTGTCCCTGTCCCTGTCCCCGTCTCGTACACAGCGAGGCGAGCCGAGGTGCTCGCTGCTGTAAGGTTATAACCCATTACCATGTCCGAAATGGCGCCGCTGCCGCCCGCTTGTGAGACACTTACTTTGGTCGTCCTGCGTTCAGATCCAAGTGCCTGCATTCTTTGCTGTCTGATTTGCTCCCAACAAGAATTACAAGGTTATTCGTAGGTGCCGAGGGGTCATAATTAAAGTGCAGATACTCACAGAGGTGTGCTGTCATTATCATATGGCAGCGAAACTTGGTAGATATACGGAGGAACTGACATACACTGGAAAAAATTAGTTCCAATTTTGGCCATCGGGTGCAAACCTGGCGCTCTACAACATCCCCTCGACGTCACCGGTGCTCATACTGAAGAAATTGTGTAAGCGGCATTCAATAATACCAGTATTATGGCTTTCTCACTTGTTTGACCTTTTCCGCCCACATTCCGTGCCTAATCCATCACATATGAAAACATTTCTATCTTACGTCTTTCTTGCATTCACAGCGCCAGATCTGCATCTGGTGGCAAAAATTGCAACAATTTTTTTTCCAGCAAATATCGGTTTCGCATTAAAGCATCAGAATATTTACCAACTTTCGCTGCCAACTGTAATTACAGTCAACAGTGGAACTCAGTGAGTAGCTGCACTTTAAATATAACCACCCAGAATCCCCAGGGCTTCAGAAGGCGACTGTGCGAAAACTATAAGGCATACTGAAAATAAACACACATCGGTGGAATGAGCATGGCCCCAAGTTTCGATTCGTAATATGCGCGTTGACGTAGCTGCACTAGGCGACGGGCGTGTCAGAATATGTACACAATTCATCCGCTCCGTGTTATCGCATCTAATTAGTTCGCGCCGGCAGATATTCGACTCAATGAAGAGATTCGCAAAGCGGGCTGCTGGCATTGCGCCTTCCGGGGCAACGGCAGGACCGACTTAGCGGATTGCACGCATGTGCTCTTCCACCTGTTTGCCACGTCACAAACGGTGTCACGCTGATCACCTATAACCTGAGTTAAAAACATGGAGGCATGCTCCATCCACTGCCTATTTTCTGTATGGCTTGTAGATTTCGGCCAGGTGTCTGCTAAAACCCCGGACGTATTTATGAACAACGCTGTAGGGTTACATAGCGTGAGGGTATTATATGTCATACCCTAACACTGGTAAATCCAGTCTTCTGAGGGGCCATGGTTCCTGTAGGAGATTAGTCATCGAAAGCAACAAAAGTAGCGCACTGGCTGTTGCAGATAGATGATGCTGTTGGCCCGTTGCTCCTAAAATCTTTTTTTCTACGCACGTCTGAAACAGTATGTGATGGTTTCTTCCTTAAGCTATTTCCTGGTACAATTGTTATTACGTCTATTAGCTGAATCACAGCTATCCATCACTGTTACTGCCATGTAATCACGTGGCTGGTTCATGCTACTGGACCCGCTCTGCTTTTTCTGTACATTTCTGTTTTCACTAACCCCTCGTAAAAGCATTACTTCAGATTTTTCACTTCTTTCGTGAGTTGTCGAGATTTTCAACGAAAAGCTTCTGTTTCAAACCTTTATCAGTTCTATCATGACCAAATTCAACATATTTGTGTTGCAGTAATGAAATTTTTTATAAAGCTAATACGTTTATCAAGAAATATTGTAATTATACTCCTGTTTTCACTTGTGACTTTTCATTATAGCCCAACGAAGGGAAGTGTGTCTCTAAAAACGACCAACGTGTCGCATTTTAAAATTGCTTGAGGTCCACTACATACAGATAGTCCTCGATCTTCGATCAAGAGATGGCACTATTATGGTCAGCAAAATGATATACTGCGTGTTCCATATACACTGTGTGTTTCCCGTTTGTGTGAAAGTACACAATAACTCCACGTGTTTCAGTTCCCAAGTGTAATAGGAAGTAGCTTTCTTGATTCAGTTGCAAAACGGTGCTCACACGTGCAAGTTTATCACATGACCGGCATGTGGCCTGGAAAGCACCAGAAAGTTGTACTGAACAGCTTATCCAGTAAGCAGGAAACCTAACTACCGACGGAAATTAAGAAGTACAAATTCACCATTCGCTAGAACTTGCGAACAGATTTCGTAACAACATTCCTACATTGCTGAATGAAAAGTAGTTCCAAGCTCATAAATCCGCGCAATCGGATACTTACTGATTAAAGCAGTTGTCAGTCCTTGCTTCCATTAAGATTTCATTTTACTGCGGAACTTTACTCATTAGTCAGCATTTCAGCCTGAGCCTGGCACAGATCTGGTACACATCGTAGGGAATCGTTTATTTTTCACTAAGATTACCATACTTTTTTTTTAAGAATAACTTGGTGGGTATTTACTCAGAAATATACAAACAGCTCTTGTGACAAGCAGTTGAGTCCCATTACTTTTTTCACTCTGTTAATATTTCTCTTTTTCGCCTTAAATGTGTAGGATAAGCTCTCGAGTCTCCTGCAATCACCAACAATCCTGTGGAGAACGAGTTGCAACGAAACATGTTCGCTAGTCCCTCCCGTTCTCTGAGAAGCCCAGACATATGTAATTGGTAAAACTTTTGCAATATCACCTGTTGCCACCACCTTTTACTGATGAAGTGTAGTACCACAAACTTTTACTTACTTCGTTCTCTTTTCCTGAATTTAGTAACTAGGTAGGTCTTGACAACAAGTGTGCGAAGCCACCTTATACTTAACAAGTAGCAAGTAAGTTTGCAGTTGTACCTGGCGTCAGGACGGCGCATCTCGGTTCAGTAGTGCTGCTGAAATGTTGATTACCTGAAACAGAAATCCATATAAAAAGGTTGGTTGTATAATTTTTTAACAGTATAATACTATCACTTGCTCTACACTGGACAGGTGGGATTGCGTGTTGCGAAGACATTTACGTGACGGGTTCAGTGCCAGCTGACCTGAGTGGTAATAGTCGTTGGTCGATAACGAAGAAATGTCAGAAACGATAATTTCAGTTCCCTTAGAAAAAGTGTCGCAGGAAAGTGAAAATCAGAGTTATTGTTTTCGCAGAGTTTAAACGCAGTCTGTGAACGTAATCAGCTCAAACACGAGACCATACAGTGCAATAATGTCAAAGTTCTGGGCGTAATGTAAAACGATAGCTGCGTATTACACATTGCTTGGTTTTGCCAGGCGCTCAGATGACAAAAATTAAGATTCTTGTAGGCCTAGTTACTACTGAACAGAAAAAATGTCGATTTTTGGGTGGCGCACCAGAAGAATGTGATTCGATCGTGATGGTTCAGTTAAAAAAAAAGACACTGGATTCGCATTCTTGAGAAGTAAGGATCAGTTTATAGTACGACCACCAGATTTAGGTGTTCTTAAGTTTCCTCGAATCATTTAGGACGAATGCAGGGAAAGTTGCTTTAGAAAGACCAAGGGCTTGTTCTACCCGAGCTTGTCCGATGTTTCTTCGTACAAACATAACCTCAGCATTAGAGATGCACGAAGCATTCGGCAGCTCACATCCTCGATATAGCCGTTACTGTACTGAAATCTTTGTCAGTTCGAGTTACCGTTGTTGTCAGAAGTCATGTTCAATTGAGACATTCAGAATCCAATGAAGTAGAGGTTGGAAGGACTCGCTTGTATTTCCAGCACTGAACTTCTTAGCTTTGCTTCCTTGCTTATGAACATTTAACACGCACTCGCTGACAGCTTTTAAAAGCAAACCTAACTGTTTTAACCTTCTTGCCTCCATATGCTAACACGAAATGGCGTAATCCTGTCTCTGCGTTACATGTGCCAACTGAAGGACATATTCTGATTTCATTGGCGAGGGGCTATCAAGGTAACGACGTCATTCAATCTGCGAAACACGACCCTGCTTGTGGCCACGCTACGTCTCGTGGCACATGTGATTTGTAAAACAGTCCTTATAAGAGCAGTTAAACGAAAAAAAAGAAAGAGCGTTAACATAGGCACCTAGACTGCGAACTCAGACAATGGGTGACAGTACGTTCACCTAATGTTCTTATCTAAACTGGACCTCTCTGATAGCACGATACCCCACATTTTGCATCGTCAGTGCGACAATGACTTCAGATAAGCAATAATTACAGTTTTTCGCTCTCTGCTATCATTCGGCCCGCAACTATCGCTTAGGTTAGAGAATGAATATGGTTTTTTTTCGTTTTTCTTTTTTGTGTCTTTGAGAAGAACTACAGCTTTACGCTGTTTCAAAATATCTGTCGAACTCTCTTTCGCTTGATTCTGACAGCGATATAAACGTTTGCTTTTTCAAAATCTAGTCACTGAATGAATCACATGTCATTCCTATTAACGATGTCCCGTTGCCTTTGACTTACTAACCAATGTGCCAGCATAAAATTTTGATACATATTCACATTTCTGGTATTCATATATAGCTTGCAACCTCAAGGTGTCTGTTATGCATTTGTCTTTCTTCAATATTCCGGACTAATAGATTGACAGCGAGGACGACATAGTTGTGTTCAGTGATGTACATTATTTACAGTCTGTACTCTATTGTAGTGGGAATTACTGTGAGCAGAATAGTCGATATCAGAAAAGAAGGAAATGAATTGTACCTTGTGACCAGCAGCTGCAAAACTCGGTGGACGATCCACCATATATTACATCAACGCAGATTGTATGGCGTATCGCAGCACCACAATCGTATCCTGTTCACTCGGTGGAACTATTACCAAACATAACGTGGCCGTCGCTGCCTTGTGTGTGTGTGTGTGTGTGTGTAACTTCCCACCAGTATGGCGCAACGACGCTCTTTGAAGGCCTTTCCCACATGCAACCGGAAAGCGGACATCTAGTGTCATACGTCACCGCTTACCGCATACCAGCTCTGTTCTCTTTGATGTACAGTCTGTGCCACAAATAGTGCTACGTAAGCAGCTAGACTGAAGTGTCTGCGCAAGGAAAAGACGCTTTAAATAACACATACCATTATTTAAAAACAGCTACCCTTGAGCGCTTGTGCTAGTTTATGAGTAGGTGTTCTGCAAGAGATCCACAACAGTACGCATTGATATTTTCTACTCCATTATGACGTTCTCCACTCAATCATACAACTCGTACGTGCATTAGCAGACTCATGGTGTGTATTTTTCGAACTGTATGAGGAATCTTCAGTACACCTGTAGTCATTTCGAATGACATGACCTTTAACAAAAGCACACGTGTTCCTAGAGCTGTTCTTGAATTCCTGTGACTGCTTAGTGAAATAAAGCACAAAAAACTGATCTGCAAAGGCGACTGGGAGGAGGTTGAGGGTAAATTATAATCTTGTAAACTCGTGCATAGTCGCAATTTACGTTTCCAGAGATAACGTTGACAACAAATTATATGTTTAGCTGAATTAAATGTAGAAATACAGAGTAATTTGCTCCGCTTTCGTAAGTGTATGTAAGTGTATTTTTATAAACTTCTTCTCTCTGTAGTCTGTGCCGTTCAGTTTGCTGGTGAAAGAGCAGGATGGTTTTTTACAAAATTTAAGCACGACACGAATCCAATATTATATCGCAAGATACAGGTAGTATGGATAATAGTTGCAATTCTCGAAGACGGGCGTGCATCGAAACAAACACCGCGGAGCCTTAATTTATTGTTGAACTGTACGTTTCTGTAATTCTATGATTTTACTCACTTGCCCTGCAGTATTCATCTAATTTCATTTAAGTTCTATGAGACTTTCCAACTGGAATGAGTGTTGTCTCGCGTGTTTACCTGTTGTGGAGTTTGCGTGCACAATCCTCGAATAAGAGGCAGTTTGGCACTTCTGTTCATGGTATGGTTTCATTATTTTTCGCAGAAAATATCATTATTTTTTAAAATGTTACAGCCAAAGACTCAACGTGAAGGTAGTAGAAAGGTAAAGTTGTCATCGACCAGAAGATTGGTTCGAACATCACAGTGTTCAAAAATGTTCAAATGTGTGTGAAATCTTATGGGACTTAACTGCTACGGTCATCAGTCCCTAAGCTTACACACTACTTAACCTAAATTACCGAAACGACAAACACACGCACCCATGCCCGAGGGAGGACTCGAACCTCCGCCGGGAACAGCCGCACAGTCCATGGCTGCAGCGCCATAGACCGCTCGGCTAATTCCGCGCGGCCATCACAGTGTATAAGTCGTTGTCAGAGGTGAAGGAGTTGATAACTGACAGAAAAGTCCTGAGATATATTGCAGATCGACCTAGAACCTTTGGATTCGTAGAGTGGCTGTTATTCTAGGAACGTAAATACATCACTAGTTACGAAACTGGAGGCCGGCGTATTATTGAAGACGTGCTACTGGAATAAAGCGTTACAGGCTACGGGTAAGCGGATGTCGGAACAGTTCCTTTAATAAACTACGGACGACTCGTTCGCCCATTTTCTTGCGGCCGAGTTACGGTTCTGTTTCTCGTCACATCAGGATCGACATTTTTTGAAACCAGGTCCCGTGTTCCCTTTATACATCGCTTGTCGCCAGATTTTTATTTTTGCTCGATGTTATTCGCCTGCTTCAACGAATTCGCTTGCATCGGTCGCGCCGCAGCAAATGTAATTGTGCAACGGCGGGCGGGTAGCGAGCGCTCCCGCCGCGGAAGCGCACAAATATTTGCGGTGCGCGCGGTCGCCGCCAGGGGCGCCGGTAACACCGCGGAAACACGATCCGCCAGCTCCTCGCCCACGCACTCTTCCCGTTCCCAGCGTTCGCTTTTTTTCTGCTCGGATCGCACTACAGCTAATGGATTTATGGACTAATACCCTGTCATTCTGACAGCTGACGTGGCCGTAGCTGTACGGGAACGGCCGTGAGGGAAAATGCGGAGGGAAAAATAACTGGAAATTACTACTCGCTACGTAAATAAATGAGGATATGAAAGGTTGCTGATGGCAGGTGACAGTGAACAGAGGCGTGAACGCGCAGACCACCCCCAGAGGCAGGAGCTGAGATCGGCACCTGCTACGCCCGTCGACGGCCGTGAATAACGCATAGCGCCGTACCGCTTCCTGCCACGTGCAATATTGACGCGGCCCATTCCTCACTTCATTTGGATGTTCGTCCCCGCCGGTATCCTCACTTCTGCGACATGAGTGAGGGCCGGTTCGTCACCAGACACACTTTCCGGGCCTCTTCCAGCGACAGACTCTCTTTCCTCCACTTCAGTTTCCTCCTCTGGATTCCGATTCGGCGACTACTTGGTGGTCTGGCCATGTTTTGCAGTTCAAATGCCGCAAACGTTACGTAGTTTTACCAAAGATAGCCGAAGGTGTCTTGACAGGGGCTCCTAACTATTCCCCACGTGTTACGGCGTAGGCATAGCTAGGTGGCGCGGTCAGTACACCGGACTCACACTACGAAGGAACAGGGTTTATATCTCCATAAGGCCATTGACAGTAATGTGCTTCGACGTTTCTGTAAGGGGTGATGTCGATAACAGTTATATTTTCCCTTCCATACTTCCATACTCTTGACTTGTAACACTTTCGACATTGCGATTTTCTGTCAAAAATGATTGCCATTACGTAAAGCACTATTAGAAATAATATTTGTTTATCTGTGAATGTTTTATTATAACAGTCTGTCTACGAAGTGATTTTTGAATGCAAATTTGGTTTTCAGTGGCATTACGTGGGGCATCACGCGACTAATATCACTCGCACTGTGCCAGGAGTTCCGCAACATCCACAGAATTATGTCACGCCTCACATTTTATAGACTGGAGCAGTGACGACCAGTTATCAAGTGCTAATGTGCTACAGCACTAAAGTTATGCTACTTCTCTTCGAATGAGAACCGGAAATCGCAATAAAATTATGCCACTTCTCTTCGAATGCATGCTCGTCTGCAAATAAAATGGACGTAAACATGTTTCGTTGCGCTCACTCCTTGGTAACTGGAAACTATTGTCAAGTGCTGAACTGATGGTCATCCGTGCTACGATCAACTCAGAGAAGAGACTCAGCTGTTTGTTTTCGACAGCACTTACTCTGATGAGACGTCATCCATTCCGGCACTCTGAGTACCACGTCGCTCACAACGCCAGGTCAGTATTTCTCTTTGAAAGAGCGTGTAACGTGGAAGCGTAGAGCAGGAAGGGATTCTTCGGAGCAGTTCAAGTAAGGGCACCGATTCCAACTGGTCAAGCGCACTGATTCGCAATTCATTGGCTTGGTTCGGTTCCCGTTGCTACTATCTTCTTTTTTTTAATTTTTAACTTTTTATTGCCGGCATTGTTAAACGATTAGTTATAAAATTTAAATTTATTCAAACAATTCAATTTATGTACATAAAATTGACGTATTTCATTTAGTTATGATAGCTACCCTTGTAAGTCAAAAGGCCATAGGCCACTGCACTGTACCACACTGATAAAATTGTGCACAAGTCGCCGCTTGTTTGTGATATACAACACATCACTGTTGATTTAATCCTTAAAGCAAATAATGATTAGAAGAAAAAATATTCCTTGTTTTCTCATCTATACTCCAGACTATAAGATGTCAGTCATAATATAATTCACTTTCAGTGATATCAGACGCATGACGCCCCAGGTAATAGTACCGAAAACTAAACGTACACTCAAAGTTCGTCTCGTAGACAAACTGCTGTAGTAATTGCACTCTTAGTGACAAATAAATACAATTTATAATACCAAATGTCGTTCATTGTTGGCATAAAACCCCAACGTTTGAAGTGTTATAGATCACTCTGAAAGTATGGCATGAAAAGGCCTCCTGCTTACGCCCAGGTCCACTTAAATCAATTAAAACCACAACGGTAGGAGACTTGTTCTTTTATAAGCTCAGGGTGGATTTGCTAGCCGTCCTTATCCAATAAGAGTTTCTGTTCCGTCTCGTTATCGACGGAACGTTAAACCATAATCTCTCCGTTTCTCTTCAGAATTCACTTAATTCCACTAACAGAAACTATGGTTAAATCTCATATGTATCTGTTGATTGTATATGACAGTAATGGGTGTTTACATACACTGAGATGACTAAAGTCATGGGATAGCGATATGCACATATACATATCGCGGTAGTATCGCCTACATAAGGTATAAAAGGGCAGTGCATTGGCGGAGCTGTCATTTGTGCTCAAGTGATTCATGTGAAAAGGTTTCTGTCGTGATTATCGTAACGGAAGTTAGCAAACTTTGAACGCGGAATGATAGTTGGGGCTAGACACATGGGACATTCCGTTTCGCCGGCCGCGGTGGCCGAGTGGTTCTAGGCGCTTCATTCCGGAGCCGTGCGACTGATACGGTCGCAGGTTCGAATCTTGCCTCGGGCATGGATGTGTGTGATGTCCTTAGGTTAGTTAGGTTTAAGTAGTTCTAAGTTCTATGGGACTGATGACCTCAGATATTAAATCCCATAGTGCCTAGAGCCATTTGACCCATTCCGTGCCGAAAATCGTTAGGGGATTCAGTATTGCGAGATGCGCAGTATCAAGAATGTACCAGGAATACCAAATTTCAGGCATTACCTCTCACCACGAACAACGCAGTGGCCGACCGCCTTAAAGTAACGACCGAGGGCAATGCGGTTGCGTAGAGTTGTCAGTGCTAACAGACAAGCAACATTGCGTGAAATAACCGCAGAAATCAATGTGGGACGTACGACGAACGTATCCGTTAGGATAGTGCGGCGAAATTTGGCGTTAATGGGGTATGGCAGCAAACGAAGGATGCGAGCGCCTTTGATAACAATACGACCTTGCCTGTAGACTTGGTTCAAATGCCTCTGAGCACTATGGGACTTAACATCTATGGTCATCAGTTCCCTAGAACTTAGAACTACTTAAACCTAACTAACCTAAGGGCATCACACAACACCCAGTCATCACGAGGCAGAGAAAATCCCTGACCCCGCCGGGAATCGAACCCGGGCGTGGGAACGCCTGTAAAAAACGATAGAATTTTTATGGCTGACAATGCGCCATGTCACCAGGCAACAGTTGTTCGCGATTGGTTTGAAGAACATTCTGTACAATTCAAGCGAATGATCTAGATCCCCAGATCGCCCGACATGAATGGCATCGAACATTTATGGGAGATAGAGTGGTCAGTTCGTGCATAAGATCCTGCACCGGCAACACTTTCCAAATTATGGAAGGCTATAAACAGAGCATGGCTTAACATATCTGCAGGGGACTTCCAACGACTTGTTGAGTCCATGTCATGTCGAGCTGCTCCACTACCCTGGGCCAAAGCTGATCCGACACGGAATTAGTAGGTATTGCATGACTTTTGTCGCCTCAGTGTGGTGTGGTGTCATGTCTGTGTTGTATTACGGTGAGACAAGGGAAGAGTGAAACCTAGTTCCAGCCGATAGCCTGCTCCTCTCTAGTAGCATCAAGTGGGACGCCACCCGTATCCGTCCGACGGGTCACCATCAACATTGTCGCATGCACTCTCTTCATCAGACACTTCATACATATTGGAAATTTAATTAAGGGCACCGTAGCAAAATCTGGCGCTCAGGCACTTTGCATTACCACCTCTTCTATTCTTATCGGCAAAAGACAGGTGGTTAACATTTTCTCACGCCACAAGATCCGAAGAGGTTATCTACGAATCGTGCGCCACCGTGGAGGGCTGTGTTAACAATCTCAGCTGCGGAGGCGGGTGTCTATTTAATACGATACAAAACCAAGCATGGTTCTTCGAATGGCAACACGTAATATTTCCGTTTCCTCATTGGACGTGTAAGTTCTTTGGCTATCTTCTTCCGCAGCAGCCCGCATTGGCGACTTTATTGAAAAACCACGAACGTCACATATTCAAGAAAGGTAGTACGAGTAATCCACTAAATTATAGGCCCATATCGTTAACATCGATATGCAGCCGGACTTTGGAACATATATTGTGTTCGAACATTATGAATTATCTCGAAGAAAACGATCTATCGACACACAGTCAACATGGGTTTAGAAAACATCGTTCCTGTGAAACACAACTAGCTCTTTATTCACACGAAGTGCTGAGTGCTAATGACAAGGGATTTCAGATCGATTCCGTTTTCCTGGATTTCCGGAAGGCTTTTGACACTGTACCACACAAGCGGCTCGTAGTGAAATTGCGTGCTTATGGAATATCGTCTCAGATATGTGACTGGAATTGCCATTTCCTGTCACAGAGGTCACAGTTCGTACTAATAGACGGAAAGTGATCGAGTAAAACAGATGTGATTTCTAGCGTTCCCCAAGGTAGTGTTATAGGCCTTATATATATAAACGATTTGGGAGACAATCTGAGCACCCGTCTTCGATTGTTTGCAGATGACACTGTCGTTTACCGACTAATAAACTCATCAGAAGATCAAAACAAACTGCAAAACGATTTAGAAACGATATCTCAGTGGCGCGAAAAGTGGCAGTTGACCCTTAATAACGAAAAGTGTGAGGTCATCCACATGACTGCTAAAAGCAACTCGTTAAACTTCGGTTACACGATAAATCAGTCTAATCTAAAAGCCGTAAATTCAACTAAATACCTAGGTATTACAATTACGAACAATTTAAATTGGAAATAACACGTAGAAAATGTTGTGGGGAAGGCTAACCAAAGACTGCGTTTTATTTGCAGGACACTTAGAAAATGTAACAGACCTACTAAGGAGACTGCCTACACTACGCTTGTCCATCCTCTTTTAGAATACTGCTGCGCGGTGTGGGATCCTTACCAGGTGGGACTGACGGAGTACAGCGAGAAAGTTCAAAGAAGGGCAGCACGTTTTGTATTATCGCGAAATATGGGAGAGAGTGTCAGAGAAATGATGCAGGATCTGGGCGTTTTTCGTTGCGACGGAAACTTCTCACGAAATTCCAATCACCAACTTTCTCCTCCGAATGCGAAAATATTTTGTTGACACCGACCTACGTAGGGAGGAACGATCACCACGATAAAATAAGGAAAAACAGGTAGTATCCATGTAGATGTAGATGTAAGATCATTCCCATTCCACTGGTATGAAATACGCCGCGGAAGTAGATGCTGCACGATACGATGGGGAGTAGCAGCTGTCTGGAGTGTGTACCTGCTGCAGACCGAACAACGCGAGGAGAGCGTTGACAACGCAGCACGTGTACCCGTAACAACGCCGGCTATAAGAGCAAGCTGCTCTGGGGAGGGAGAAGCCATTTGTCCGCAAAGGCGGGACAATGGCAGCGTGCCTGCGATTGCGGCAACCCCGACCAGTTCGCTCGGCGGGTGTCATTACAATCCGCTGCGCGGCGCGGCGACTGCTCGTCAAAGTGGCGTCCCGTGTGCGGCAGCTACTGGCGACGTGTGGTGCGGTGTAATGAACGTGTTTACTGCTCCCCGTCTAGGTCACCTTCCGCTCGCGAGCGCTCTGACACAAACAAGTGACACTCGCTGTCTTCACAGAGCACTCCTCTCCTCTCCCTGGCGCAGCAGCAAACGCGGTCACAAGAAGTCAGCGTCGGAGAGTTTCTACAAGGGGAACTGCAAAGTAGTCGCTTCCGTTCTCACACGGACAAATCCAGAAAGGTGTTTGACTGGGCTATCTAAAGGATGGTTATAGTCTTTTTCAGGAGGTCACTCTAGACATAAGAAACGCGAGGGGAAGCGAGCAGTGATTCCCGTCGTCTACAGGGACAGAACAGCTTTTCTTTAAACAGCTGGTTTTCTGCTTGGTCGTACCCAGGTCCGAAGAAGCATATCCAAAAATGTGCCGAATGTCACTCAAATGCCAATTATTATACAATTTCTGTCACACGACAATTTTGGCGATAGTGGAAATATTGTTAGGCCTAGACAATGGCAGAAGACGTTACACCCTCTTAACGACGACGACGACGACGATCCAGTAGAAAACTAGTTCGGTGAATTTCAGCAATCCACAACCGTTTCTGTAATATTTGTACAACGAAGGTCGGTTCGATAACTTGTGGCCTGATGGCTACGTATTGAACGTCTTGAACAAGGAAATCACGCACCTTAATGGCCTAATGATTGAGGCGCGACGCGCATCCTCGGTTTTCCTAAGCCACCTCACGCAAATGCCTGGATCGCTCATTTCAGAAAGTGACTGCCGATTCCTGATTTCTCCCACCATCTCTTACCATCCAAACTAGTACGCTGTCTTTAATCATCTGTGGGCGAAATGTTAAGACTGAACCTTCTTTACTGAGGCAATGTACTTATGCTTGGAAAGAAACTTCCTTCATAAATTGTCTCGTACTATTTCTCTCTGTCCAGCATCTTACTCTGATCGTGGCTGAGGTCTTAACTTTAGCTGAGGCGTTAGCGTCTGTTATCATACTGATTACGAAACACTAAACCCCAAAGAAAGATATACAGAAGCAGAATATACACTCCTGGAAATGGAAAAAAGAACACATTGACACCGTTGTGTCAGACCCACCATACTTGCTCCGGACACTGCGAGAGGGCTGTACAAGCAATGATCACACGCACGGCACAGCGGACACACCAGGAACCGCGGTGTTGGCCGTCGAATGGCGCTAGCTGCGCAGCATTTGTGCACCGCCGCCGTCAGTGTCAGCCAGTTTGCCGTGGCATACGGAGCTCCATCGCAGTCTTTAACACTGGTAGCATGCCGCGACAGCGTGGACGTGAACCGTATGTGCAGTTGACGGACTTTGAGCGAGGGCGTATAGTGGGCATGCGGGAGGCCGGGTGGACGTACCGCCGAATTGCTCAACACGTGGGGCGTGAGGTCTCCACAGTACATCGATGTTGTCGCCAGTGGTCGGCGGAAGGTGCACGTGCCCGTCGACCTGGGACCGGACCGCAGCGACGCACGGATGCACGCCAAGACCGTAGGATCCTACGCAGTGCCGTAGGGGACCGCACCGCCACTTCCCAGCAAATTAGGGACACTGTTGCTCCTGGGGTATCGGCGAGGACCATTCGCAACCGTCTCCATGAAGCTGGGCTACGGTCCCCCACACCGTTAGGCCGTCTTCCGCTCACGCCCCAACATCGTGCAGCCCGCCTCCAGTGGTGTCGCGACAGGCGTGAATGGAGGGACGAATGGAGACGTGTCGTCTTCAGCGATGAGAGTCGCTTCTGCCTTGGTGCCAATGATGGTCGTATGCGTGTTTGGCGCCGTGCAGGTGAGCGCCACAATCAGGACTGCATACGACCGAGGCACACAGGGCCAACACCCGGCATCATGGTGTGGGGAGCGATCTCCTACACTGGCCGTACACCACTGGTGATCGTCGAGGGGACACTGAATAGTGCACGGTACATCCAAACCGTCATCGAACCCATCGTTCTACCATTCCTAGACCGGCAAGGGAACTTGCTGTTCCAACAGGACAATGCACGTCCGCATGTATCCCGTGCCACCCAACGTGCTCTAGAAGGTGTAAGTCAACTACCCTGGCCAGCAAGATCTCCGGATCTGTCCCCCATTGAGCATGTTTGGGACTGGATGAAGCGTCGTCTCACGCGGTCTGCACGTCCAGCACGAACGCTGGTCCAACTGATGCGCCAGGTGGAAATGGCATGGCAAGCCGTTCCACAGGACTACATCCAGCATCTCTACGATCGTCTCCATGGGAGAATAGCAGCCTGCATTGCTGCGAAAGGTGGATATACACTGTACTAGTGCCGACATTGTGTATGCTCTGTTGCCTGTGTCTATGTGCCTGTGGTTCTGTCAGTGTGATCGTGTGATGTATCTGACCCCAGGAATGTGTCAATAAAGTTTCCCCTTCCTGGGACAATGAATTCACGGTGTTCTTATTTCAATTTCCAGGAGTGTATTATGAACAACGTATCTAGTATGGAGTGCACGAATACAGTTTGTTGCACTGAAGTGAAATAAATGGGTTGATGGGGGTGAAATAAACGAAGAACCAAAGGAATGAAACGAATCAGTACAAATGTTTGGAAATGCTCAACTGCAAAGTGATGAATGTCTTCAAAACTGAAAATGTATTACAGACTGGGATGTGAACTTGGATTTTCTGATTCTGTGAGCAGTCATGTTAACCATCAGGCAGCCGCATATTGGAACAAACAGCTGTCGGGAGATTTTCTGATTGGTTTTGATAGGGTGCGGCCAAGAGCCTATAGTGTGTTTCAACTGCCCCTGCTTCAGGGTTTTATGCAACCCGCAACGCTTTTGCCCCTACTGCAGGATTTTGTGCAACCCACAATGCTTTCAATACCACACGCTCGTTACGCACAAACTGTTAGTCCTACAGAAAGAATTGAAAAGGACCTTCATCTAGGAAATTTAATGTACTTTAATTTTGCACTGGGATGCGTTACCACTAGAGGCCATAGTTTTCGAATTACTCGAGAAAAACGTACACAAGTGACCGTCGACCCATTTTCGTCGAATAACTCGAAAACCGTTTACTGCAGCAAAAACGTATCCCAGAACTAAATTTAACTAAATTTCCTACAAAAAGGCCCAGTTCATTTTGTTCTGTAGGACCAATAGTTCGTGTGTAGAGAGTGAGAGAGTATGAAAATCTTGCACATGGTATTTTGAGGCATTGTGGGCTGCGTAAAACCCAGCAGAAGGGGCAGCTTAATGACCCTGTAGTATGCTCCAGATAAAGTATGCAAGATTCGTTCGAAGATGACCGCCAAGTAGCTCTACCAACCAAGCCTGGGGAGGTACTCTGTTTCTAAAATTATGGTCCCGTTTCGTTTGCTTCAATAGCGACACTTTTCGCGCGTTTTGCGACCACCAAAATGCTTCGTTTAGACGAAAATTTCTTGGACGAACATAGACATTTTAGAAACTTGAATGCATAATATTGTCGCTTCAGGTTTTAGTAATTATTTATGTATTTATTAGTTACTTTAAATCCACCTGACTTATCGTTTGTGAGCTGCATAAAAGGACTGATAGCTTTGTAAATATTGATTTGCAAGAAAAATGTTGCATAATTTTCAGTTTCCTATCAGTATTATCTGTTTGTTGACGCCCAGCGAATGCTTCCCCCATATGGCACTTTTTCCACAGGCATATGGGAGAACTCATGATAGTAGTGTAGAGACAACACTGAGAATGGAGTTTTGCTTCAGGCGTTGTCAGGTCGCTTAAAGATTCAGGAGACTGCTGGGAAAAGTAGAATATCTGGGTTCATTTTCCAGTCTGGCACAAATCTTCTACAGTCACGTCAGTTTCATTACAGTTATGTTGGTTTGCTATTTCATTACAATTATGTTGGTTTGCTATCGCGCTCAATCTCATCGGGTGTTCGTTTTATTGGTTTGGTATACGGTAGTGCGGTTCAGGTAAAACTGCAGAACACAGGAACTGAACGTTAAAAATGCATTGATCCGCAGTTCCGCTGTCGGACTGTGAGGGACAGCTGTTGTGGCCAGGCTGAGCGGGAGACAGGTGCACGCGTGCAGGCGACGCCCGATCTGCATGGAGATGAGCTGTCGCCGCGCATCGGCTCTGTCAACAGCGCACCACGCACGCTTCGGCGCTCAGGCGCTGCATAGGCTCCCACTGGGCCCGAGTACGCCGCTACATTTAAGTCTACGTCTACATCCACACTCTGCACGGCGAGGTGTAACTCCCAGGGTACCACATGTCATGGTCCTCTCCGTTCCACTCACATTTACAGCATGGCAAGAATGACTGCTTAACTGCCTCTGCATGCATTGTAATTAGTCTAATCTTGTCTATTGAATCGATACTTAAAGGACTGTAGTGAATTCCCAGATTCATCCTGTAACGTTGGTCCTTGAAACTTACGAGATAGGCCTTCAAGTGATAGAAGCAAACTATCCTCAAACGTTTGCTAGCATAGTTTTTCAGCATCGCTGTGATACTCTCCCATCAGTCAAACAAACTTGTAGCCATTCGTCCTGCCCTTTATATATTCAATACGTCCTGTTAATCCTATATGGAACGGATCCCACACACTTCAGCAATATTTTAGGATGGGTCGTACAAGTGTTTAGGAGAGGGATTACGTTTTCGCATTATCTTATGAATGGATCGAAGTTTGCCAGCTGCTTTATCTGCCTGAATCTATTCCATATACTCACAGATAGTTACACCTGTGTATGAAGTGACTGATTCCAATTATGACTCACTGATATTGCAGTCAGAGGGTACCACTTGTTGCTAGAATTTCAAATCCGCATGCGACGCTGTAGAGCGCTTCTTACCGCACGGACGGGTAGCTACGCATACGTTCCGCTATCTGGTAACTGAGAGGCCACGACTCTTTAAATTGATTGCAGCAGACTTTTTTTGTCTTCTAATAGATGTACCAACACTAATACAACTTGTCACACTTATAAAGCCAAGTAATATGGGGTTTTGGTATGGCAGGAGTATAAGTGCACATATTTATATTAATGACTGAGGACAGAGAACCGAATAAAGTTACATCAGCAGTTACTTCATTTGCAGATTAATGATTATAGCCATTTAGCTAAAACTAGAAGCATGTTTTTAGGTTGGTCCGTACTTAAGTACTCATGGCACAAGGCAAGCCATTAATATTTATTTTCGCCGGCCGTTGTGGCCGTGCGGTTCTAGGCGCTTCAGTCTGGAACCGCGTGACCGCTACGGTCGCAGGTTCGAATCCTGTCTCGGGCATGAATGTTTGTGATGTCCTTAGGTTAGTTAGGTTTAAGTAGTTCTAAGTTCTAGGGGACTGATGACCACAGATGTTAAGTCCCATAGTGCTCAGAGCCATTTGAACCATTTGAATATTTATTTTCACCTGGGCGGCAGGACAGACATTGAATTGTGGACGCCTGGACGCTAAGTGGACGGTCTGTACTGACAGGCGGTGTAGTTATGTCAGTGCAGAAAACATCAAGCAATAAATTATGTGATGTTTTTGAGGAAAGAGTGTTAGATGCAGAGGAAAAAACAAGTAACACAATGAAGTGGGTACATATTAAGGTACCAATGATTATAACATCCGTACTTACACCACTAACTCGCTGAACGTTGATTTCCCCGAAGTATTTATATAAACGAAGACTCAAGAACATATTGGTCTCCTTACGTGCTTCACGTTAAGACATTAAGAAGTGTCGCATTCTACCCTTCGGTATTCTGTATCAATATCACAAAGTATCAAAAATCAGTTTCATACGTTACCAAGTAGCATGCTTTACTCGCTTACTTGTAATTTTCCTCAGTACGTATGAAACAGTTTCTATCTTTTATGCGCTGAAGTTCCTACTTTCTTTTATTGTTTTCATCTCTGACAGCACCGCCGTATTTCTGAATTTAGATACACCAAGAATTAAAAGGGAGTACTAAGACTCAAATAATAATGGCGGAAATTGACGGAGGCGGCAAGTCAGAATATGTGCAGTACAAAAGTATCTCAGTATTTTTAGATTTTCCCGGAGCCGCAGTTGCTTGTACCAGAAAACATAAAAATTTTTGAATTAAGGTATGGTTATCAGTTGCGGAAATTAGGGCGTATCTTAACATGACTGGTTTTAAATAATAGCTTCAATGCTTACAAATGTAGAACATCCTTACAGTCGGAATAAAAGGTATGTGCGAGACTTGCTTATGCTGTACACATGACTCAGTAGCGAACCATGCCATGTGCATTTAAGATATTTTTAACGTACACGGAATCGACAGTTTGTATTCAGTACTAAAAAGTAGTTTGTCGAAATACTCGTTTGACAGAAGTCATTTCCAGGCTTCACAGTTCAATTCTTCTGTAATACGTTTCGACGACTCTCCTCCTCATCGTAGTTATGCGCAACGAACCGCCGTCTTCTATGTGCTGCAGACAGTGTGTACTTCACGCATCATCACTGAAACACTTAACAACAAAGACCGAGTCACCTCCGAATTGTTGTGTAGAACAATGGAATCGTAATTCCTTTTGGGCACCCTGAGTACTATGAATTAAATTTCGAAAACTTCAGAAACCATTATTTGGTACTTCAAATTGGGTTATTGCCTATCATAACTTGTGGTAGAAGACGAGAAGTTCTGCGGATTTGATGCTGTGTAAGCAGCCCTTTCCCACTTAAACCGTAGTAAAGTTTGACGGGGCTCCGATGACGATGTGCGTACTGTCTGTGGTACAGTAATAACGTGAAGTAATATTGTGCCTTTTGACTGGAGGGTTTTGTTGCCTTTACTTTGCTCATTAATTCGAGTACACGGTTCACCGACAAAATCTGATATGCAACTGTCCCATGCCGTGCCGATATTATTATTATTTTTTTATTTACTTGCTGGCTCACAACTTTCGATAGCTTAAGAGCACTATACTCGTACGGCCTAAGAATTAATTTTTAAAATTTTACCTCGTTTATGAAACCTGAGTTTTTCTCGGCGTATGAAATGTTCCAATAACTTACGGGAATGCAGCCGGGTGGCGTCTTCGAAAACCGCCTTCTTCCTGCACTTCCTCCTATTGCGTCTGCCCCCCCCCCCCCCCTTCAAAAAATGTGATAGTCGCAAATTAAACCCGCATTCTCCTACATCATACATGCAGACGTCCATGATGTTTCCTCTCGCTTCAGGAACCTATTAAAATATAAGGGGCAATCCAATGAAATCCGAACACCCACAACAACGGGACCATGGAATGGCTTCATCAAAAGTAAACATTACACGCATTAATACATTTATCCAACGGAAAACGAGACGATTAAATGCTATTTCGTAGAAAGCCGTTGTCCGCTGAAGGATCCACAACCGCACCCACTGATCCATTTCCTCGTCCGACTGAAACCGACGTCCACGCATGTCTTTCTTCAGGTCGCCAACGATGTGAAAATCATGCGATGAACGATCTAGCGTGCACAAAGAATGCTGCAGTGTTTCCCAGCCAAACTGCTGAACTGTAGTCTTCGTGCTATTGGGGTGTGAGGGCAGGCTTTATCAGCAATGATGATTCTGTCTGACAGCATTTCACGGCTTTTTGACGTTACGGCAGCTTATGCAAAGTGCCTTCAGAGCGCTGCGCATTGATTGTGGTTCGACGCTCGAGGAACTCAACGAGCAGTGCGCCCGTCCAGTCGAAGTTGCACCATAATGCACGCCCCCACACTGAAGGCTGCGCTTCAGCGATTTGATTGGGAAACACTACAGTGTCCTCTGTACAGCGCTGATCGCCCGACAAATGATTTTCACATCGTTGGCGAACTGAAGAAAACGATGCGTGGGAGTCGGTTTCAGTTGTACGAAGAAGTGCAGGAGAGAGTGCGGTTGTGGATCCGTAAGCGGCCGACTGCGTTCTAGGAACTCATCGTCTCGTCTCCCTGTGGGATAAATATCTTAACGCGTGTGTTTTGAATGGAACCATTCCGTGGTCCCCTCGTGTTCAGTTTTCATGTAACTGCTCCTCATAAATATATGGAAACTACAATACTGGCCATTAAAATTGCTACACCACAAAGATGAAGTGCTACAGACGCGAAATTTAACCGACAGGAAGAAGATGCTGTGATATGCAAATGATTAGCTTTTCAGAGCATTCACGTAAGGTTGGCGCCCGAAAGTTTCCAACCGATTTCTCATACACAAACACCAGTTGACCGGCGTTGCCTGGTGAAACATTGTTGTGATGCCTCGTGTAAGGAGGAGAAATGCGTACCATCACGTTTCCGACTTTGATAAAGGTCGGATTGTAGCCTATCGCGATTGCGGTTTATCGTATCGCGACATTGCTGCTCGCGTTGGTCGAGATCCAATGACTGTTAGCAGAATATGGAATCGGTGGGTTAAGGAGGGTAATACGCAATGCCGTGCTGGATACCAACGGCCTCGTATCACTAGCAGTCGAGATGACAGGCATCTTATCAGCATGGATGTAACGGATCGTTCAGCTACGTCTCGATAGCTGCGTCAACATATGGGGACGTTTGCAAGACAACAACCATCTGCACGAACAGTTCGACGACGTTTGCAGCAGCATGGACTATCAGCTCGGCTGCGGTTACCCTTGACGCTGCATCACAGACAGAAGCGCCTGCGATGGTGTACTCAACGACGAACCTGGGTGCACGATTGGCAAAACATCATTTTTTCGGATGAATCCAGGTTCTGTTTACAGCATCATGATGGTCGCATCCGTGTTTGGCGACATCGCGATGAACGCACATTGGAAGCTTGTATTCGTCATCGCCATACTGGCCTATCACCCGGCGTGATGGTATAGGGTGCCATTGGTTACACGTCTCGGTCACCTCTTGTTCGCATTGACGGCACTTTAACCAGTGGACGTTACATTTCAGATGTGTTACGACCCGTGGCTCTACCCTTTATTCGATCCCTGTGAAACCCTACATTTCAGCAGGTAATGCACGACCGCATGTTGCGGGTCCTGTACAGGCATTTCTGGATACAGAAAATGTTCGACTGCTGCCCTGGCCAGCACATTCTCCAGGTCTCCCACCAATTGAAAACGTGTGGTCAATGGTGGCCGAGCAACTGGCTCGTCGCGATACTCCATTCACTACTCTTGATGAACTGTGGTATCGTGTTGAAGTTGCATGGGCAGCTGTACCTCTACACGCCATCCAAGCTGTTTGACTTAATTCCCAGGCGTACCAAGGCCGTTATTACGGCCAGAGGTGGTTGTTCTGGGTACTGATTTCTCAAGACCTATGCACCCAAATTGCGTGAAAATGTAGTCACATGTCAGTTGTAGTATAATATATCTGTCCAATGAATACCCGTTTATCATCTGCATTTCTTCTTGGTGTAGCAATTTTAATGGCCAGTAGTGTATTTGCTTTCATCCGGAATTTCTCCTCCTTACAGTGAAATAATACGTATAAATTTCATAGGCCCTATTCCCTCTATTAAATACATTCTAGGTACTTATTATAAAGTTGTAGCAACGAAACTAATGATCGGACCTCCCCTTCCCGTCCTCCCGCTTATTCGGCAGTACCCAGAGGCGTATATGTCCCCCCTCCCCGGCTGTCACGCTAGACTGCGATTCTGCCGGGCAGCTGTACAGCGATTTTGGCAGCGGGCCTCGCGTGCCGCCGCTACTGGCTGCCCCGATTTCTCCCGGCCCCTACCAGCTGGTCGGTCTGCGAACGAGTTACGGAGGCGTGCGTGCGCCCCGCCACAGCCGTGCCTTCCGGCCGCACCGCACCGCGTTGCGTTACGTCACACCACTTTCGCCCGCGCTCTGTTCGGCCGCGTATCGCCGTCCGTCTACCAGGCGGAGGGCCTAGCTTACGCTTGCTCCGATGACTCCGCACTCTCAACGGAGGTTACACTGTTGTCCAAAAAATAAGTATAATGCTGCGGCAATTAAGAGGAAGAAAACAAATGGGCACCGAGCGAGCTAGCGCAATGGTTAGCACACTGGACTCGCATTCGGCAGGACGACGTTTCAAGCCCGCGTCCGCCCACCTGATTTACGTTTTCCGTGATTTCCCTTCAGGCAAATGCCGGGATGGTTCCTTTGTAAAGGAACGGCCCACTTCCTTCCCCATCCTTCACTAATTCTCCCGGACCGATGGTTGTTTGGTCCCCATCCCCAAATCAAGCAACCAACAAATTAAGCACACTGGACGAAAAGGAACTGCACCATAAAGGCTGCACTAGAAAGAACGATGACTGGGAGGAGGACGATAAGAAGAACTGGCATTATCATTGCCTTAAAAAATACGGCAACCAGCCACTTTTTACGTATTTTTAATTTTACCTATCAGCGTTCCGGGCTTTCGCCTATCTTCAGTTGGCCTAATACATGTTAAAATCCAGAATTAGCACATCATTAAAAACATAGATTGCAATTTGGATGCTGCAGCTGCCTGTGCAAAATAGCAATTTTGTTTACCTAATACGCTCCGCGAGTTGCGCATTTACAATGTAGTACCTCTTCTGGATAAACACTTTTTCTTTGTAGGATGCACAAAAACAGCGCAGTACGCGTTTGTTTATATCGGAAAAGTTGCACTCTGCTCACGGATTCTGAAAGTACGTGGCTGAAAATGATCGCAACACCAAAAAATAATTAATGAAGAATAATGAAATTTCGGTAATACATTTCTCTAGGTAACATATTTAAGCAATTAATATTCCAAGATCACAGATTATTGTAAACGCGATATAAGCCACTGCAAATGTGAAATGCTGGTATGTTAATAATCGATGTACCCTCCAGAATGTTGAATGCAAGTACGCAAGTGTGCATGCATTGTGTTGTACAAGTGCCGTATGTCAGTTTGTGGAATGGAGTTCTATGCCTGTTGCACTTTGTCGGTCAGTAGAGGAACGGTTAATGCTATTTGTGGATGATGCTGGAGTTCTCGTCCGAAGATGTCACATATGAGCTCAATTTGAGACAAATCTGGTGATAGTGCAGGCCAAGGCAGTATGTCGACACGCTGTAGAGCATGTTGGATCTCAACGGCGATATGTGGGCGAGCGTTATCCTATTGGAAAAGATTCGCTGGAATCTTGTTGACGAATGGCAGAACAACAGGTCTAACCACTAGATTGACGTACAAATTTGCAGTCAATGGCCGGCGGTGTAGCCGAGCGGTTCTAGGCGCTACAGTCTGGAACCGCGCTACCGCTACGGTCGCAGGTTCGAATCCTGCCTCGGGCATGGGTGTGTGTGATGTCCTTAGGTTAGTTAGGTTTAAGTAGTTCTAAGTTCTAGGGGACTGATGACCTTAGCAGTTAAGTCCCATAGTGCTCAGAGCCATTTGAACCATTTTTTTGCAGTCAGGGTGCGTGGGATAACCACGAAAGTGCGCCTTGCTGTAATGCGAAATAGCAACCCAGACCATAACTTCAGTTGCAGGTCCAGTGTGTCTAGCACGTCGACAGGTTGGTTGCACGCCCTCTACCGGTCTCCTTGCAACCAACAAACGGCTGTCACTGGCAACCACGCAGAAATAGCCTTCATCAGAGAGTACAACAGACCTCCATCTTGCCCTCAAATGAGCTCTCGGTTGCTTCTGCCTCGGAGCTGTCGTTGAAGTAACTGATTTGTAACAATACTTTATGTCAATGGGAACGCTCACGACCGTTACAGCGTGTATTCAGAACAAACCTCATTTGCACCTCCATAGTAGCGCTGCTAACGCAACACTTAAGCGACTGACACGAAGTATACCATCGTCTTTCAGATGTACAAACACGCTTACCAACTTTCGTTTACGCCGCACAACTCCTTCTTGGTGCTGCGATTTTTTTCTGTCAGTGTACTTTCAATTTAAGCATCTTAATGACTAAAAATGCGGAAAATAAGAGCACAATATGGAGAACAGGTAATATGTTGTAAATACACAATTCGCGAAGTGTACTAGATGAACAAAATTGTTATTTTTCACATGGCAGCTACAACATCCAGACTGTAGTCGTGTTTTCAACTACGTGCTAACTGTAGATTTAAATGTATATTACGCCAATTGAAGATGGTGGGATGAAGGAAGCCAGAAAATCTTGTCCTCTGTCGTCTTTTTCTCGATGCACATACTTCAATCTGCCTCTTAACATCAGAGGACAGAGCAGATAATTTAACTGGCACATAAATGACACAAATACTTTGGGAGAGAGTAACCTACATCTCCTGGTTGCTTCCTAAATTTGGCATGCAACATTTCGTATGTTTATTTTAATGAGTTAAGATGCTACATAAAAGAATGAGTAATGGCGTCTGAAGACGTACAATACTTCTAAGCCAACGAGAGATTTCAGTTTCAGTTTGTGCTCCGTTACGCTAAAACTGTTTCTTGTAGAAAAGGAAGATGGCTTCTTTCTTGCCTTCCCAGTCTGATCTTCATAAGTTACTCCTTTCATATAAATTAATGAACCCCGAATCATTAAAGAATTGAACTTCCTTATACATAAGAGCCATAAACTTGTGATTATTTTACAAGTGTGTTAAAGGGTCAAATATTTTATATTATGGATAAGTTTAGAAAAGATATGAAATTGGATGAGTTTAGTCTGAGTAATTTGCATTCCGTTTTTAGCAAAAGCTAGTGTTTTTTTTACGCATATTTTAATGTTTATGACGTCATATCTCCTGAACTTTGTGTCGTACAACGATCAAACTTTGCAGGTATATTCAGTAGTATATGTGGATATTATCTGGAAAATGTGTTGGGAATAGACATTGGTATTGCAGGAGAGATATTTAATTTTCATGGAAGTGAAGGAAGTAGTAATCTGAATCAAAATGATCATTTACACACACACATAATTTCCAACGATTTAGTAACCGCCTGTAAGCGGTTACCACTATTAAAAGGTTTTTAAAGCTTGTGAGAGATTAAAACTGTTTAGCGCAGGGCGTAGTGACTTGGACCATTGTTTATCTTGCTGGTTGTGGCGACATCCAAGGGCGGCTCACAGCTCACCTGTCCCGCGGTTAGATCACCGGTCGCAAAAGACAAAGAGTCCGGATTCCAGTCCCGATGAAAATGGAGAGATTCATTCTGGAATTATTTATTACCATACGTTACTTTTTTTTGGCAAGGAACACATTTACCACACAGAACGCTGCATTTTGTCGCAGGAAAAGTAACTGACCCGTTTCATTATTTGACGATCAACACTGTCTACATGTCGTTGTGTTAACTGTTATTATCTGTTTCACATTTAACAGTGAAATGCAAGACTGTGTGTGCAACAGCGTCAGCTGGCGTGCGTCGCTGTGTTGTAGCGGCGATTGCCAGCTGACGCTGGGTGTTTGCAACAGTCCTGCATTTTACTGTTAAATCTGAAGGTGGCCTTATTAAGTAATAACACTTAATAAAACGAGATATGGACTGTTCTGTTCATTAAATTTTCCAAAGATCGCAGTGTTCAAGCTCACGATAAATGTAAAAGGACATCATCAGCTGCAATGAACGTCTGTACTCTGAGCAGAACAAGTTACGCTGCTTGCCTTAGTGGATCTCTACGTTCCCCACGAGGTTACCAGTGTCCCGCTCATACTGAGTAACTACCATTCTGACGTACACTTATTTTTAACCCAGTCCCACGACTTAACACCTTACGGTATTAAATCTGAATATTTTGATGGTCAGATAATGATCCTAGCAAGACCAATACCCCAACCAGGAAAAGTGCGGGAGACCTGTGGAAATATGTGCCTGTTGGAATAGGGGTTCATTATACTGCAAGTACAGAACAATCCGTGAAGCTGTCGGGGCGCCCTTCAGTTGTTCAAGCTGCATTGTCATTGTGAGATTTAAAACTTTCCCGGCATACATATTGTTCCACAAAATTTCGGGCGAACTGCCGGATGTTTGCAACTTCCTGCCACAATATTTCGGCGCAGAGTCTTCTGGCCAGCTTCAGGTGATAGTGGCGAAAACTCCCTGAGCATCGTCATTCATTGCCTAAAAATAAGGTGCGGTCACTATAGTACGAAAAGAATATAATACATTTTCTCTTTCGGAAGCCGTTCGGCTTAGAGCATATGCGTACTTGAACTATTCTACTTGAAGTGAGCAGTTGCGTAACCTCTATGGACATTTCCCCTCGTCAGCATCGTTACCCAGTCCGATCTCGCGCTCCGTTTCTGAAGGACTACACTTCGATGGAACATAAAACGCAGATCGTCCTTCGCATGGAATGTAGCAACAACCGTGTCAGAGACTGATCAATACCTGCCGTAATACGGAAATTTCAGATGACTGGCGTTCACAGTCGCACAATGTCTGCGGGTTGGTGATGAAGGCAGGGGGCCATTCAATGGCGAGGCAGCGCTGCGTGTCGGCGTGCGTGCAGCGGCGGGGCGGGCAAGTGCAATGCCGCGCGAGTCGCCGGTCGCCCGTGTTCCATAACGGCGCGCTGCGCTGTCCTAATTGAATCAGATCAACCGAATGTAAACGCGTCCTAATTAATGTAATAATTACACGTTAGGCTGGCAGCCGGCTGCCGGCGGCCGGGCCATATTTAATTAAAGGGGATCCGTTCTGCGAACACAGCCCTAAATACGTGATTACGCTGAGCCGGAGGCTGCATTGTGGTCTCGGCTGCGGGCCCTCTCCCTCCTCTCCTACCTGTTGTGGCACTCGTTATGCGAGCACACGACAGTCGCCTCCTGCGCGCGTTTCCAGGCTAAACGCAGGTCAGCACTGGACATCATAAGAAATAAAATTCAGTCTGTTATGTCAGCTAAAGACAAAAGAAAACAAAAATTAAGAAAATAAATACATTTCCACTTGATAAAAATCCTTACAACAGACTCAATGGCAAACATTGCAGTTTCTTATCACTGCCATCTTGCATAACACTGTTTAAGAAGCAACTGGCTCTTCTCGTAACTAGAGACACTTTTGAATGCAGCGAGGCACACTCCTTACCAAATTGTCCAGATAAGCATGTTATCCCATTCCTCCACAGCTGCCTCTACGATGATCCTGTGAGGTCTCTTGTGGGCCACGACGATTACAAGCCGCTGGTTTTAGCGCGGCCCAGTACAGAGCTGGAGGCCATTCTATGCCCCAATAGGAAGGTGTTCACAAGATTGTGACGATGCGAACGTGCATTGCTGTCCATCAGCCTGAATCACGCTCCAGTATGTTCACCAAACGGAGCCACAATGCGTGCAAGGATGTCGTCCAAATACTTCACTCCAGTCGTCCTCCCACGTACTGGAACAAGGGCTTCCCTAGGCCATACATGATTCCACCCCAAAACAAGACTTAATCGCCTCGATAAGTGTGGTGGTCTACAATACAGTTGGGGTGTAAACGTTGTCCTCTTTGCCTCCGCAAACGGATGTCAGTAATGTCAGGGTGGAGACTGATGCGGGTCTCATCAGAAAAGAGCCTTGCATCCCACTACTGCCTAGTCCACGGACTGGTTACGTGCCCATGCAACACGAGACCCTCTCCTCTGGCACGTAATCGCTGCTCATGGAGCCTATTTCGTATCGTTTTTGTTGACACCTGCACTGCAGTAGCTGTATGGAACTGCCTCCATAGACGTGTAGCACTGTTTTGAGGGTTTGTTCTTGCTCTCATACGCAGATATCGGTCCTGCACACCTGCTGTTTTCTCCCGCAACCATTTCTGTGAAGATGCTCAAATGATTCTGTCGTTAGAGACCTATTCCATATTGTAGAGACACGCTTTTGAGTCAAAGCAACATTCACTGCGACGTCCAACACTCTCATTCCGTGCTTCATTAGAGTGATTGTATGGTATCTCTCATCGTACGTTATTGTTCTCCGAATCATCCTAAAGCAAAAAAATCTCTCGTAATTACGCGCAGCACAAGTACAGCAATGTCTACACGTGACACGGTTGCCTTAGTGCAATGTCTATACATGACATGGTTGCCACAAACTGTACTCATTGCCTCCCCCCCCCCCCCCTACGGTAGATGTTTCAAATGACTCTGAGCACTATGGGACTTAACATCTGAGGTCATCAGTCCCCTAGAAACCTAACTAACCTAAGGACATCACACACATCCATGCCCGAGGCAGGATTCGAACCTGCGACCGTAGCAGTCGCGCGGTTCCGGACTGAAGCGCCTAGAACCGCTCGGCCACACTGGCCGGCGCGGAAACAGTGAAAAGCAGTAGCTGTGGAGGTAATAAATATTCCTTTCACACATTTGTAACAAACATATCGTCTACAGGAAAACAAAACGTCAAAAACAGCATTTCTGCAACTGTTAGCTCAATTCGACATTCCGCAGTCTTAGCGAATTCAGTGTGATAACAAGTTGAGAGTTGTAACGGAGAAAAGCAAGGCTATGAGTTTACGGTTAACAAGGCGTACGTTAACGAGAGGGGGCTAAGATTTTCAAATTTGGAGCTACATGTTCAAGCACAAAATATCAGAGTTATTTTTTTGGAATCAAAATAAACGCACCAGCTGCACTTTCATTTTCCTTTTAACTGCCACGCCCAGTTTCGGTCCCCAAGGTCATATTTCAGTGGCTACATTTTTATCGCCGTGACACACAGACAGAAACCGGTCGTGGCACTTAAAAGGATAATAAAAGAGCAACCGGTGCTTTTATTTTGATTCTAAATCGTTACTACAGTTACTGAACCTGCCGCACAATGTTCCGTATGATGGACAAGAAATTTCTTTAGAGTTTTATACCAAGGCCTTTGCTTAGCATTTCCTCTGTCTTCCCCGTGCCTGGTTGACATAATAACTGCGTACTTTACCACAAATCGAATTCGATCCCGCAGTATATTTATAATGGACGAACGCTTGCAAGGAACATGGATCGTGTTGCAGCCAGGAGATTCTGCAGCCATTTCGCCTGCGTGCAATTGATCTGCATGTTGAGTTCCAACTGCCTCGGTTGCCATTTTTTTCCACGATATTTCAACAGCTTCCCCTAGTTGTCTTTGTCAAGTGTCAGCGCAGATTCAGTTCCTCGCTGTTTGAACTCCAACTGCAATTGTAAATCCATAGTCTTGGAAATCAAATATTCCGGCGAGTAAAGCTGAAATATGTGCTTGTTGTTACGGAATTTCGAACGACGAATCAGACTCTGAACGGAAAATGTTACTATCATCAAGGAGCTATCAGCGCCGATTTACGACACTCAAAATGGTTCAAATGGCTTTGAGCACTATGCAACTTAACTTCTGAGGTCATCAGTCGCCTAGAACTTAGAACTAATTAAACCTAACTAACCTAAGAACGTCACACACATCCATGCCCGAGGCAGGATTCGAACCTGCGACCGCAGCGGTCGCTCGGCTCCAGACTGTAGCGCCTAGAACCGCACGGCCACTCCGGCCGGCTCGACACTAATGATTTTTGGCTAAAGTGTACTGATAAATACACTAACGGTGGTGGAGGGCTTCACATACTGGAATCGTATTCAGTAAAAGTGGGTAAAAGCAGTTCACTCATCGTTAATATAGATTTTCCCTGCTTCCCCTCAGTCATTACATTGCACGCGAGTGTGAGTGGTTGTTTAAACTGGCGTCGGTTGAACGCTTCCCACAGCCTTCTCCAACCTCCCAATACTCTGTGTTCAATCCTCTCGTCGTTTGTATCTTATGCAACATTTAATTATTGCTTTTGGAAACCTACTCCAACATAAGAGAAAATGTTCCCAGTAAGTAAAGCAGGCAGGAAGAGTCGAGTTTATGCTGGAATCATTAGAAACGAAGTACCACCCCGAACTGGACGTGATTTGGGAACGAAAAGAGGGTGATCTTCTTGGAGAAACCATAGCATTGTTGCCTCAAGTGGTTTGGAAAAATAATTTGAAGAAACCTTGCAAAACCTTGGCATGACTAGTCGCAAGACTACAGTAACCAGATAAATGTAACTTCGTCATCGGCTCAAGAGCGTGAGACAGCGGCTGGTCGGTGAAATGTAAAAGTATTGTACAAACGGCCGTTATTTTGATATTGCTTTATTAGGCAACCAGTTCCGACTTTCCAATCAAGTCATCTTCAGGCCTGTCCATGAATGACGCCAAGTACTATTCGTGCATATATAAGACAAGGCACCAATATTCCTACCTGGTTCTGTGGATATCCGAACTTCACGAGCATGTATGCTCTGCACACATGTGACGGCAACCCACAGCTGTCACACGTGTGAAGACCACATATGCTTATGAAGTTCGGATACTTATGGAACCAGGTGCGAATATTGGTGCCTTGTCTCATATATGAACGAGTGGTAATTGATGTCATTCACGCGACAGACCTGAAGATGACGTGACTGGAATATAGAAACTAGTTGCCTAAATAAACAATATCGATATAACGGCTATTGGTACAGTACTGATACACTTGAATTAAAAATGCAATACCATAAGCCTTTCAACGGCCTGCTCATATAGAGCAACGCGTAGCGTGATAGTTTGCGAGCCACGGAGGTGAGCCATACACGGATGGAACCCGCGATGGGGATTAACAACCGTGGTCTGGTACACCAACCAGCCAAAGTGTTAATTTTAGGAAGTTTCCCAAGCACGTTTAGGCAAATGCTGAATTGCTCCCCAAATACCGCTTCAGACAATACGATACAGAGACTGTTAAAGCACGATAACACACAGAACAAAGATTACGTGATCAGATGCTAAATCAGGTACAGTTGTAAAATTATTTATTTCTAAAAGGGATAGCACAACCCGGTTTCATGACCTTTGTCCCATCTTAAGGTGCACCTGCATAATTATAAATTATTAGTAACACCTAAACACATTGTTAACATAATAAAACAAAACAGAGCCAACAGAAATTCTTAGAAAATATCCATGTACGTACATTTTAATGCAGGTGTATAAACGATGCATAATTGAGGTTAAAAAACGTTAAAACATGTTAAAACAGTGCACCCCAGGTACATGCTGTGAAACAGGATATCCTCTTCAATCCTAAACCCGTCAGAAAGTCTCTCGCAGAGAGGGACCTACATAAATGGACAAAGATCCCCAATTAGAAGAGCTGAACTACCGTTAAATATGAAGTATTAACAGCCCGACATCCCAAATCCCAATTACAAGACTGTGGATTCACACTTTAATGTACGTACAGGGGTTCTTTTTCTACGAATTTCTGTTCGTTCTGATTAGCGTTTCTTATATTAACAATGAGCAAAAGTATTATTTTTTATTTATAATTTCGCAGACGAATCTGAATATGAGCCACAGTTGTTGTAGCGGATTTTATCATTGATGATGAATATCAACAGTTACGGATGACCCGACAAGAGAAAAAGATTACACGATTCACGCACAAATGGCGCCCATCGGTCACCTAGACGACTACGACGTCAAGACGCAACAGCGTTAAATAGTGAAATAATTTGCCAAATACTGACAAAGCGGGCCTCTTGCTAGACGAGATAGACGTTAGGGAAAAGAAGAATAAAATAAGAATTCGACCGCGAGAGAGCTACTGTCCCTCACACCGTCGCTAGCACGCGGGGCTTTACTTCAGATAATGGACACTTCGGCGCTCAAGTACTTCGTGCAGTATCCTACGAGAAGGAATATCTCGATGGGCTGTAAACGTGTATCACTAGCAAAATCACCGCTCGAAGAATGATTTACGATTGGCGAACAACGTTGCTGGCGGCTCCTCACTCTAGAGGGTTCTCTCCGAATCCACTGCATCAGAATCCGTAGCTGAGCGAAAGCAGCGTACCTCACGCCAGAGTCCCCCGCGCTATAGGGGTGAGGTCCTACGCCTCAGTCAGAATACGTGGGTACAATCTGTCAGAAGACGTGTACGCTTCTGCTGGTGACGGTAGCGTTCACGAGCGACTGGGGCGCTGTTGGTGTAGGAGGCAGAGAGCTCGCCTGGCCGTAGGCTATAAATGTGTCCGCCGCGAAACCTTCCGTGTGGCTATTCGGGGAGCCGTGCACTCTCTAGCCGCGCACTTAAAAATACTCGCCTCGGCGGCGAGGTCGCGCCTGCAGCGCCGGCCGCCACCAACATTCCTGGAGCGCCACCACACTGGGTCACCACCTGCCCACCGTCAACTGGCTTACCTCGCCACAGCTCTGCACTCACGTCTCGGGAATACGGGTCCAAATGGCCATTATTCTAGTCTTTAGTAGTTAGTTGCTGGCGAAGTGAGCAATAGTAGTCGTAACTTGCTCGGCGTCCATACGGGCGAGCCATCGCTTTAAACTCCTGAGGATCACAACTACGACAGCTATATGTGGTGGTTATAATTAAACTTTTGCTTACTTGAGAGCATCCGCATGAAAAATGAGTGACCGTAGGGCACTGAAACTGTATGGAAACATTTGTAAGGACACGAGGAAGAGAAATATCGAATAAACCATTCAAAGAAACACGTTTTAATTTCCACATTAGAGGGTAAAATTTGTTACTTGCGTATCATGTATACGCTCCAGGTTACACGCGTTGCTCAATGTGACGACCATCTGCATCCACGAGTATCGTGAAGTTTGTACGGATACATTTTACAGTTGTTTGCACTATATTTCGAATGGTGGACCATTGATTGTTCAGCTCTCGTGACACAGCTTGTGTACCGCTTGAAGTTCGCACATTGCGTCCAGCATTCTCAGCCATGGCAACAGTAACTTGTTTAACAATTTGTGGCGCATTTGCCCGTCAGCCTTCTCCAGAAGCAGTTCCCAAATTGCCAATTAATTCGGACATCCGAATCATGTTCTTCAAACCAAGTACGGTGCCTTTAACGCGTCGATACTCGCGAAGACACCAGCACTATTGATGTTATCGAGTAAAGTCCTGCTCACCTTGTCCAGACCCATGTTGATCGTGCAGCTGTAACGCACACTGACGCATGTGTTTCGATCCTATGTCGCTGTTCAAATGGCTCTAAGCACTATGGGACTTAACATCTGTGGTCATCAGTCCCCTAGAACTTAGTACTTAAACCTAACTAACCTAAGGTCATCACACATATCCATACCCTAGGCAGGATTCGAACCTGCGACCGTAGCAGCAGCGCGGTTCCGGACCGAATCGCCTAGAACCGCTCGGCCACAGCGGCCGGCCATATCGCTGTAGCAGTACCGGTGCCTAATGGGAAGTCGCGAGAGTAGCACCACCAACAACGCGAATCCAGCAGCGAGCAGTCTTGACATCATTTTCATAAAGTTTGGTACCCATGCGGTAAATAGCATTCCGTCTACACTGGTCCAAGTAGAATTATAACCACCCTGTTAAACAAAGAAGTATTTCTGCTGGTTGCCAGAAGGTTTGTATTTTCGAAAAAAAAAAAAAGGACTGTTTATCATCTTCTGTAAATTTTATGCGAAGCATTTACAATTTGATATTTGTTTGACTTACATTTTGAACGAAAGTACATGTGTAGGTTAATACAGATGAG